>NC_133155.1:15233647-15554551 GCF_048418815.1 Hemitrygon akajei | reverse complement strand
GGAAGTAGAATTGAAGTGGGTGGCCACTGGGATATCCCACTTTTTCCGGCAGGCAGAGCATAAGTATACACCGGTAGTCTCCCGACCTACGTTGGATCTAGGCATAGTGGCAGATTCATTTGAAATTCGAGAAAGTAGTAAAACTCCAATAAATCCCGCACAAGTCCTCCAATGGTAGTAGACTTAAACCATCCTTCACAAAAATCTTCTCAATCTTCCGGAGCCCCAGGACATCTCTTCGCAATAATGTCCCCTTGCCAAATTTATAGATCTTTGTAACAGCTCTCCTAGCAACCAATGCTTCTAAATTTATTCTTTTTTTTACAATTTACCACAATCAAGGCCTGCCATCCCAAACCAATAAATTGGAAGCAAAATTAATGAGGAAATACACAAAACAGCTACCAAGTTATGACAAATGAGTCAGAGGTCAGAATCAAAAATGCACAACAAATGCCAAAGATTTAGAATATCTGATGTTCCAAATAATTATAATTGAGATAACAAGTAAATTCTACAGTCATTTACTGACCTGGGAAAGTCAGTTTTAGCTTGAGCTTGAACTATGCATCTAACAATAAACAACTTTTGCATCAGCATTAACAGGATGGGCAGGAACTTGATGAAAAACGCAGCAGTTCTGCACAGAATACAGTAGTTGGCATTTCTCAGTGTGAATACAAAAGTTTAAAAAGTCTTGGGCAAACGTCCCAGAATGGCTGGCTGGCTTTGTTGGCAGTTCCCTCTCTGTTCTGACTTTGACTTTGGAAGTACATGGGGAATTCACCAGTATGTCCAAATTCATTGCAATCCCCTCCTAGCACTGGTAAGAGGGGATCTGCAATCTTGAAGAAGGGTCTCGGTCTGAAACGTTGACTATCTATTCATTTCCATGGATGCTGCCCAACCTTCTAAGCTCCTCCAGCAGAGTATGTGTGTCTTTAGATTTCCAGCATCTCGTCATGTTTATGAGGGGATTTCTCTGCTTTGGAGGAATGACTATGTGAAACCCTATATTATTCAATGGTTCGCATAAAAAATTTAGATTAGTTTTTCATTTTGAATATATTAATTTTAAATATTTTCATTGTTGGGAACATTCAGAAGTACTCAAAGTCCTTGGCTGTTTTAACATTGGCTAAGTTGGGGCGTAGCTTAATCAACTACTGTATGTGTGTGTGTGTCTGCTGTTTTATTAGGAGGGTGTGTTGTGGCTCTCACATCATGTCTGTGTGCTGCACAAAACACTCATCTAAAATTGACCTTAGTGCCATTTTTGGATCAGGGGAGCTACAGGTAGCTTGGTCAGGAAAGGTTTAAAACTGTACTGGCTGGGTAAGTCACTGGTGTGTGCGAAATGCATGTTGCTAGTGGCAAGTACAGTCCCTCTGACTGTTTGTTTGTTGTGTGCCACGTTGCACGATGTGGGTAATCACGGTCTTTCTGTGAGCATAATTGTTCTTGGCAAATATTTCTACAGAAGTGGTTTGCCATTGTGCGGTGTCTTTACAAGACCGCTGACTCCGGCTATTACCAATGCTCTTTCAGAGATGGTCTTCCTGGCGTCAGTGGTCGCATAACCGGGGCTTGTGATATGCACCAGCTGCTTGTACGACCATCCACCACCTGCTCCCATGGCTTCACATGACCCTGATTGGGGGGGGGGGGGGCTAAGCAGGTGCTACACCTTGCCCAAGGGTGACCTGCAGGCTAGCGGAGGGAAGGAACGCCTTACTCCTCCTTTGGTAGAGACATATCTTCACCCACCACCCCTTGTAACTGTAGTGTGTGCTGTATGCTACACAGTAACAATCACAGGTTGTATTAGCATCTATGCTGCTGCTTCTGGTCATGACTCAGGAATTAGTTTTGAGTTCTTTGGAGCATTGTCATTTGTAAGCAACTTGTTGGAGAGCTAGGTGTTGTTTAGTCATACTGGTGATGTCTATTGATATTTCTGGTTTGATTTACTGTTTAGGGTAATCCTCCAGCTTGTATTGTACCCTGATATAAAGTTACAGACTGGTTTGTGTAAGATCTGGCTGCCACTGTACTGATGCAGTCTGGCTGGATGTCAGGTGTTTTGATGTACAGTAGGGGTACTATCGTGAAAAACTTGGACCAACTTCAGAAGGTGCAAAAGAGTTTGACTAGCTTTTAGATTGCACTTGAGTTTTAGATATATTTAAGAACTACAGAGACTTTTAAATGCAACCAAGCATTTAAAAACACTGAAGTTTAAAAACCAGAGCTTTTTGACAATAATTAAAAGCATCAATTGAAAATAATATGCCTTCCATTTTGTTACCAACCTGCAGACATGGAATCATGTTTTGAATCGCTTGGAACTTTGATCCTACGGTTTGTTTGAGTGATTCTCATTCCCAGAGTAAAGTGGGGGATCCCAGCAAGGCAGAGCTCTCCACGGATATAGTAATGGGCCCATCACCATGAGGCACTCCCTCATTCTGACGCTGTGGGAAGATTGAGACGTACTAAATGTGGCAAGTTCTGATTGGAACAGCAGATGCCAGCCAGCAAGGTATATTCTGGGATCTTCGTCATTATCAGTTAGCATATCGGCAGCTTTTCTAAAAATCTAACATAAATGTTAATATTTTAATACACAGGATTCCAGTTAATTGGGCCCTCAGTTAATCAGGACAGCCACTTACTTGGCCCAACTCTTAAAGAACAAAAAGTAATCGAAAATAGCCGGGATTCCTTGGGGCACTACACTGCTTAGTTGTGGCAGGGGACTTGCTGAGCAGCTTCTAACTAGCATCAGTCGCTTGCACTTGTGTGGCTGTTAGACACTACACTGTGCTTAGACCAAACAAGTTTTTAAATAGTGTCAGTTGCGTGTGATTGTGTTCAAAAAGCAGTGATTTTTGTCACTGATTGTTGGTGAGAGGTAAGCAGCAAGACAAGTCAGAACAGTTTTGCTCACTGTGGCTTCAAGCATTGAGGCTTTGAGATACCAGAAACGGCTGGTAGTGAAAATGAAATGGTAATTACTACTTCAATAAGTTATGAACTATGAAAAATTTTAAGGTAATACACACAAAGTGCTGGAGGAGTTTAGCAGGTCAAGGCCCTGATGAAGGATCTCCACCCAAAATGTTGACTGCCTATTCCCATCCAGAGATGCTGCCTGATCTGCTGAGCTCCTCGAGCAGTGTGTGCGTGTGTGTCTGTCTGTCTGTCTCTGGATTTCTGGCATCTTTAGTTTGTGCCTCTTGTTTCTGCGAATTTGAAGGTATCGACGATGATCTTGAATGTTAAAATGAAAATTAAGAATTTTCGAAAGCATTGTATGAAAGCAGTCCATTATCTGCGCTGATTGTTAATTACAGCCAATTAAAAGAACAATGCACCGTGCATTGGATGAATTCCGCCAGTAGCTATTAGGAACTAATACACAGTTTTATAGTACTGCAGTAGTATTGGTAATATTCTGTATTTCATTCAACTACATAATTTGTTACTCAGTTAAACAGTAGTTTGACTTTTCTTTAATACCTTTTTAATTATTATCTTGAAACTTCAGCTGATTGGGGCAGCCACTTAATTGGACCAAAATGCACTGGTCTTGATGTGTCCCAATTAATTGAAATGCACTGTATTTAATTTTATGGTGGATTTTTAGAAAAGATACCAATGTGCTAAGAATGATAAGATGATCCCATTTTTAGCACCAGCAACTAGGGTTCGTTTCTGCTGCTACCTGTAGGAGTTTGTACGTTCTCCTCATGACCACATGTGTTTCCTCCAGATGCTCCAGTTTCTTCCCACATTCCAAAGCTGTACAGGTTAATTGGTCACATGGGTCTAATTGGGCAGCGTGAGCTCATTTGGGCCAGAAGGGCCTTTAATGTGCTGTATCTCTAAATATTAATATTTAATGAACCATGTGCTGTATACTTTCTGTAAACTGTCATCAATTTTATTCCTGTGACTTAATTAAGCAAAGTTTAATTATATCTAATGAAGTGAGAAGGATAATTTGCAGCTTCTAAAATTGTAAGGTGACAGAAAACAACTGGTGGCATTGAATTAGTCCAACGTACAGCTGTGGAGAACAGGTTTGTGTTGTGTGGAGTATGTTGAGAAAATCATAAACTGTTTCGGCTAGTCTGTGCTGTCCTCCTGGCTGTTTAAAAAAGACCAGGTGAAGAGAGCATGTTCATTTGTTTTGCTTAAGTAAACAAGGAAGTAGAAAAGCCTGCCTCTGAGCCCAGTGGAATCAAGGTCTTAATCCTGTGCTTTTGGGAAGGTTACTGTACTACTAATGCTTACCACAGGATTACCTAGATGAAACCGTACAAAAATTTGCTGCAAGAAATTGCAACATTGAAGGGTAAGTTTTCTTCAAACCCTCGAGCTATTGCGTGGTAATTTGTACAGATTCAGTAAAACAGTGCAAGCTGGACTGTGTCTGCTGCTGATCAGCTTTTTCTCTTCCATTGTCTGGAATTTTAAACTGCAGTTACTGCTTTAAAACAAAGTACAGTTGTAGTTAAAGTTGATGGAAAAGTGCTGTCATCTGTGTGTCAGTTACGTGCTTCATCATCTTTTGTTCTTGTGGAAATTTTTTTTAAAGTCACCGCATTTGGTGAATAAAATAGAAATGTGAATAATTTGAGGTAAAGATGGCAGTCTCATTTGATTGTGGCCTTAGTTCGTTGTTCAACTTTTTGAGATCGTGTCCAGTTAAAACTATGTGTGAAATGGTCCTTCATGAACTGTAAAACCTGTAACATGGAAAGTAAAGACTTCAGTTTAAGGTGTCTGAGTTCAATCCTGATGCTGTCTGTAAGGAATTTGTATGTCCTCCCCGTGGAATGCATGTGTTTGGTCTCAGTGGTCTGGGTTCCTTCCACGGTTCAAAAATGTACCGATTAGTTGGTCATTGTAAATTGTCCTGTGACTAGACTAGGGTTAAATCGGGGGATGCTGGACGGTGTGTCTCGAAGGGCCTGTTCCACGCTGTAATTCTAAATAAATAGATGTACTAATTTGGTGTCTGCTTTGTAAAGTCTTTTTTTTCACATAAATTTCCTTGCAGAAGAAACCTAATTCTAAATCTGCATGGAAATTCTGAAACTGCAAGGAAGTGTTCCAAAAATTTAGAATATGAAGCAACTGCAAAGGTAAATAAATTATTACTTCATCAGAACAGAAAAAATGCAAATAGTGTTCCAATTCGTGTCATAGTGCTGGATCAACTTGTACCAGCT
The DNA here is from genome assembly GCF_048418815.1 of Hemitrygon akajei. Classification (NCBI taxonomy): domain Eukaryota; kingdom Metazoa; phylum Chordata; class Chondrichthyes; order Myliobatiformes; family Dasyatidae; genus Hemitrygon; species Hemitrygon akajei. Next base: position 15,549,311 of record NC_133155.1, on the reverse strand, counting down.
CTGCAAAGTTCTTTTAAGAAAATTAGCCAGGAAGTTTGTGATCTATTCTTTTGTAGTTTTAAGAACATTTCACAAATTTTGTGTGTTTGTTTGTAGCCAATGGACTTTTGGACCTTTATGCAGCAAACAAATGACTGTTCATTATTTACTGTGTAAATTTGACTTGTTAATCTTCCCCTTTGTGAATGTAACCATTATTCCCTCCTCACAAATCCTGTGAAACAAAACCCAGAGTTCTCATTAGTGTAGATACTCCCTTCCTCAGACATCTCACCCTGCAAAAATTCATTTCAGGGAGGTAGCACCACCCCCCCCTCTCCCCCCCCCCCCCCCCCCCCCCCCCCCCCCGGTCAGCCTCCAAGGGTGTAGGTATACAGGACATTTGATTCTGAAAGAACACAATTTATTTGATCACATATTGAAGTAATATGTTGTGGTCCCTAAAAGAAATAAAAGCATAAGGTGTATCCTTATTATATTGTCTTATGCAGAAAATGTGACATTAAAATATGTACTTATATTATCATGGAGTCGGTTTTTTAATTCTATTACAACTTTAAGCAGGTCTACAGGGAGTTTGGCCTCATCACGTAGGACATCAATAGAGCAGCTCCTTAGCAGCTAGCCAACTAGTTCAAATAACGTTAGCTATGCTGATGAACAAAGACAAAGGTTAAACTCACCTCAACATGTCTTTTACAGTCATTTATCCCACCATGGGCAATAGAAAAGTCACTGTTGCAAACAGTGCAGTAAGCAACACTGTCATTATTTTTGACCCCTTTTAGGCAGGGGTACACTTTAGCGTAGTCTGGGGTGAAATACGTTTTATATTTTCTGTTTTTGGAACACTCTGACATGGCGCTGCAGGACACTAAACTGAACTGATAGACAATGAAAGAGAGAGAGAGAGAGGTCGCCTGTAAAGCCCGCCCACTGAGAAAACTGATAGGTCTACTTAGCACGAAGAGAGACCAATCAGGATGCTCTCTCTGTCACTCGCTACATCTGTCTCCCACCCCACCCCCCCCCCACAAAAATCGATTTCCAGGATTTTGTATATAATTTTTGGTCGTCAGGGAGCCGCTATCAATATGCCGGAGACTCCCAGAACTTCCAGGAGAGGTGGGACGTCTGCTTCCTCCTCTGTCCATCTATTTAAAAACTTGGAACCATTCAGTGATTCAATAAACAAAGTTCTTGTACGTGCTGCTGCAGTGTTTGTAGAAGGTGACTAGTCAGCTTCTCTGATCATAATCTGCAGAGAAAAATTGTATTATTGTAATGTTGAAAGTACCTAGTTTAATGAATTTGTCAGGTGGTTCTGAATAGACTGATATTCTGTCGTTAGAGACATAATTAGCTTGTTATATCACCATTTTGATCATTGTGTCTATACGTGTAACCAATAATTTCAGTACAAGATGTGCTCATTGCTTAGCTGCAACTCAGACCTCATGACCTTATCACAATGGAGACAAGAAAAAATCTGCAGATGCTGGAAATCCAAGCAGCACGCACAAAATACAGGAGGAACCCTGCAGGCTAGGCAGCATCCATGGGGAAAAAAGTACAGCTTACATTTCGGGCCTAAACCCTTCAGCAGGACTCACCTGAAATGTGGACTGTATTTCTTTTCATTGGATGCTGCCTGGCCTGCTGGGTTTCTCCGGGGTGGGGGGGGGTGTAATCACAATGCAGCTTCACATGACTAGTTTACCCATTAGCAGCATAACGGTTCTGTACAGCATTTGCTTCATTAACTGGCTTTTGAAACCGGTCCTTACTCAGAAAATACTGGGTTGTCATGGTCTTCACTGGAACCCATAGTGTTCTGTTTTGAGTTTGCTGTATTTATAGTAGTTGCCCTTCATTTTACATGTCGTACAGTTCTTTTTATTTATTTATTTATTAAATTTTAGAAATTACAAAGAATAAATGTGATATAAAATAGTAAGAAAAATAATATTAACCCTCCCCCCTCCCCTTAACCCTCCCCCCCCAACCCTTATCTAAAGAAAGAAAAAAAAGGAAAGAAGAGAAAGATTGCCTGGATATCGGAGGATCCCCACATGCTCCATGGAGTTCAAAATAATTTTAATATTTATTTTTACTTTCCCCCATTACTTTATAATTTTATCTTCAAAGGACCTATGTATTTAATCCTATCTTTTTTAAGTATGGGAACCAAATCTTCAAAAATATATCATATTCATTTCTTAGATTGTACATAATTTTTTCAAGTGGAATACAACTATGTATTTCATTATTCCAACGATCCATAGTTAAATATAAATCAGATTTCCAAGTAACTGCGATAACTTTTTTAGCTACTGCCAGTGCAATTTTTATAAATTTTTTCTGATACTTATTCAATTTAAGTTTCGGTATTGTCCCTTCAATGTCTCCTAATAAAAATAATAGTGGACTATGTGGGAGTTGTACTCCAGTAATTTGTTCCAATAAAAGTCTTAAATTTATCCAAAATGGTTGAATTTTAAAACAAGACCAAGTAGAATGTAAAAAAGTACCAATTTCTTGATTACATCGAAAACATTGGTCAGACATATTTGAATTTAATCTATTTATTTTCTGTGGTGTTATATATAATTGATGTAAAAATTATATTGTATTAATCTAAGTCGAACATTTATTGTATTTCTCATACTATCAGAACATAATCTTGACCAGTTTTTTCCATCAATTTTAACATTCAAATCAGATTCCCATTTTTGTCTTGATTTATGAATTCCTGATTTAATTGTCTGTTTTTGACTCAAATTATACATACAAGATGTAAATTTTTTAATTTTTCCTTTCTGAATTAATATTTCTATTTCACTAGGTTTTGGTATCAACATTGTTTGACCCAGCTTTTCTCGTAAATAAGCTTTTAATTGAAAATAACAGAAAAGAGTGTTATTTGATATTTTATATTTATTTTTTAATTGATCAAACAACATCAATATACCTCCTTCAAAACAATCACCTATATATTTAATCCCCTTTTGGAACCAATTATGTAAAAGTTTATTATCCATTGTAAAAGGAATAAGCCTATTTTGAATTAAAGTTCTTTTTGCTAATAAAGATTTCTTTATCTCATCGTCCATATTTACCTTATTCCATAAATCAATCAAGTGTCTTAATATAGGAGATTCTTTTTTTTCCCGTATTCATTTGGATTCCCATTTATATATAAAATCTTCTGGTATATTTTCTCCTATCTTATCTAATACTATTCTAATCCATGCCGGTTTCTCTTCATCAAAAAAAGACGCAATAAATCTAAGTTGATTTGCTTTATAATAATTCTTAAAATTTGGAAATTGTAACCCTCCTAAATCAAATTTACATGTCAGTTTTTCCAATGATATTCTTGACATCTTTCCTTTCCAAAGAAATTTCCTTACATATTTATTCAGTTCTTGAAAAAACTTCTGAGGTGTATTGGTAAAGTTTGAAATAAATATTGCAATCTAGGAACTATATTCATTTTTACAGCATTAACTCTACCTATTAATGTTATTGGTAACATCATCCATTTATCAAGATCCTCTTTTATTTTTTTAATAATGGCAAATAATTTTGTTTATATAAATTTTTTACATCATTATCAACTCTAATACCTAAATATTTTATCCCATTTATTGACCATCGAAATTGAGTTACTAATTGACATTGATTATAATTTCCTTTGGTAAGGGGTAAAATTTCACTTTTATCCCAATTTACTTTATACCCTGATACTTTCCCATATTCTTCCAATCTAAACGATAATCTTTGCAAAGATTGCAATGGGTTTGTTAAATAAATCAAAACATCATCAGCAAATAAATTAATCTTATATTCTTCTTGATTAACTCTAAAACCCCCAATGTCTGAATCTGTTCTAATTAATTCAGCTAATAGTTCTATTGCCAATACAAATAAAGCAGGTGATAATGGGCATCCTTGTCTAGTTGACCTCGTTAAACAAAATGGTGTTGAAATCTGACTATTTGTAACTACTTTAGCTTGAGGATTAGTATTTAAAGTTTTAATCCATTGTATAAAAGATTTTCCTAACTCATATTTTTCCAATACCTTAAATAAAAAATCCCATTCCAATCTATCAAATGCTTTTTCTGCATCCAAAGCAACTGCCACACTCATTTCCTCTCTTTTTTGTGCCAAATGAATTATACTAAGTAACCGGGTTATATTATCCATTGATTGTCTGTTTTTAATAAAACCTGTTTGGTCCATTTGTATTAATTTTGGTAAATATTTAGATATTCTATTAGATAAAATTTTTGCTAGTATTTTATAATCTGTATTCAACAAAGAAATAGGCCTATATGATGTCGGTTTTAAAGGATCTCTATCTTTTTTTGGCAATACAGTTATGATCGCTGTTAAAAAAGATTGTGAGAGTTTATGCATTCTTTCCACTTGGTATATTAATTCCATAAAAGGAGGAATTAATAAATCTTTAAATTTTTTATAAAATTCAGGAGGAAAACCATCTTCTCCTGGGGATTTATTACTCTGAAGTGATCCTAAAGCTTCTTCAACCTCTTTTAATGTAAAGGGCATATCTAATCCTTTCTGTTCTTCCAAATTTAATTTTGGAAGGGTTATTTGTGATAAAAATTTATCTATCTCAGCAGTCTTATTTTGTGATTCTGATTGATATAGTTCAGTATAAAATTTTTTTAAAGTTTCATTAATTTCTAAAGGCTTATAAGTAACCTTATTTACACTTGTTCTAATTGCATTTATTGTTTTAGAAGCCTGTTCTGTTTTCAACTGCCAAGCAAGAATTTTATGTGATCTTTCACCTAATTCGTAATATTTCTGTTTAGTTCTCATAATTACTTTTTCTGTACGATATGTCTGGAGTGTATTATATTGTAGTTTTTTATTAACAAGTTGTCTTCATTTTTCTTCTGTTATAAATCTTTGAGATTCTTTTTCAACTTTATGATATCTTTTTCCAATTGATCTATTTCTGCTGCATATTCCTTCTTAATTTTAGATGTATAACTTATAATCTGACCCCTTAAATATGCTTTCATCGCTTCCCATAATACAATTTTATCCTCAACTGAATGTAGATTTGTATCCAAAAAAAATTGATTTTTTTTTCATAAGATCACAAAAATCTTGACGTTTAAATAAAATTGAATTAAATCTCCATCTATAGATCGATTCCTCCTTATCCATCATTATCATTGTCATTATCAAAGGGGAATGATCTGACAGTATTCTTGCTTTATATTCCACACTTTTCACTCTATCTTGAGTATTTTTTGATAATAAAAAAAAATCAATCCTTGAGTAAGTTTTATGTCTATTTGAATAAAATGAATAATCTCTTTCTCGGATTAATTTTTCTCCATATATCAATCAGGTTTAAATCTTTCATTAATGATAAAGTTAGTTTTGTTACTTTTGATTTTGTAACAACTTTAGTTGACCTATCCAAAACTGGATCTAAACAAAAATTAAAATCTCCACCTATTAATATTTTATCATGTGCATCAGCCAAGTTCATAAAAACTTCTTGTATGAATTTTGCATCATTTTCATTTGGTGCATAAATGTTCATAAAAGTCCATAATTCTGAAAAAATTTGACAATGTATAATCACATATCTCCCCACAGAATCAATTATTACATTTTGTATTTTAATTGGTAAAGATTTATTAATCAAAATTGCAACTCCTCTCGATTTTGAATTAAATGAAGCTGCAATGACATTTCCAACCCAATCTCTCTTTAATTTCTTATGTTCTGTTTCTGTTAAATGTGTTTCTTGTAAAAAAGCTATATCTCCTTTCATTTTCTTAATATAGGTTAAACCTCTTTTTCTTTTCACAGGTCCATTAATTCCATTAACATTAAAACTTAAAAAATTAAGTAAATTAATCATTCATAATACCTTGGGAACTCTTTAAAATTCTCCATGTTGCTATGAGTCTCTCCCCAACCATCCAGGCAAAAAAGAAGAAAAATAGAAGAAAGATAGCTAATATATAAAAAAAACCAAAATACCCACCCACTAATGTTGCGAATAAAAAGAACACAACATTACCCCCCCCCCATTTTACGGGTCATGGCAATCGCCATGATTGTACACGTGAAAACCGCAGCCATCGATCAGGAGCTCCTCCAGCTCCCCCGCAAAAAAAAAAGAAAATATATTAATGAAGAAAAAGAAAATTAATGTCTCTACTCCCAATTAATGCTCCTCGACTATTTTTTTCCCTTATAAATGTCCATCAAGTCCAACCTTGTTTCAGTCTTCATCATTAGTCCATTTCAATTCTATAATTCTTTACTCCTCTTCATGGACATCAGGTAATTCTTGTACAAATTGCTCCGCTTTCCGATAGTCAACGAAAAAACTTCTTTCTTTGTTATCCAGGAAAATTATCAATTTTGCTGGGTAGCTCAATAAAACTTTATAGCCCTTTTCCCATAAAGATTTTTTCACTGGATTAAATTCCTTCAACCTCTTCAGAAGATCGTAACTTATGTCTGGATAAAAAAAAACTCTTTTCCTTTCTATTATCAATGGCCCATTTCTCTTTTTAGCACCTTGAGTAGCCGCCTTCAAGATCATTTCTTTATCTTGGTACCTTAAGCATTTTATCAAAATTGATCTTGGATTTTGATCTTGTTGAGGTCTTGGTCTTAAAGCTCTGTGTGCTCTTTCAATTTCAATTACTTGACTTCCTTCTTTCATTTCCAAAATTTTCGGAATCCATTCTTGAAAGAATTTTATTGGATTTTCTCCCTCTGTACCTTCCATAAGACCAACAATTTTAATATTTTTCGTCTACTAGAGTTCTCAAGCGCATCTATTTTTTCCAACATCCGTTTTCTTTCTATTGTCCAGGCAAGATTATTGTCTTCTATCTTATCTATTCTTTCAGTGTTTTCTTCCACTTTTACTTCCATCTCTTTAACTTTATTATCCATCTTCTTTTGTTTTTCCACCACATTATCGAGTGTATTCTGCATCCTTCTTATATCTGTTCATGACGTACAGTTCTGATAGCAAAGTTGAAAGGTTATATAGAAAAAGTTATTTATCTTATTAAAGTAAGTGGTAATTTTGATATTTAATAGTTCTTGCCATGAGGAAAAGGGTTGCTGTAATATGCAGGATGAGCTACTCTTTTCTGTTTTAAATCTGCTTCTTTCCACCCCTGCTCTAAATTGTTTTGTGTCCTTGTGCACAAGTCGTTGAAAGGCAAGATGCAGGTGTGGTAAGCGATTTGCAAAGGCAAATGATATGTTGACATCAAGGAAAGAGGAGCACTAAAACAAAATTGTGTTGCCTGACAGCGGTTATGATGACTTCATCTAGGATAATGTATATAGTAACAAGCAATCTGCTGAAGGTATTCAGTGGATCGAGCAGCGCTTATAGAAGGAAGGAATTGTTGGCTTTTTGATTCAAAACTCTTGCATCGGTCTTGAAATATTGCATATTTCTTTCTTCTTGCAGATTCTCCTTGAAGGAGCTCAACCTGTTGAGCTCCTTCGGCAGTAACAAACACAAAATTGCTGGAGAAACTCAGGAAAGTCAGGCAGCATCTGTGGCAGGGGGCTCCCAACCTTTTTTATGCTGTGGACCCTTGCCATTAACCAAGGGGTCCACGGACCCCAGGTTGGAAAGCCCTGATCCTATGGAGAGAAATAAACAGTTGCTGTCTCAGGCGGAGTTCCTCTGACATTTAGTGTGTGTTGCCCTGGATCTCCAGAACCTCTTAAGTCTGAGTTCCTCCAGCAGATTTTATTTTCTCCAGATTCCAGCATCTGCAGTCTCTTGTATCTACACAGGGGTATATAGGTTTTGGTATTGCAAAAAAAATGTGTGCAACAGAGGGGAGAGCATTTAGGATTCACTGGACAGGTTCCTGAGACGGGGAAAGTATTGTATGTGAGGAGAGTTGAGTAGGGTAGAACTCTACTCCCTAGAGTATGGAGGGAAGAGGAGATCTCACTGAAACTTGCAAAATTCATTGAGGCTTGACAGGATGGAATTGGAGATTATGCTTGCCATGTTGAGGGTTCTGAAATAAGGGTCATAATTTCAGAATAAGAGGTAGCTATTTAGCATTGATAAAGAATCATTTCTTCTTGAAGAGGATGATTCTTTTTCAGTTCTTTACCCTGGAAGGCCATGAAGTTGTCTAGTAGCTCATTCAACTCCAAGGTTGATGGATTTCTTGATCTCAGAGGAAGATGGGGGAAGCGAAGGGAAGTGTCATTGTCAATGATTGACGACTGTCTTGTTGAATGGTAGAGTAGGGTCATATGGTCTAATCCAATTTGAAGTTCTAAAACGGAAATCAGAAAACGCTAGAAATACTCAGTAAGTTGTGCTACATCTGTGGGAAGAGATACTCACAATGCTGCAAGTTGAAGTCCCTTCATTAGAACAGGAAAGACCTGAGCTTCAGGGCAGGCAGGAGTTAGGAAATCTTTGGGGTAAAACCAGGGTGACCATAGAGGTGAGGCTGTCTGGCCAATGAGTGAATGGGAGGAGATGGAGAATGAGAACACAGAGAAGAATGTGAGAGCTGCAAAATGCTCAGCTGGAGGACATGTTCAGCTGGTCAGTCTGGGCATGTTTCCAGAGAGAGAGAGAGAAATGTAAAAGAAGAGTTTGGATGAATAAATAAGCTGAGCTAATATTCTAGTTGGATGACTGATACAGACTGAGAATTCAAGCTGTCTGAAAGTGTAGAGTTCAATATGGAGACCAGGAGGCTGCAGCATCCTCAGACAACAAGTGGGGCGCTGTTCCTCAAACTTTCCATGGGCCCCATTGTGAAAATGCAGGAAGGTGCAGACTGATGGGTGATAGTGGGATGGGGACAGGCAATGGAAAACTCAGCCAAGCCAACGTAGTGCCGGCGTTCAGAAAAGCAATCGGCCTACCTGAGTTTGGTTCCTCCAACTCTGCGTAACGCTTTCCAACCTACGCCAAAGGCATTAGCTAACTTAATAGGCTGACGGAATTGTGAATTGTTTGTGCTGCATGTCTGATTGAACATGGTAAGCATTTTTGTGTCGCAACTTGAACTGGGCGGGATGGAATTTTGCTCTGAAGCTTCCGTCACTTCCGAATGGAGAAAAGCCACCTGTGGTTTGGACTGGCCATATTATCATATTCAAGCACCTGCCTTTCTGTTTTGCATAGGATTGTGGTTCAAAGTGGATTTGATGAAGTAAGTGCCATATGTTAAGTATTTAAATTCTACTGCTTATGAAATATAAATCGAGGCCCATTCAGTTTTGATGTTTTCTCACTTTGCTGTTGTCAAATGTATCCCACTTTGACAAACATGCAAAATTGCATCACAGTTAGAATTTCACCTCCCCTTTTAAAGTGAATGCGTTAAGGGGGTGGGGAAGGTTCCTCCTAATAGTCATAGAAACATGAGGCATAGAAGCAGGCCCTTTGGCCCATTGTATTCATGCTATTACCATAGATGAGAATTCTTAACACCAAGTTCTTAATTACGGTAAATACTTTGAGCACTTGTACTTTCAGGAGTGAAATATGACAAGGTGAAGCCAGAGTGTTTAATTAACGTGCAGCATTCTAGAGGGAAAAGGGTCAAATGCAGGCATATGGGCCTGACTCAGTTGGGCAACTTGGTCAGAATGGCTGAGTTGGCCTGAGGGGCCTGTTTTCTGTGCTGTCTAGCTCTATGGATCTGATAATAATCACAAAGTATGGAACAAAATAAAACTGTGGAGATATTTGTCCAGAACGATCATGGTCATGGGACCCTGATTGCCTGTGTCATACGGCACACGATGATGATTGGGAAATTATTCCAAAATTCTTTCAGAACTCGTACTGCCCTGATGTGCACTTATTTTAAAACTGAACGGTGCTTTGAACTCTACCACAAAATATCAATGATCAGATTTATAAAATCACTGTGACCTGACTCCATATAGACACCAAAAGAACTCTGAATTGGGCCAAGGTTGCTATAAATGAGTCAACAACACTAATTCTAAGTCCAATAAACTCTGTATTGTTGCAAGTTGCTCTTAAAAATAACAAAACATGATCAACCACCCCGCATTAATGTAAGTATTGGATTTCGGGGCCACAGCGGTGTCTCCAGTCCTGTTCTCCCCAGTGTCCTCACCACTAATATCTGAGGGAGCCATTCCATGACTGTTTAATGCTGCCATAAGCCTACCTTCTTGGGAAAACATCCCAGACTCTTTACTCTTCCTGGATAGATTCCCTGCCCCTTTAGCAGATCAGCTACACCAACAAATTGGGCACAAAGCAATATACAGTAATCAATGGATCTGCTCCTGGAAATTCCAGGCCCCCAGATCTCTTGGTTTAACCTGAAGATATTTAGCAAGTTCCCTCTCCAGTGTTGATTCATAAGCACAAGAATAAGGGCAAGTTGGAGGCTGGTTGATTTCTGTCATCAGATAGGTAGAGGTAGCCAAATGAGATTTTCCTCAAGGGTACTGTAGGAGGTTTGATTCTGACCATGAGTATTAATTAAAATAGTATTGATCCTCCATAGCCAGTGATATTCTAAAAGAAATTCATTAGCAAGTCATCAGAATTTCATGTACTGCAAAGTGATGTGTTTCTCCGGCTTGATATTGAATTGTCCTTGTAAATAGAATTGCCAATGCCTGCAGCAGAATATCTCAATCGATATTTCATTGGAAATTATGGCATTTGAATGGTTTTTCATGTTTGCTTACTATGCATTCCCTTTGGCATCTGTGACCAAACATGAATTTTCCAGCTATTTTCAGGGTTCAATTGAAAGCTTGCTTAATTCAATTGGCAAAGCTATTCCAGTCAACTGTGAACATTATTGAATCAATGGCAACTCCAACAATGTTATGCCAAAATTACACTAGACAAGTAGCTACATCTCAAGGTCATATTAGGTAACACACAACCACTTGAGGAATTTGGATTCCTTCTGTGGTTGCATTGCAAGGATGTTTAGATGTGCGGATGCCTCCCCTTTTCTCCTTTCTGGTATCTCTTATCAGGCACAGCTGTAGCAAGCATAAAAGGCAGTTTCTAGACTACATTCTTGGTAATTAATGATCCACATGGAAAACAGAACCTTTATTCTGCAAAGTTTAATTCCTTGCCTTTCTTTACATTTTAAAAATATATCGATAGATAAGGTAAATGCAAGCAGGCTTTTTCCCTCTGAAGGGTCTCGGCCCAAAATGTCGACTACTCTTTTCCATAGATGCTGTCTGGCCTGTTGAGTTCCTCCAGCATTTTGTGTGCGAGGCATTTTTCACTGAGGTTGGGTGGGACTACAGCTAGAGGTCATGGGTTAAGGGTGAAAAGTCTAAGGGACACATGAAGGGGAAACTTCTTCACTTAGTGGGTAGGGAGAGTGTAGAGCGAGCTGCCAGTGGATAAAGTGCATGCAAACCTGCTTAAAACGTTTAATAAGGAGTTTGGATAAGTACAGGGATGGCAGGAGTATGCAGGGGCATTGGTCCCAATACAGATCGATGGGACTAGGCAGTTTAAATGGTTTGATATAGACCAGGTGGGCTGAAGGGCTTGTTTCTGTGTTGTACTTTTCTATGACTAGATTTTAGAACACTTCTGAATACTGCTGTCATTCAAGACATAATGTTAATTATCAATGACACAGCTTAGCAGAGTCTTCCTCCATTTAAGTTTTATTCAAGGTCTATCTATGTACTTTTAACCATCCCAAAGTGCAGGACAAGTCCAACATCTTCAGACACAAAACATACTGTTGAATGCTATTTATGGAAGATCAATAGCACAATGTGTAGTAAACTGTAGTCTGGATTATTTTCCTTAATTGAATCAACAGAACTTGTTGAACCACTTTAGGGAAAGAAGAATGCCCTCTTTATCTAATTTAACAGAAAATGACTGCGTTTGCAATGTAAATTTTGGATTTGTATTCAAATTAGACCTTTCCTGAAACCTCTCTCCTATTTCTTGATCTGACTTTATCTCAGTAGACAAACTGTTCACTGAAGTATATTACAAGCCCACTGAGCCCCCACATCTTCACAAACTACTCCTCCTCCCACCTTGTCTCTTGTAAGGACGAGACTCCACTTTCTCCATCTCCCACCTCTGTCACGTTTGCTTGCGAGATGAGGCCTTCCCCTCCAAGACATCCTCCTTTACCAGGAAATAGAACTTCACCAGCACCTCCTCTTACCTCACTCTCAACCACTAAACCCTTCCTCCCCCATTCAGATTGAGCTCTACTCATGTCCTCTTGTTTCTTGCCTTTTCAGCTCACCAGCCTGTGCAGCCATCAAAATATCCTTTTGATGTTTCTACAACTACAGTGCGATTTCCCCCTGCCAGCCACATCTTCCCTCTCCTTGCCCTTCCCTCCACCCCCACATTTATAGGAGATGTAACAGGTGTCCATACACAACTCACTCACTGCCATGCAGAGACCTTTGCCGAGCACCAACGTGCCATCCGCCACATGGAGCTGCCAGCCATTTTGATTCCCCTGCTCTTTTCTGCACTGACCCTCTATCCTCTGCCTCCATTGCTGCCTGGGAGGGGCCAAGTGCAACCGAGAGGAATGATACCCCTTAATCCACCGCCTAAGGACGTGAACTTCGAATTCTGCTATTTTTTTGGTAACCTTCACCTTCTTTCTTTTTCTGTCTCCTTTAGAATCAGGGTTGGGTTTAATATCACCAGCATATGTCATACAATTTGTTAACTTAGCGGCAGCAGTACGATGCAATATAAATACAGAATAAAAATAAATCAATTACAGTTGTTGAATTTAGAAATAGTGCAAAGGCAGAAAAAAAAATTTGTATATCTGTCCAGTTCGTCCTACATGCGCCTCATCCCCAGACCTGATCATCTTGTTTAATAATTTCCCTCCATCATCCACTCACATCTCCCTCTTGCCATCGCTCTTCCGTACCCCTCCTTCCTTCACCTCTTCATACCGGTTTCCTCCCCTCTATCCTTTCAGTCATTGACTGTTATTTTCCCTCAAAGGATGCTGACTGACACATTGATTTCTTCCTGCAGTTTGTGTTTTTGCTTAATTTTTAAAAATACCGCTTTGAGAAAAGTGGTTACTGAATTGGCTGATTATTTTATTTTCTCACTTTCCTTAGCACTGCTATGATGTAGGTATAGTTCATATTGTTTTTCAAGTCAGATCGATTTTGATTCTAATAGAACTTATTGGCTTTGGAGGAAGCGCTCAACATTAAACAAGTTCTTTTTGATGAAAGGATACTCGTCAGCTTGGAAACATTTTAAAATTTGTTATTAAATTGATAAAATCTTTAACTTTGATTTAAGTAGTCGCGATCTTGGCATTCTGATTAAAATGCTTGTAAAATCTTGATTGGCTTTAATTCAATTGCACAAGTTGTGACAAGTTTTATAAAATAATTTTTAAATAGCAAAATTTTTTCTTTTGATGATATTCAGAGGCTGCTTCATGGCAGATTGTAGGTGAATATAAAATTAGTTTTGAATGAAAATTGAATGGAAAAGCTTCACAGTTTTGTCCAAAACACCGTTTGTGCTCAAATGCTTCGTATTTAAAATAAGAACAAATCACCCCATGAGAATGTTGTTGCAATGGTGTTTGAGATTTTAAATCTTCCTCAATCCTACTAGTTATGAGGCAAAGCTGTTGGCCCACTCTGAAAGGGTGGCAGCTTGTGGCTCTGATAATCCTGACATCCGTGCTGTCTGTGAGAAGCTGACGTGTTCTCTACCTGTGACTGCGTGGGTTTCTTCTCGCATTTCAGTGATATGAATTGGTAGGTGAGATGGTTACTGTAAACTGCCCTTGGTGTTAGGTGAATGGTTTAAATATGAAGGGAGATGACACCCGCAAATTTCTGCAGATGTACCATTCTAACTTGCCGCATCGCCGTCTGGTATGGGGGTGGGGGGGTGTCTACTGCACAGGATTTGATATAAGCTGCAGAGAGTTGTAAACTTTAAGTCAGCTCCATCAAGAGCACTCGCCTCCGTGGTACCCGGATATCATCAAGGAGCGATGTCTCAAAAAGGTGGTGTCTATCATCAAGTAGCCCCATCACCCAAGAAATGCCCTCTTCTCCTTGCTACCATCAGGAAGGAGATACAGAAGCCTGAAGGCAGTCACTCAGTGATTCAGGAACAGCTTCTTCCCCTCTGTCATCAGATTTCTGAATGGACATTGACCCACGAGCGCTACCTCGCCTCTTTTAATTTTTTTAATTTTGCACTACTTATTTAATTTAACTATTTTATATACTTGCTGTAATTCATGTTTTTTTCTATTATTATGTGTTATATTGTACTGCTGCCACAAAGACAACAAATTTCACGACAAATGCTTGTGATGTTAAATCTGATTCTGAAACATGAGAGTAATAAATGGGATTTGTATAGGGTTGATTTCCAAGTTGCTTGTTTCCAGTTCTATGACAGTCCTCAGTCACCTTTTCTAACTTTTCAGAATATTTAAAAGGATTTCTCATTCTGTTTCATCCACTTTCGGAAAGCACTCCAACTCAAACCTATTAATTAGTTAAACTTGCAACAACCGTTGGTCTTTTTGGCTTCAAAGAAAGTTGTCCACTTTCTCTTGGGAAAACCCAAATGCTGCAGGGCCTCAAAAGTTCGAAGTACATTTATTATCAAAGTATGTATAAATTATACAACCTTGGGATTCATTTGCTTACAGGCAGCCATGAAACAAGAAACCCGACGAAATTAATTAAAAAAAAAGACCAACGCCCATTGCATAGAAAGACTAAAAAAACATACACAAATCATGCCAACAATTAAAGCAAGCAAAACATTCAGAATTAAAGTGAGTCCATTGACCTGACAGTGGGTCAAGCAGCATCTATAACCCCGTTGGGTCAGGCAGCATCTATAACCTCGTCCACTTGTCCTTTCTGTGGCTGGGAGGGGTCAGTGTACCACATTTACATGAAATGTGAGAGGTTGACGTCCCTATTTGAAGGGATGCTCCTCAAGTTTTGATTGCACTTCAGCCTCGCACTCCTGAGCTGGGCACCCTGTATGGTGTGGGGGGGAGATGAAAGTCTCCTGGAGGATCTACTGGTGGGCTTGTGGCTGGGCTTGGTCAAGATGGCGGCAGGTGTTAGGCAGTCGAAGGCTCTTCCTGGGCCGATTGCCTGACCCTCTTCCAGGGATATGTTAGTGCCCGGGTGTCTCTGGTAACCATGTGGGAGAGTTCTGGGAATGGTGCCCCCTGGGAATTGGCTGTTTTAAAGACAATTATAATCATATTTCAGTTTGACTTTGTTCACTGTCTTGTAAATACCTGATGTTTGTGTTTTGCGTATTTTTGTGTGAATAAATTTTTGTTGTTTTATATATTTTTTAAAAAAGCAGTGTCTGTGGAGCCAAAGGGATGGTCGATGTTTGGGGTTTTGCCTCAAGACTTGTATCCTCAGCTCTTCAGTTATTTTGGTGTTTCCTATCAAAAATCATCAGACTTTTCAGCTCCTTTTTCTGGATAATAATTTCCTTTTGCAAAACTATAAAGCACATTTGCTAAAAGTCTGGAATGAAAACAAAATGTTGGAAAGTTTTTGTACCTGGGGCTCA
Source organism: Hemitrygon akajei (assembly GCF_048418815.1). Taxonomy (NCBI): domain Eukaryota; kingdom Metazoa; phylum Chordata; class Chondrichthyes; order Myliobatiformes; family Dasyatidae; genus Hemitrygon; species Hemitrygon akajei. Next base: position 15,533,671 of record NC_133155.1, on the reverse strand, counting down.
CTACTTAATAGCTTTTAATACTCATAGCTTATTTTCATTTGCTCCAAGGTACTATATCCTTGCATTCAAGGCTTGCATTTTATTACGTTTTAATGCTTGTCATTTTGCTCAGAATATTACTCACTTAACACTTTTGCTAAACTTAATCCTGGCCTCTAGTGCTGTCCGTGAAGAACTCACATGTTATTTCCCTCTCTGACTGTGTGGGATCCCTTCAGGTGCTCCTGCTTCTGCCCCTAGCCCCTGTAGTATGCAGGACATCTTCAAGGAGCGGTACCTCAGAAAGGCAGCATCCATCATTAAGGACCCCCATCACCCTGGAAATGCCCTCTTCTCATTTTTACCATCAGGAAGGAGGTACAGAAGCCTGAAGGCACACACTCAATGATTCAGGATCAGCTTCTTCCCCACTGCCATCTGATTTCTGAATGGGCATTGAACCCATGAACACTACCTCACTTTTTTATTTCTGTTTTTGCATTTCTTATTTAATTTAACTCTTGTATATAATATACTTTTATTCAGTTTTTTCTGTATTGTCATGTATTGCATTGTACTGCAGTGGCAAAGTTAACGAATTCAGCGACATATGCGGGTGATATTAAGCCTGATTCTCATGTGAATTGGTAAGTTAGTTGATTATTGTTAACAGTCCTTGGTATAGGTGTGTTTTGATTTTGTTCCTTAGGGAATGGGAAAACTCTTTCAGCATTGATCCTTAGGATTAAACTACTTTGGACTCCAAACAATTAATTTTTTTCATACCATGAGGTTGACTAAACTCATGTGTGATTGTTACTATCTTCTGAAAATCTATGTATCCAGTTTCTATTGGTCATCTTTGACTTTGTCATTGGCAAAATAATTTCACGTCTTTACCCTTCTAAATCAGACATATTTTACCAAATGCTTCCAACCCTTTGGTTTTAATTACATCAGAAGTTGTCAAGCTTGCTGTTTGTTTCAAGAACCACTACTACCTACTAGGGCAATGGATGGGCAATATATGTAAGCCTTGACAATAATGCTTATGTTAAACACTAGGAGCTGTGCAGATGCTGGAAATTCAAAGCAACGCATGCAAAATGCTGGAGAAACTCAGCAGGTCAGGCAGCATCTATGGAAAAGAGTAAACAGTTGACGTTTCAGGCCATGACCCGTCTTCAGGACTACAAAGGAAGGATGAAGATGCCAGAATGAAAAGGTGGTGGGAGGGGAAGGAGGATAGCTTGAAGTTGATAGGTGAAACCAGTTGAGTAGGAAAGGTAAAGGGCTGGAGATAAAGGAATCTGATAGGAGAGGAGAGTGACCATAGGAGAAAGGGAAGGAGGAGGAGACCCAGGGGTAGGTGATAGGCAGGTGAAAAGAGGTAAGAGTGGGGAATAGAAGAGAGGGAGAGAGATTTTTTTTTATCTATACCAGAAGGAGAAATTGATGTTCATGATATCAGGTTGGAGGCAACCAAGACGGAATATAAGGTGTTGCTTCTCCACCCTGAGGGAGTTCTTCATGATGCTTATGTGTCATGTATCAGTTTTATGAGAACTGATTCTGGACTTGCATAATACATGAGGTGTAAGAGTGAAACTTTTAGTTGAATTGGATATTGAGATTTATTATTTATGGTTAATGTACATGCAGACAACATATTGAAATGTTTGCATTAATACTCTGTGACTAGTCCCTTCTGTGAGCTCTTGCAATGAATCAGACCTGGGCTGAGCTATTCTTTTGAAATAAAAGGTGTTACTTGTGCCTGGTCAGCAATAGTTGATTTCATAATGTGCTCATCTGGCTTTCTGGTAAGCAGAAAATTAAAAGCTGGACTTTTGAACGATCTTGTGCCAGAAGAGTTTCCCTTTGGGTATAGTGGTGGCTCAGTGCTGAATTTTTGTATTCTGGTCCAAATCAGGACATTGGGTTACATGATCTAGCAAAGGAAAATCCTTTTATGGTAGATACAGCATTTAAAATCTGTTAATAACTTGAGTATTTTTGATGGAATGATGAGAAGTTCTGGGAATTCTTAATATTGTCTTCAGGCTGTATGGCCTTGGATCAAATATGAGCAGCAAAGAAAAAGCTCTTCCAGCATATATGACAAATAAACTCTTCTTGGGCTTCCAGCTGGGTACAGGTATCGATTTTAACTGTTTCGATGAAGACGGCAGAACTGGTCACCAAAACGTTGGTTATAATCGATACCCAGACCTGGCTGGAAGCCAGAGAGGAGTTTATTCATGAACCAGCAAGTTTCCACCAACCCATTCTCTTGCAGTTGTGGTACCAGTCCTCATTCATATTGAGTTACAAATGAGAGGCAAGGGCTCATAATTTATTCCCAATGTTCATTACTAGAAGGGCCTTGGTTGTGTCACAATCATCATCCTTATAACATGAGTGATCAAGGTCTTTCCATGACCATGATTGTTCTTGGCAAATTTTTCTACACAAGTGGTCTACCACTGTCTTCTGGGCAGTGTCATTACAAGGCGGGTGGCCCTCAGCTGTTATCAATACTGTTCTGAGATTGTCTGCCTGGGGTGTCAGTGGCCGCATAACCAGGACTTGTGATATGCACCAGCTGCTCCCGTTGCTCATGTGACCCTGACCGGAGTGAGGGGGTTGCTGAGCAGGTGCTGCACCTTGCCCAAGGGTAACCTGCAGTGGTCTTGACACCACCGATCTTTTTTTTAAAAAAAAAGTATCTGCATCTGTCAGGTTGGGTATGTAGTAGCTATTGACTATTTGACTTTTGTCCTTGACAGTCATTGCAGATGCATTCTGTCTCCTCAAATCCCCATCCTGATTCCAAGGGTACCCTCCATTGTGTTAAGCAATGCAAAAGTGGGATACACTTGGGGCAAATATGGCCAGCTGCAAATGGGATCTCTGCAAGTCATTATGAGGCATAAATCTGCAGCGATGTCCACCACAGTCTGTAAACTCGTGGCACAACATGTTCTGGTGCTCAGAAGCCAGGTCAGTACCAAACCAGGTCATGATTGGTGCTGGGCAAATAAATAGCACGCGGGAACAATCTCTGAGAGGATCTCTATTCTCAATAGTGGGGCCCAGCATGCGGTCGATGACGCATTTGCAAACGTTGTGCCCAGACGTAACTTCTTCAGGAGAAAGATTAGCTTTATTTGTCGCACGGATGTCGAAAACACACACTGAATTGTGTCGCTTATAACCTGACAATGCGGGCAATTGACCCGGTGTTTGGGAAATGCAGGGCGTATGGGTGCAGCTAGCTACCACCCAAATAATCTACTTTCAATCGTCAGAAAAGTGCAAGTTGGCACCAGTTGTGCTTTCAAACAACACTTGCCAATTAGCAGTTCACAGATCCCTGGTTTGGATTTTGGCAGGAGCGCTCTGTTCCAGACGCCCTCTCAGCCTTTATCCAAGCACAAATCAGTAAACTAAATTCCAGATGTGCAATGAGATTGGCCATTCTTGAAAGTATTTGACTGAGAGACTGCATGAAGTTGAAGTACTGAATCAGCCGTCGTCACGAGTTATGCTTATTAAAGATCAATCCACAACTTCACGGCATGTGTTATGAAAGTGATACGATACTGTCCAAGATGTCTCGCTTCTGGTTCCCGCAAGCCATTGGGTATATGGGTGGTTTCAAAGAGGTGAACGAGTGTACTTCCAACAAAGCTAAAACTTAGTGGCACCCTTCTCCCATCATAAATATCCCCTCCACCACCAGTGCAATGGTAAATGTGAACAGTTTACTGGAGTCAATCACCCAGGCTAGTCCAAAAGTGCCTCGCAATCTTGCAATCTTTGCCAGCATGAGAGTGAGTAGTTTCAGGTTCCTGGGTGTGAATATCTGAGGACCTAACCTGGTCCCAGCATTATCGTAGACAAGACAGTGGCTGTATTTCATTAGGAGTTTGAGGAGATTTGGTTTGTCCTGCGCTCAAATTTCTATAGATGTACCATAGAGAGCACTCTGACTGGCTGCATCGCTGTCTAGTATGTGGGGGTGGCGGGCTACTGCACGGGATCAAAGTAAGCTGCAGGAAGCTGTAAAATTAGTCAGCTTCATCATGGTTCTAGCCTTCGTAGTGGCCAAGATTATCTTCAAGGAACGGTGCCGGAGGAAGATGGTGTTCATCATTACAGAATCCACCACCCATGACAGCCCTATTGTTACCGTCAGGAAGGAGGTACAGGAGCCTGAAGGCACACAGCGATTTGGGAACAGCTTCCTCCTCTCAGCCATCAGGCTCTTGAATCTGTGGCGATAGTTTCATTTAACTTCACTGGTCCCTCAGATTTTTAAATGGACATTGAACCCATGAACACCAACTCAATAATTTTTTATTTCTGTTTTTTTTTGCCTTTCTTATTGAACCTAACTATTTAATATATGTGTATATAATTACTGTAATTAATTTCTTTTTCTATGTTATCAATAATTGCTTTGTAGTGCTGGCGCAAAGTTAACAAGTTTCACGACATTTGCTGGTGATACTAAACCTGATTCTGAAGGTGGACAAGGACAGCAACAACTTTAAGGTTGCTCTCCAAGTAACTCATTAATCCGGTTTAAAAATTGGTGTTCTTTAATCAGCACGAGCTGCTTGTCCAACAGCCTGATAGGCATGCTTTCACTGAAAGGGCTGGAGTGGTTCCACTGCAACGATCAATGTATTAGGAAGAGCAAAAATTCTGACCTTGCTAACGATGCCCATGTCCTTAACAAAAAATGAATAACTAAATTTAAACTGGTCTTTCCTGGCCAACATCTGTTTCCTCCTTTTCTTGCTGGGATGAATGCTTTTTAATTTTAGCTACTTTTTTTTTGAAGGAACTGGATTACCCCAATGTAGCGTGAATCTGATTGATAAGGATGGTTTCACAACCGGCAGTTTATTTATTTATTGAGATACAGCTCAGAATAGGCCCTTCTGTCCCTTCAAGCCGTGCTGTCCAGCAATTCCCCTATCAAGTTCCCCTAGCCTAATCACAGGAAAATTTACAATGCCTAATTAACCTACCAATTGGTACATCTTTGAACTGTGGGAGAAAACTGGAGAAAACACACAGTGTCACGGGGAGAACGCACAAACTCCTTACAGGCAGTGGCAGGAATTGAACCCTGGTCACCTGTACTGTAAAGCGTTGTGCTAACCAGTACACTACCATGACGCACCGATTGTTTCAACAAACCTATCGATGACCTGTATCCTGACTTCAGTTTCCATCTTTGTATTCAGCTAGTACTGGCCACAGAAGGGATTTTAAAACTTTGTGTGTGTGTGTGTTCATTTGAAACATTATGCAACACTGCAGAATAATTTGCATCTAATACCTTTCGCAGCAAATGCTTAAGTTCTGGAGCTCTGCCTGATTTTCTTTATTGCTACTTTCATGTAATCTTTTCCTATTCAAAGCTAATGTGTTCACATTTCTTTATTTTTAGTTTGGAATGAGAACTGCATTATTGCACCAATTTCAATGGATCTGGATTGTTTCTAAGTTGCAGTTGTTTCAAGTTATTTTCCTGATCCGGATTTTTTTTTTTTAAAACTTTTAAAATACTGTTTGAAATCTCTGTAATGTCATCATCACTGACACCACCATATTGAACATGTTCAAAGTAAATTTATTATCAAAGTACGAATATGTCACCATATACAACCCTGAGATTCATTTTCCTACGGGCATACTAAATAAATCCGGGAACCATAATAAAATCATTGCAAGACTGTACCCAACAGGACGTACAAACAACCAGTGTGCAAAAGATGACAAACCGTGGAAATACAAAAGAGGAAAAATAAATTAATAAATAAGCAATAAATATCGAGAACGTGAGATGAAGAGTCCTTCAAAGTGAGAACATTGGTTGTGGGGCCAATTCACTGATGGGGCAAATGAAGTTAAATGAAGTTATCGCCATAGATTCAAGGGCCTGATGGCCGAGGGGTAACGACTGTTGCTGAACTTAGTGGGGAGACCCATGAGGCTCCTGTACCATCTTGCTGATGGCGACAGCAGCAAGAAGAAAGCGTGGCCTGGGTGGTGGGGATTCCTAATGATGGATGCTGCTTTCCTTCGACAGTGCTCTGTGTAGAGGTGCTCAATGGTGAGAGGGCTTTACCCGTGATGAACTGGGTCATAACCATTACTTTTAGTTGTCTTTTCCATTCAGGGGCATTGGTGTTTCCATACTAGGCTGTGATGCAACCAGTCAATATACTCTCCACTGCACACTTGTAGAAGTTTGTCAAAGTTTTAGATGTTATGCTGAAATCTTCGCAAGCTCCTCAAGAAGTAGAGGCTCGCTAAGCTTTCTTTGTAATTGCACCTGTGTACTGGGCCCAGGACTGGTTCTCTGAAATGATAACACCAAGGAATTTAAAGATGCACCATCTTGTGCAAATAAATAAAAACAATTTTTTTAAAAGAAGTTATGAGGGTTTAAGGTGGAAGTGGATCCCAATTACAATGTAGTTTGTTCCAATAACAGTTATTTGTCTAATGGGCTGCTTTTACATTGAGACAGAAGGATATTTTGCCTGAAACCTTTAGACCATAAGCTATAGGATTCAAATTAGGCCATTTGGCCCATCGAGCCTTCTCTCCATATCCCTTCCTGCCCTGACTAATCAAGAACCCATCAACCTCTGCCTTAAATATACCCGATAATTTGACCTCCAGCGTCGCCTGTGGCAATGAATTCCACCAATTAACTGGCTATAGAAATACTTACATATCTCTGTGCTATGAGGGCGCCTCTCTCTTCTGTAGTTGTATCCTCTGGTGTTAGACTCTCCCACTGTAAGAAACATCCTCTCCACATCAACCCTAGTGAGCCCTTTCAACATAAAGTTTAACTCTAGTTACTAAATCTGTGTGAACACTTTTGTTTTGCATTTGTATAATATGAAACTGAAAGGACTTTGTATATTTGAGGAAGCACTTTAATTTGTTTACAATATTTGGCAATTCATTTACTAAACATCAGAGCACAGTCTGGGTGTTGGAACTTCAAGGTGGAATAATATGATAAGTGTAGAACATGTAACAAAATAGGGTGGGTCCAGTTAACTGAGTGCAGTGGAATGCATTCAATGATCTCTTTTTAATCCACGTTGTCGGTTTTGTACCAAATGTCACCAAGTGTGGAAATTTGAAGGATAAAACTTGGCTTAATTAGTTCTGCTTATTGAATCTAAAATGTAATTCAACCCGAACTTAGAAGCTCCTGTCCTCTGCAATATACACTTGCAAATGAAGAGACTCTTGAGTTTTCTTAAATCCTGCAGTACGTGGAATAGCTGTTACAGCATTTTGTGTGTGTAGCTGTTATAGTTTCTCACTTCCTGCCCCCATCCCTTTGCATTGAATTCCTTAGCTGCCTGACCAGAATGTAGATACAAGGGAAAGTGGTAAGATCCCTTCCCCCGTCACACTTACAGCATTGAATCTATTAAACTTGAAAATCTGTCAGTTACAAGATGATTAATTCTTGTTAATTTGATATTTATCACATTTACACAAAAAAAACTTTACATTGGGAAGCATTAGCAGGTCTGCTTTGCAACAGTGCAAAAACTTCTCCTTCAGTGCATGTTGGAAGGTTTTTTGAGAAAGAAATGTTTCTGAGAGAGCAGTCCTCAGAGATGAGGCCCCATGTTTAAAGGATTTGCAGCAAGTTACAAAAGGAGAGGCTTCAATAAGCTGCGAGGAAAATATACTTAATGGTTCGTTGTACTTCAGGCTGCATTTTAATTGCAGAAACTTCAGCAAGCCCATATATGGGATAACCAAGCAGTGTGTTGAAAGTTTGTCCCTGCTGACACGACTCGCTGCACAGCCAGGTGAGCAACAAGTTGTCCCTGTTTGGGCGGCCCTCTTTCCTGAGAGACTGCTTCTGGTGTAGTTCCCTTTTATGCTTAATTCACCCTGAATCTCATTGAGAACATGTTTTGGCTTTTAAATTCTGGGATTCTGGCCGTCTTAATTTGCAATGGGGAATACAGTGACCAGACCCTTGCATGAATTAAGACCACAGAATAAGTGAGAAGACATGGTTACAGTCCACGGTGACCGGTTTTGAGACCATCTTGTAGAGTGCACACACAATGGTCAGAGAGCAAACATTTCGAGCTCTGACACTGCCTCCTTTCAACTTCTGTTACTGATTTTCACTTCTGATTCACCAGCGCTGATTTCAATTTGTTTTACATCAAAATTTCAACATGGCAGCAGGTTGCTTGGTCTTTGGTGCTGACCTCCAGGTGGCACTGACGTACTTGTGCAAGGATGCAGTGAACCTGAGATGGGACATCAGAATGAGGTTTAATATCAAGTGTGTGTGTGTGTGTTTTTTAAATAAATAGTGCAAACAAAAAGGAAAGTTTAAAAAAAAGTAGTGAGGAGGTGTTCATGGGTTCAATGTCCATTCAGAAATCGGATGGCAGAGGGGAAGAAGCTGTTCCTGCATCGTTGAGTGTGTGCCTTCAGTAAAGTGGAGCTTTCTAGAACTTAATTTATTTCCCTTTCACCTCTTCCACTGTCTGTTGTTACTTAATGTCAGAAAGCCAATTCTGCAGCTGAGGGCCATGCCCCCGACAACTATTTTCATTATAGTCGTGGTTGGACTGAAACAGCTGGGTCTATGGTCAACTTGCCATGAAGGAAGTTCAAAGAGCAAATTGGCTCTCTGATGTCGGGGGAATGGCTGGCAAGTAAATTGTGCAAACTTGGATCATCATTTGAAAGCAGATTGAGCTACATGTGCACGCCAGCTGTTGACTGATTTTTTTTAAACCCCCCCCCCCCCCCCGATAATTGCTTCCTGCCCATTGTCATCAAATGGACTCACGCCATCACAGAGTGCTTGGACCTTTCATTGGATGTGCAATGTTTATGGAAAGCAAGGAGTCAGCCAACTAACTTCAGCCCAAGTCAACTGGTGCCATATTTTCAACGTCGAGTTCTGAAAAAACTTCAGCCGCTTTTAAACAAAAATTAACTGCTGCCTTTTCATCATCCTTAGCTATGGTCACTTGGCCTCTTACATGATTATTTGATGTCAGGGAAAATTGCAGATTTTTCTGAGAGTTTGAAGTCAAGGGGGGGGGGGAGATTTCAAAGAGTGGATGGTGTTTGGAAAGAGTGAAGGAGATCCAGCAAATCGTCAATCATGGCTAAGTTGTCAAGACTTTATGTGGCTCGAAGATTGAATGATGTATCCTGTTGAGAGCCAAGAAGGGGGAGAGAGCTATTCAAAGGCAGTCAGCATCTGTTGGACGGAGCACTTTTAAAATAATGCCAACTGAGTGTCTGGCTTTAGAATTTGTGTATGCACACACTCGAACATTGAGCTGCATATCACTGTTGAGTCCATCACTGCTTCTGAGAAAGGATGCATCTTGTACTAAATACCTAGAGGATGAAGGACCTCTGCTAACCTGCCTCAGCTGCACAGCATATGTTTTAACCAACTCGCTCCCTCGCAGACAATTAAGATTCTCAGAATTTAGGTTATTTTTCATTATCTTGAGAGCAGCGTCTGTGAAGGTTGTTGAAATTTAAAGAATGTTCAAAGACCATAACTCCCAAACTAGTGGTGGGGTCAAGGGATCAGAACTGCTCCCTGCGTCTCCCTGAGGACACCTTGCCCCTGCAAAGTCTACCAAATTCATTGGAAGGATGGATGAACCAACCTTAGCTTCCTCTCCTGGGTCAGCTCCCAGAACATAATGACTCCGATCACACTTTGGACGAGATATCGATAGGCCTAATAACAGACTCCTGAAATGTAGATTCTGCTGTGAGCTCGGGTGGGGAAGAGATTACCAGGATGAAGTGCCAACACTTCACTTCCTTCCGGGTTAATAGTTCACTGACCTCAGTCCTGGTGTATTTTTCAGAAACAAAGCTGAAAAAGCACTCGGGGCAGTTTCCAGTTATCTGGCAAATACGGACTTCACTTAGTCATAGCAACAGTTGGGTAAGATGTGGGCCTTTTGTTGACGATTGAATAGATGTCTGGGCATTTGACAAGTTGTTTCATCTACTTCGAAGGGTGCTTTTTACTGTGGGATTTTAAGGATAATGTCTGATCAGTGGGCTGTAGTGCTGTGCTGTTAGGCTCACTTAGAATAAGTACTCAGATTTGCTTCATTTTGCCCCTCCCTATCTTGGTCACGTAAAGTTCTCAGTTCTGGATCATTCCAGCTTTGTTGGGACATGTGGTAACCATGGCAAAGAAATTTGTATCATGCACCTCCTAGACTGGTGTCATTGTTTAACAGATTTGTTAGAGTTTTAAATGTTCAAGGTTCAAAGTAAGTTTATTATCAAAGTAAATTGTGGTGTGAACTGAGGTCTTGAAGGTGCGTGGCGGGATATAGGCTGAATTGAGGTGGTGGGGTCCGGGCCCGAGTACGGGGAATGAGCTAATTTTGGCCATTGCTGAAGTGGACTTGGAGGCGATTCGATGCGGCTGAACGGAGGCAGCTGGGCCTGGGCCCGAGGCAAGGAGTGGCCTGAAGTTTGGCCGATTCAAAGTGCCAGGACAGATTGAGAAGGTCAGGGTGTCGGGACTGGAGGAAGGTGGGGGGGGGGGGGGGGCGGCTCTCAGCTCACTGCTCCGCACGGTTTACTCATCTCTGCACTGAACTGAGGCTGCGGCCTGTAACTAGCAGGCTCCTGGATCAGCGGCAGTGATGACTAGCTTCATGGCTGTGAACTAACTTTCATAAACTTCAGTTCTGAATGTTATTTGCTTACTTTTATTGTTTACACAATTTGTTTTGTTTCTGCACATTGGGATGTTTAATGGTCTTCCCTTTTTTTAATGGGTTCTACTGGGTTTCTTTGTCGCTACTTGTAAGCAGTCGAATTGCAAGGTTGTGGATTTATGTACTGGGATAAATATACTTTGAAACTTTTAAACTTTGAACATGTATGTCACCATACACAAGCTAAGATTCATTTTCTTGGGAGCATACTTAATAAATCCAATAACCATGTTAAAATCAATTAAAGACCACACCATCTAGTGTGCAAAAAAACAAACTCTGCAAATACAAAAAGAAATAATAATAAATAAACAAGCAATAAATATTGAGAAGATGTGATGAAGAGCTCTTGAAAGTGAGTCCATAGGTCTTACAGCCTATGAGGCTGTTTTTTTTAAAATAAATTTTTTTATTAGTTTTTCAAAACATTTTACAAATTAAAAACCCCAAATCCCAATGAGGAGCCTATGAGGCTGTTGAAGATGGTTTCAGGATTATAATTTTCTCCCTCTTCCATCATGAGTTACACCTTCGCTCTCCGTACTGAATGCAGATTTCTTTATGTGCCATTTACATAGTTTCACTGGTTCTTTTTTTTGTTGCTGTCTGGCGCGATTTATAAGGGTTTTTGTTTGAGGGAGGGGGTTTAATGCTCTTGTTACCGTTTGATGTGATTTGTTGGTATTTTTTGCCTGGGGTGGGGGGGGGGGGTTGATGATTGTGATGCTGTTTGCGAGATTTGTTATTTTTTTGTGCAGGGGAAGGGTGTTGATGTTTCTCTTTGAATTACTTCCACGGTTTTCTTTGTTTCATGGCTACCCAGAGAAGGTGAATCTCAAGAGTTGTGAACTTTTGAAATACATTTTGGTATTCAGTTTTCATTCCACATCCATAACTGTAACATCGGTTTTTAATTTAATTCTTTATTCTTATAATCGCTAAATATTGATGCGTATCACGCATCCTGCAGCAAACGCGTAATGCACATAAAAGTATTAGGAATAAAATTATCCTCTTTGTCAAATCAGTGAGGATTGTGCTGGGCAGCACACAATTCTCACCATGCTTCCAGTGCCAGCATAGCACACCCACAGCTCACTAGCCCTACTTGAAAATAGTTGATTTGTGATCATTGATCCGAGATGCTTTTACTCCAGTAATTCAAACGTGCAAGACGTTTATTTTGAAAGTTCTTCTGTTAGTGATAACTGCAGAGGTTGTGATTTTTTTTCCTCTCTGTTTTCTTTTGTCAATTAACTGGAATGTGCATCAGTGGTTGTCAATCATTTGCAGAGTATTTTCTTGCTGGATCAGGTTTTATCCCAAATCATTAACAAGGGGACTTCCTCCCCCTACAACTTCACAGCTGGATGGAAATTTAAGGTAATAATGTAATCATGTCTGTGCAGCAGAGCTACAGCCTTCCTCACTCAATGAATAATGAATTGTAAACAGACTTCATACAAGCAACACTTAAGTTTTTGGGAAATTCTGTTTTGAAGATATAAATGCACCTAGTCTCCTGCTTGTAGCTTCCTCTTTTGAAGTAATGAGAAAGAATGATAGTGTATTCAATGCCTTTTGTGTCTTGTATTCTTCAGACCTGTCAAAGGAGAGACACCATTCTGACACCTTCCCCCTTCCTTCGCTGCCCTGAAGAAGGATCTCGGCCCAAAACATTGACTGCTTATTCATTTCGGTAGATGCTGCCTGACCTGCTGAGTTCCTCCAGCATTTTGTGTGTGTTTTGCTCAGGATTTCCAGCATCTGCAGAATTTCTCATTTCATGATTTACCATTCCACTCCAGTCTTCGAATCTATCATCCAGTGTCTGTGAAAAGAACACACTGTTGCATAACAAACTCCCTTCTTTGCACTTGATGTAGATCTTTGTAGTTAGTTTCTTGACGTGGTTGGCTGAAAGTACTTGTTCCAAGATGGGTAAAATCTGGATTGATCTTCTCTCTCAGCTCTGATGGAACAGCTGTGATAAATGTGCTTGATCGTACATAATGTGCCCAGGCTAATCTTTAGAAAGTTTGCCTCCAGCTGGGGAAGCTCATAAGCCAGAACTCCAAAATGTCCTTGGGTCATTGCAGTGTCCAACAGCATTGCTAAATATGCAAGTTTATGGAGTGGACCTCCTACTGGTGTCCTCTCAGATGTTGACTGCCTGTTTTAATGACACCATGTGCACAGGTGGACTACAGGTGTTGGGAATGTGCTAAAAGCATCAGCTTTAATTTTTCTGTCAAGCTGCCTGTGATTATTGTCTTTGAGATGATGTAGCCCAAATCTTCCAGGGGTTCCCAACCTTTTTTTGTGCCATGAACCCTTACCATTAACCGAGGGTTCCTTGACTGTAGGTTGGGAACCCTATGACTTTAACCTGTCTTGTGTTTAAGTGGATAATCTTGTTTAATAGATAACTGAGTTAAAGTGCAAGCCACACAGTCTATTTATCCCTCTTTTACTGGATGATTTTCTACATGGTCCACAGAGAGAGTAGGATGTTCTTACTAATAGCTCCAAGCATAGAGTCAGATACTGATTTATTGAAATCTGATTTATTTTCATTAAAATACAAACGGGCCTGCAGAATGTACTTTATGACGGGGCCTGTACCAGGGAGGTGAGCTGATGACAGCTGTGTCAATACTTCTGCCATGTGATGGAAGCACTCTTAAAGTAACTGCAAGTGCTACTCCCCTATAGTACTCTGAATCTGGAGCCCAGGTGCCTTGCCAGATGCAACCGAGAGGAAAAACATAAACTCCAGATATTGGAAATATGAAATAAAAATGCTGGAGTCTGGACAGAATGTATGAAGAGGGAGAGCAAAGTGTGTGCTTCACTTCTTTCAGCTACTGAATTTTTTAAATATTTATTTTCTCTTTCTCTACCTTTATTTATCCTCAGTGTTTCCTGACTTATCAGAACTTCCCCTCGAGCCTTGCACTCTTTCTAATGGTGAGATCCATGTCTAGCCGGTCCACTAATTCCTTATTGCAAGACAGGCTATGTTCCTTGTCTCCAGGGTCTTTGGGAATTCCCCACCGAGTGCCTTGTGTCATTTAATACAGCAAAATGCATCATTTTTTGTAAAATCAAATCGGTGGGGATTGTGCTGGGCAGCCCACAAGTGCCACCACATATCTTACGTGGCACGCCCACAACTAGCTAACCCTCACCCATACAGCTCTGGAGTGCGGGAGGAAACCAGGGCACCTGGAGGAAGCCCAGGTGGGAATGGGGAAACCGCGCAATCTCCTTAGACTCTTCAAACCCCGATCTTACAGTTGAGCTAACCGCCGTGCCCTATTACCGTGCTAAATTACTAAAATCCACAAGGAGAAGATAACATAGTTTTCACAGCAGAGTGATCCAGCACATGTTTGTTAAAGGATGAATAATGATTGATGAATTAACATGGTAGACGTGCTGGATATTATGTGTGTTGGCTCTCAGACTATATTTGGTGATATCGCTCATAAGAGAGCTTGAGAATCCGAAAGTTACAATGTGCAAGGAGGTCATACTGTGCAAGATGTCAATGCTAGTCAGCAAAGAGCTGTTCATCCTTGCAGCATTTATGATCTTGCTGCTCACGACATTTAATAAAACATGTCCAGTCCTTTTTTTTTAAAGATGGTGAGGATTTCCGCCTCTGCTCGCCATTTAGATAATGGCGTACAGACTCCTACCAAGGCCCAAATGTGAAAAAGAAACTATCTGACCTTTGGCCAGTGAGTTTAAATCTATGTCTTGGGTTTTTGACACAGGAAGTTGACTGTTCCAATTTTTCCTCCAGATGTTGTTAACTAGAATACAGTATACACAAAAACAAACTCTCTAGAAAATGGCTTCTAATCTGTCCGGTCTTCCGGTGTAGCTAAATTTCTTCAGTCCAGACAGCATCGTTGTTATCTGCTCTGTACTTTTTACAGTGCAAGGAAGTCCTGTTGAAAGGTCTCTGCCTGAAACATCGATGTCTGCTGAGGACTAAAGAGCATTGTGTTCAGCCCCTAACATTGTCTTTCATCTTGTGTTCAATGTCTTTGGCATAATAAGAAAGCATCATGATATTAACACAAAAAAACGCTTTTTGTCCACTTTTTTGAATATTCCGCCATTTATAATGCATTCCTTTGCTTTGTTGATGTTTCAAAAATGTCTGACGTTGCACTTCTCCAGATTAAGTTCCATTTGTTGCTAACCAAATGATCTATAGTCTGCTAGTCAAACAGAACCCCTCGTTGTATCAGTGGTGAACTTCTTCATCACACCCCCTGCTTTTTAAATCCAAGTCATTAGTACATGTAACAAAATGCTAGGGACTGCATGTTGTGGAACCCCACCGAGGGTGACCCTCTCGGTCACAGAAACATCCGTCAGTCATTCCCTGCGAAGTCCTGTTGATGATTTTTAAAATTCAGTTCACCCCTCTCCTTTGGGCTCTTTTCACCTCTACCTTTTCCAGAATCAGGTTTAATATCACCAGCATATGTCATGAAATTTGTTAACTTTACGGCACCAGTACAAAGAAATACATGATAAATAAAAAAAACCTGTTACATTAAGTGTATGTATATGTCTATTAAATAGTTAAGTTAGGTGGAGCAAAATAAAACTGAAACAAAAAAAGTAGTGAAGGTGGTGCTCATGGGTTCAGTGTCCATTTAGAAATTTGATGACAAAGGGGAAGAAAGCTGTTCTTGAATTGCTGAGTGTGTGCTTCAGGCTTCTGTACCAGATCCTCTGTAAAAGACCAACTTAAATCAATGCCAAATGGATTATCTCCATCAGCTCTTTATTAACATCAAAAGATTCTTGGTTAGATGGATGTGACCTTTAACAAATCCAAGCTAACTTTATTTAGAAGGTGAAGATTAATTGAAGTTTTATGCTATAACTCAAAACGAATCCAGTAATCTGCCCTTTACTGAAATTAAATTCACTGGTCTACAGTTATTTGGTGTGTTCTTTCTCTCTTTTTGAAGCAACAGTATCACATTAGCAGTTCTTAAATCATTTGTTCCACCTCCTTGGTATCTACTTTGTCTCTTCCTAACCTCAACCATCAAGTTCTTGAACTAGAGGGGATAACTTCACTCAGTGAACTGATTCCACAATCTGTGAGCTCACTTTCAAGGACTCTGCACTCTCATGTTCTTGATATTTATTTCTTATTTATTCATTGTTATTATTTAGTTTATTTTGTATTTGCGCAGTTGTCTTTTGCACATTGGTTGTTTGTCTTTGTGTAGTTTATCATTGATTCTATTGTTTTTTGTACTTACTGTGAATATCCACATGAAAATGAATCCCAGAGTATTATATGGTGAGGTGTATGTAGTTTGATAATAAATTTCACGTTGCAGTTTGAACTCAAAGTCGATGGCTTTATCTTTGGCGGATTTGTCCTCTCATGCTTCCCGTTACTTTGAGATTGATTTTGCAATCAGGAACTGATTTTATTTCAGTTCTGGTAAATCACTTCTCCACCTAGTAAAAAATTATCTTGCCAGAAATGTAATGCTTATCTTTTGTTGGTCTCTATGCCAGTTTTAAATCTGACTGAACTACGATAACCACCTCAGAACGTTGTATCCCAGGATGGTTGTTCCATCTGCTTGGCTCATTCTCTAAAGCTAAATCTCATATCCCGGACCCCTTAATTGGGCATACAACATACGGGCTAAAGGCTCCCTCCATGCAATTTAGGTATTCTGGGCTCGCTGTGCTTTACCTAATTATTAACTGGGGCACACCCCGGCTATACCTGAAGGAAACCAAAAAGTGTGAGGGAAAAGCTCAACAGGTTAGACAGCATCTCTGGAAAGAGGGAAGGTCAGTGTTTCAGGTCTGTGACCATTTATTACAACTGGGAGAGAGATACAAGTTAGACTTCAGTAAAAGATTGGCTTTGTTTGTTGCATGTTCAGAAGTTCAAAGCACATTTATTATTAGGGGGCTTTGGGGTTCTAACATTTTAACTGTCCTTCATTCTTTGGAGCACTCCCCCGTTTTTGTGGATGTATGCGAAGAAGAAGAATTTCAGGATGTATATTGTATACATTTCTCTGACATTAAATGTACCTATTGAAGGATATATACATTATATAACCTTGAAATTCCCCTCCTTACGGGCAACCATGAAACAAGAAACCCAAAGAACCCATTTTAAATTAGACATCGAACACCCAATGTACAGAGAGAGGGGGGATAAAACAGATTGTACAAATAATAAAAGTAAGCAAATAGCATTTAGAATGAAAGTGAGTCCACAAACATGGAAACATACGGTGAAATGCACTGTTTGCGTCAAATCAAATCAACAAGGGTTATGCTGGGGGCAGTCTGCCAGTGACCTTCCTGTGCCAACCTAGCTTGCCCGCAACTTCTAACCCTAACTGTATGCCTTTGAAATATGGGAGGAAACCAGAGCACTCAGAGGAAACCCTTGTCGTCAAGAATGTACGGGCTTTTTGGTGTTGAGACCCAAATCCTAATCGGTGATGAAACGATAACGTGGACCGCTACATTGCTATGCTGCCCAATCAGGAGAGTAAGTGGGGAAGGGATGTGTAAAACAAAGGGAATTTCTGCGATAGGACAAGTTAAAATTGAGTAAAGAGCAGCAGTTTCATATTCTGTTACTGTAGAGGCTGATTGTGCTATGTTAGACATTTACTTATTGCTGTTCAGATTTCCTTGGACATTTCAGAGGACTGCCTAGTGCACTGTTGATGGAGTGTGGAGATGATGAATAGGTTTTAAACATCAGTCTGTTTCATTTGGATTTACTGTTTGACTTTCATAATCTTGTGCTTTTCATTTGTGGTGATAAATGAGAATCTGCTCTGCCAGTTTCCCTGGTGGTTAATTAACCAAGCAGGTCTAGTTAATAAGTTAGCTGACTTGAGATGTACCTGTCAGTATTAAACTTATGGGTTATGCTCTGGTACAGTATGTTTTTAGCATAGCATGCAATGCCTTTAGAGTATGGAATTTGCTGAGTTAATTTGTTTTCATATGGGATTTTAATCTACGTATTGGCAGGACAAATCAAGTTAGCAACAATAGTGCACAGGATGAGCCATTGGAATGTTTAAGAGATGTTTTAGAGCAGGTGGTCCTAACATTTTTTTTAATGCCATGGAGCGTTACCATTAACCGAGGGGTTTGTGGACCCCAGGTTGGGATGCTGTGTTTTAGAGTTGTAGAAAATTACAACACACAGACAGGCCCTTTGGCCCATCTGGTCTGCGCCAAACCATTAATCTACATAGTCCCATTGTCCTCTAAACCTCTGGTACCTCACCTCACTGCTACATTGCCTCACGTCTGTAGACTCTGTATCCATAGCCTGGGTAAATATGAGACACAAAAATTCAATTTGGGAATGAAAGTTCCCTAAAGCTGTTGTCCTTGCCTTTTATTCTGACAGGAACATGCAAACCCTGTACTCCTCAAAATTCCACTTTTGAATCCCTACCATTTACCAAGCACGGCTTTGGCAGAAAGCAATGTGTCCCAATCCGTACTTACCAGATCCTTTCTGATGCCATCAAAACTGGCCTTTCTCCAATTTAGAATTTCCACCGGAGGACCAGGCCTATTCTATTCTATAATTATCTTGAAACTAATGCCATTATGATCATTAGATGCAAAGTGTTCCACAAAATTCTGTCACCTGCCCTGTTTCATTCCCCAGCAGGGTATCTAGTATTGCACTCTCCAGTTGGGAGCACTATGTACTGATCAAGGAAACTTTCCCAAACACATTTGACAAACGCTCTCTCATCTTGTCCTTTTATAATCAATGTGTGGAAAATTAAAATCACCTACAATCACGACCTCTGTTTCTTGTAACAGTCTGCAATCTCTCTACAAATTTGCTCCTCTAAATCTCGTGGACTTTTGGGAGGTCTATAATATCCCATTAATGTGGTCATATCCATCTTATTCCTCAGTTTTACCCATGAAGCCTCACTAGGCGAGTTCTCCAGTCTGACCTGACTGAGCACTGTCATGTCATTTTCCCTGACTGGTAATGCCATCCCTTCCCTTTCATCACTCCCACTCTATAACATTTAAAGCAATGAGCTGCCAGTCTGGCCCCTCCTTGCAGCCAAGTCTCACTAATGACTACAATATCATAATTCCATGTGTTGGTCCATTCCCTAAGCTCGTTTGCCTTTCCTACAATGCACCTTGCATTGAAGTATGTGCAGGTCAAAACGTTAGTCCCACTGTCCTCAGCCTTTTGATTGGTGACTTTGAGAACTTATACCATCTTTCTCCACAATGATTCCACTATCTCTGGTCTCCATCCCCGTGCAACTCAAATTTAAACCTCCTCCCATGCAGCACTTGCAAACCTTCCTGTTAGTCCCCCTCCAGTTCAGGTGCAAACCGTCCCTCCTACACAGGTCCCACTTTCCCTGGAGGAAGGCCCAATGATCCAAAAATCTGAAGACCTCCCTCCTGCACCAACTCCTTAACCACATGTTGAACTGCATGATCTTCCTATTTCTGTCCTGTCCTTTAACCTGGGACCCAACTCCCCAAACTCATTTTGCAGGACCTTGTTATGCATCCTACCCATGTCGTTGGTACTGACCTGGACCACAGCCTCTGGCTGCACACCCTCTTACTTAAGAATGCTGTGGACTCGACCCTAGATGTCTCTGACCCTGACACCTGGGAGGCAACAAACCATCTGGGAATCTCATTCTCATCCACAGATCCTTTTTGTTCCCTCTAACCAATGAATCCTGTATCACTACAGCTCACCTGTTCTCCCCCTTTTCTTTCAGAGCCACAGAACCAAATTTGGTACAAGATACCTTACTAGTGTGACTTCCCTCTGCCAGGTAATTCTCTTTCCCCACCCCCACCCCCAACAGCATTCAGAGTGGCATATATGTTGGTGAGGGAACGACCACAGAGGTACTCTGCACTGGCTGTCTATCCCCTTTCGCCTGTCTAATGGTCACCCAGTTACCTGTGTCCTGCTCTTCAGGTGTAGCTGCCTCCCTGTATATCTAGTTTACTAACCCCTCAGCCTCCTGAATGATCCATTCTAGCTCCAGCTCCTTTACATGGTCTGTTAGTAGCTGTAGTTGGATACACTTTTAGCAGGTGTAGTCGTTGGGGACGCTGGAGGTCTCCCTGCCTTCCCACATCCTGCAAGAGCTATCCTGCCTGGCATCTCTACTGCTCTAATTGTGCAAAAAAAAAGAATAAATCACATGGAAAAGAAATCTACCTTTGGCCTTTGCATCTCCTCAACAAAACTACAACTCCCCACTCCAACACAGGCCCAAACACACACAACGGCCGCTCTGCTTGAACTCAACTCGTTGTTATTGTGCAAATCCGATGTGGCACGCAAGAAGTGCTGATTGCTGCCACTCGCCTCTTCTAAGCTCTCTCTCGCTCTGCACAGCCAGTTACAGCATGCAAAAAGTGCCATTGGAGTGCTGAAGAGCAAATAGGGAAGAGACAATATCACATCTCATGAGGTGTTCTGCTCCTCCTGCAGGTTATCAATGCTCCCAGCACCATTCTGAATGCTGCTGCTGCTGCAGTCTTGGCATTAGTAGGCCAGCAATTTCTATCAGTCTGTTAGGCTGGTTCTGATCATCTCCTTAAAGGCTTGGAGCGCAACTTTTGTGCATCTTTTCTGTCCTTCCCACAACAGACCTCAGACTGGAATCTGTTTTGGGAATCTGGTGACAGGCATCTGAATTATATGGCTGCTGAAAGGATGAAATCTGGGCCTCAGGATTGTGTCGGGTCCCTGTGAGACTGGCAGGCTACAGGCTCGTATTTAACTGAAAACCCAACAAGTGGAAGTTATTGATGCCTAAAAATGACATTGCCCTTTTATGCACCAACTCCGCGCACCATTGTAGGATTTAGCTGAGGCAGCATTGGCTGAAGTTTTTTACATTGCTCTGATGTCTCCCACACAGGGGTATGACCACAGGGGTAATTGTTGGTAGACAGTGAATTTGTCCTGATTTTTCAAATGCCTTTTCCTCAATGTCTAACTTAACTGATATTATGGCAATAAAGTAATAACTCGTATTTACCAAATTAATACATAGTCTCTGAATGAGGACCTCCATTGGTGGGGGGGTCACCCATGGATAATGCGTCCAAGTTGTCTGTGAAACGCAAGCCTGGGCAGTGCGATATGGAGAGCAAGCTGTTGCCCGTGCAGCAGGCTCCCCCTCTCCACACAGCTGATGAATAAAGGAATAGCAGAGACCAATACATTTTGGCACCTGTGGCATTGCAGGGGTTGACAGTCAGCATTGCTCTGAGCGTTGGACTGCCCGAGTGAGTCCAGATCCGGATTTTTTCCTCGGGGGTTTCACTCTCGAAGCCTTCCTCTTGAGTGGGTATTCCCACAAGGCAGCGGAGGTTTGATATCGAGAGTCGTCCTTCTCCTCGATGAGTTGCCAACCACGGCTGATGAGCCCCATCTGCCCAAAACAACTGGTTTTAAGGCACCGGTAACCCGCCTTTGCCCCTTCTCCTTTCAGTAGAAATAATACAGCGGGGTTTCGTAGCTAAACCACGCGTGAAGGCCAGGAGCTGGATTTGGGTGTCAGAGACCATTTGAGATGCACGCTATTGGGAGTATTTAATAAGTAGTGGGAGCTTATCTGCACTACACCCTCTCCCCCACCCCCCCCCCCACTTCTCCAGCTGTGACAATATTAAGGAACCACTTGATGAATATCTATTCCTTTTTACTGCATAATAATACAATAGGAAAAGTGGCCCAGTTGTGGCTTGAGAGAGAATTTCAAGACTGCATTAGGGCAAAGGAAAAGGCTTGGAAAACCCACCTGAGTAACAGGTTTCCACTCTTTACAAATGCTCTTAAGTCAATTATGTCGACAAGTCAGCAGATGAACAGAGGTCACTGCAGGGGTAACCATGCCTCCATAGTATTGTAATTAATAAGATTGAATGTATATAAAACCGAGAAGACAGAGCAATTACTAAAGAGA
This sequence comes from Hemitrygon akajei, assembly GCF_048418815.1. Taxonomy (NCBI): domain Eukaryota; kingdom Metazoa; phylum Chordata; class Chondrichthyes; order Myliobatiformes; family Dasyatidae; genus Hemitrygon; species Hemitrygon akajei. The sequence goes on along the minus strand of NC_133155.1, from coordinate 15,511,857 downwards.
GAGGAGGAGAGCGAGGGTGGGAGGGAAGTAGTTTTTTGTTTGTAGGAACAAGCACATGTATGTACATCAGGGTTTTGAATTTAATATCATGTGAGCTTTTGTATGTAGGAGTGTCTACATCAGATGTTTTTAACCTGGCAATGATCTGTACAATGTCACCAGAAAGAGCAATGACTCTCAGAATAAGGACAATGTATTTTTGAAGCAGGTTAGCGTATAGCTACCCCAAGACCAAGGGATATTAATTAGATTTTGACAGTTCTTTTAATCCAGTTGCCTGGGAAGGAGCGGTGGTAAGGAACTGGTCATGTTCAGAAATGTAATATGTAAAACACCAACTGTTGGAGTATCCTAAATTTCACTAAAAAGCTGGCCGGTGGTGCACCGGACTTTGAGGTGGATGGTCCCGGGTTCGAATCCGGCCGGCTCCTTGCACGCTTTCCATCCATGCGGGGTTGAGCGTTGAGCTGGCAACTCGACCTCGTTTTAAAAAAAAAATGTCAAATGCTACGGAAACCTTAACATGCGGCCTGATGTGCCACATGGCGTGAAAAGGAAAAGCAACAAATTGCACTAAAGACCATTCTCTCTGACTTGTACATTTGTTTTTCACTGCCACACATTACTTTCCAAACTTCCCATCAAGTTTTGATGTGAGTTTTTATTATCCCAGAAGTCATATTCTACAAAGGACACATAGTTTATTCATGATAAATTATCTCCATGCCATAACCACTAATTTAGACTGTCTGCTAGTGAAAATGAGATGGAATGGTTATTTGATACTGTATTTCTTGTATTTTTTAAGGAATTTGCATGTAAATATGGTGGATGTTTCACAGGATGAAAGATACCTCAGTGATTTATTGTGACTCCTGTGTACCATATAATGGCTGGTTGTAGAAATATGTATACAGAAGGCTGCAGAACTGCTTTGTCAGGAAAGTAAGATTATGTTCAGGATTTAGATAAAACAAAACAGTGCTAAGAAATTGAATCACCTCAACCACACCTAAGGTGGGACTGCATTCTGATCCTGTTCCAAGCCAACGCCCTAGAATTGGAATTTATGATTGTCAAGTGAGGTGATTTGAGTTCTTTGTAATTTTGCTGCACAATGAGAACCCTGTTTTGGTGTTTAGATTCTGTATACTGTCAACTCTAGGATACAGTTACACAAAATACACCATAGATTTCCTTCCATTGTATTACTTGATGGTTCAAATGCTAATGTGCAAACATAATGCCATAACTTATTCTAGCAGTGTACTATATTTTATTACTCAAATTAGATGAATTAATGAGCTATAAACTGCTGGGTAAAACAAATTCCATATCAATCTTTGTTTGAAATTTTGATACTTTCTAAATCGATTGAACTTCTCCTTCTCTTCCACAGGCCATCTGTCTCCTGTTGAGATCTCTTCAGTGTCCTTTTCCTTGGTCTCTGCATCTTATATCACCAATAATATTTTCACTGTGTACTCATCATCCTTTGTTAATTCCCCACGTTTTCCTTTATGTTGCATTGTTTTATATATATATAAAGCCCATGAGATGGCATTTGTAAATTGGCAGTGTCCCATTTGTAGATGGTTACCTCTCATGACATACCAATTTTGCTCGCCCAATCTATATACTCGCCTAATCATCTGAACCTAGAGAATACTATTCCCCCCAAATCATTTAAAATCACTCCCTCTCAAGCTACTGGAACTTAATAAATTGTGTAGACTTTGGCCTTCCATTTGCCAGCTATTCATCTGTTCAATTGTAATCTAACCTCAACCTTTTTGAGACCTTTGTCCGCAATAAAGCTATTCTTTCCAATTAGGATGTTTCACTGCTTTAAGCTGAAGTCAGCCAGACTTGAGTATAAATAGTTAATGCAGTTTCTGGTGATGCCTCATTCATTCGTCATCAGATATTGCTCAGCTGCCCGTTTTCTCAATCTTCTAGTGACCCAATTTTCCCTCTTGGCCATTCCTGAAATAATGAACCTTTTCCCTTTCTTCAAAATGAGACAATTTATAACTCATCTTTAGAAATCTCTTCAACTGCTGAACTCTCTAGTCATTAATCATGGTAAGGCGCCAGGCAGTGTTGTGGAACATTGAGATCTGGGTGCACAAACCCACAGATCCCTGAAGATGGCAGTGTAGATAAGGTGGTTGAAGGTAGAATACCACCTTCATTAATATGGGCTTAAAGTGTGGGAGATTGGATGTTATGCTATGACTTTATAAACATGGCCAAAGCTGGAGTACCTTGTACAGTCCTGTTTGCCACACTATAGGAACAATCCGATTGCACTGGAAAAGCCGCAGAGTGGATTTGCCAGAGTTTTGTCTGGGATGGTGTGTATTAGTGATGAGAAGAGTCTGAATCAGCTTGGTTTGTGTTCTTCGGAGCGAAAGAGTGACCTGACACAGATATACAAAATACTGGAGTCCATACCCTTGCTCCTCATTAGGAAATGCATCTGGCAACTTTTCTAGCTCTGACCTTTGCCATTTGCCCCACCGTTAATAGAAAGGTTTAAAGACCAGCTTTATTTATCAGATATACATTGAAACATCGAAACGTGCAGTACAAGGCTCCATTTGCATCAATGGGCAGTACAGTCCGAGGATGTGCTTGGGGCAGCCCACAAGTGTCGTCATGCTTCCGGCACCAACAACTTCTTTAACCGTATCCCATACATCTTTGGAGTGTGGGAGGGAACTCGAGTACCCAGAGGAAGCCAACGGGCTCGCAGGGAGAACGTACAAACTCCTCACAGACAGTGGCGGGAATTGAACCCTGATCACTAGCGCTGTAACTCTGTTACACCAACCGTTTGGCTATCGTGCTGTCCAATTTTTTATATATAGTGAATTAGCCCTTAAGCTTCTAAATGTTCAAGCTGCATTTTTCTCTTCCTCTCAGCTTAAAATCTAATTTGAGTTACCCAGCCTAATATCTGTTGCGGGTCAGGCAACGTCTGTGGAAAGTGAAAGTTGTTGTTTCAGGTTCATTATTGATCAGATGAGACTATTGACCTGAAATGTAAATAGTTTTTCTTTACAGATACTGGCTGACCTGCTGATCAGAAGTTTTTTGTTGTTTAATTACAAATTTCCAAAATCTTTAATTCATTTTCTGTCCATCCTTTGAATAGTGAATTTTTAATTCATCCTTTGATTACCATCTATTGCAGGTGTTATTATATTTATGAAAATCACAAACATATTCAGGTCAAAAATGCTAAAAGTAATTACAGTATTATCGGGGTGCTGGCTGGAGAATCACACACACTATGCTTGTGTTCCAGGGTTTTCATGTGCTTAAATACCCCTCAGGGTACAGCATCTGCTTTTGTTTCAGAAAGCTTGGGTTGTCTCGCATTCTCAAACATGGACTTTCTCCTGCTGTCTTAGTCTTTCCCAAATGGCGCTGCTTATCTTGGTTTTTAAAAAAAAAATGAGGCATCTTCATGAATCTAATGAAATTGACAGTATTTCAAATGGTGAATGGTCGGTATAGCATTATATTCAGCGAGTGACATCCTCTGAGCATTCATCTCTGTCCTGCCTCATCTATTTTGGAATGGATAACAGAGGATAACAGATAACAGAGATAACAGAATCCTACAGAGGATTCAGCATTAGCAATATTGCCTTTATTTATCATTATGCATCTGATTATCTATCCCTTGCAGCTGACTTCAAGTCCCTGTCTGTAAACATTCCAATCATGGGGAAACTCGGCCACACTGTAGACCTTCTGAGCCTGTGAATACAAAATTGCATGGGCTGAGTGTTGTGTCACATAAGGAGAAACTGTGGGGTGCTCGTCTTTTTGGGAAATTTTAGTTCTTGAGCTTTAAGTATTAGCCACTATTCTTGCATCTGTTTCTTGATTATAAATTTAAAAGTTGCGTTTCCCTGTTACAGGACAGTTGAGTTGCAAATGAATTTGTACAAAAAACTGCAGATGCAGGAAATCTGTAACAAAAAGTAAAATGTGCTGGAAAATCTCAGCAGGTCAGGTAGTAGCTACGGGGAGAGAAGTGCCCAATGTTTAGGGTCTGCTGACTGTTTCTTCTTCCACAGGTGCTACAGCATTTTCTAGAATAAAGTTAATTTGCTTTTGTGCTGTTGAAAACTGCCAATCTATAGAAAATGTTAGTATTTCAGCATCAGAATGTTTGATTTGTGACCTCATGTCAAGGTTGGACATGAGATGTGTTATTTTATAAAGCCCCATTTTCAGTTTTGCTTATGTTGACATTTACTGCTGCAGTGTTTTCCTCTCTCGCGCATTTACTTTCTTTATTTTTTTAGCAGCTTAAAATGTTACAAGGTGCTCCTCAGCTGTGCCAAGATAAAATGGTTATTACAATATTAAAATCGTAGGTTATGATCCCACAAATATATTTTTTAAGTGACCCAGCCTGTCTCAATATACAATGTAAATGTCAATAGCCACAATGGTTTACTGTGCAAAATCTCATTTCAATGACACCAGATCACTGAATCAATCCAATTTAAACTAATAAGGCTTTGCCAATAGAAACTTCCTGTTTCTGCTATGCTGGATAAACAATTCACATTTTTCAGTTTGAAATATTTCCCAGCAAAGCTGTAGTAATTAAATCAAAATTAGTCAGTCCTACTACATGTTAAATGTCTTGATTAAAAAGCAAAAATGACAGCATTATTATCAGTTCTTATTGGTTCATAATTGACCAATGTCTCTGTTGTGGGGGGAGGGGGGGTGAAATCTTCCACTTAATTGGGATGGCGCAGTTGCAATTGCTTAGCACAATGCTTTACCGTACAGGCGAGCTGGGTTCAATTCCCACTGCTGCCTGTAAGGAGTTTGTACATTCTCCCTGTGATAGCGTGGGCTTCCTCCAAGTGCTTCGGTTTCCTTCCACAGTCCGAAGCCATACAGGTTGGCAGGTTAATTGGTCATTGTAATTTGTCCCCCGCTTAGGCTGGGATTAAATCAGGGGGATTGCTGGGTGGCATGGCTGGAAGGACCTATTCTGTGCTGTATCTCAATAAATAAATACATTTTAAACTCTAATAATTTCATTGTGAATGCAGGAAGTCATTCAGTTACACTTGTATAATGCAAATCTGAAATAGAATTATGGCGGTACAAGTTTATCTTGGTGTCTATTGTTTTTTAATGCAATATTTTCTAGTAGTTATTTGTAGCTTGTAATACTCAACAGTGCAGTCAAAGTGAATCCAAATGATTGTGTTGCAATTGTGTCATCAATTTATGAACAGAATTAACACAAACCTTAAGCCAAGTGCAAAAGGTTAAAGTGGGGGTTCCCATCCTTTTTTTTTAATGCCATGGACCAATGCCATTAAGTAAGGGGTCCATGGACCTCTGGTTGGGAACTCCAAGGTTAAAGGAAGAGAAAGATCTGATGAAGGGTCTCAGCCTGAAACATTGACTGTTTATTCCCCTCCATAGATGCTACCTGGCTTGTTGAGTTCCTCCAGCATTTTGATTGTGTTAATCTTGGAAAGAACTTTGGATTCAAAGTTCAAAGTCCATTTATTATCAAAGCATGTATGCCACAAGCAGCCTTGAGATTTGTCTCCTTGCAGGCAGCCACAAAACAAAGAAACCCAACAGAACCCATTTTTGTTTTTTAAAAGGACTATTTATTAGTGTCGAATTTTACCTTCCTATACTTAGATTGAAGGAATACTATTGTATTCCTAGTTAAATTATGCTTTTCATGGTTAAGAATTCTAGAAATGAAGGGAAACAAACCATTTGCCATAACTAGCGATCTTTGTACAGGTTGATCAAGGACGGGATGTTTTTGAGCATTGCCTGTTGGGTGTTGCAGTGAGTGAAAATAAACTCAAAATGAGAATTAACCTGGCAGCACACACACACACACAAAATGCTAGAGGAGCTCAGCAGGCCAGGCAGCATCAATGGAAAAGAGTAGACAGTTGACGTTTCGGGCCGAGACCCTTTATCAGGACCGAGCTGTTTTCAGCCACCATTCCGATCTGTTCCTGAAATGAAGGCTCATGAAGGAATACAACTAGTACTGGAGTGTAATAGTGGGAGGTGTAAGGATGACGAACCAGGTCACCAACACCATATACTAAAAGGAAAGATCTCATCATTTCTTTTAATGCTACAGATTTTATCCCACACAAACCAAATGACTTTTCCGCAATCACAGTGATGAACAGCCATTTGCATGCAAATATTGCCGCAAGGAATTTATTCAGTGAAGCAATAAAAAGGAAATGCTGCAAGTATTTATCAGGTTTGCTCATCTCTTTAGAAAGAGAACAATTAGCGTGTCAGTTTAATGACTTCAGACTATCTGCTGAGCATTTCTAGTTGTCATTTCACATCTCCAGCATCTGTAGTTTCTCAGTAATTTGGATGAGGAACATTCTAGTTCTCTGAGTTGTTTACTTGTCATGGAATTCAGTACTGAACTTTGCTTGCTTTCTGTTCCACTCTGGATGAGCAGCTATTGTTCCTGGAAAAACTGGTTTAACAGTGGATCAGCGAGTAAATCAAATCAAGCTGCTATTGTGCAACTGGGATTGGAGTCCCCCTGTTCCCTGTATTTTCATTTAATTTTTAAGTCCGGCAGTTGGTTTAGTCAAAGTAAGTGTTCTGTGCAATTTGTTTTTAAAACTCTGTGGCAGACTACTGTCTGGGAAGCCCTTACGATTTTTGTATTGTATGCAAAGGGTAAACATTTGGCCAGGCGTGGATCTCGCAAAATGATGTGACTGGAGGCCTCCTTATAAAGTCACGGGCGCAAAGCATATACTGTATAAAGCAGAATGTTTACTGCAGTCAGTGATTCATTTGCAAGGTTGGTATTTGAATTGTCCTGAAGTTGCTGATGTGACACTGAGCAAGGGTGAATAGATGCTTGAATTATTTCTAGCAATGACTCTGAACATTAGGTCATGCAAAAGGACCTTGCAGCCTCGCTTCCTGTTCTTTCAGATTCCATGTGCACACACTTCCACTAAGAGGCAGAGAAATGTATTTCTATTCTTAACTCTTCCTCATGGACACGAGGCCACTTGTGGTGGAGGCAAGTCTCCCACAATTTGTATTGCAGTTCCTTTTCTGCGCCTTGTGGCGCATTGCACGGCAACCTTGCCGTTTCTTTAGCGGTTTCAAAGGTACTTTTAATGTCAGAGAAATGTATACAATATACAGCCTGAAATTCTTCGCAGCCATCCACAGAAACAGAGGAGTGCCCCAAACAATGAATGACAGTTAAATGTTAGAACCCCAAAGCCCTGCCCCAACTCCCCCCTCCCAGCATCAAAGCAACTATCCCCCCTCCCCCACCAGCAAAAAAAAGCATTGGTGCCTCCCCAACAAGCATTCAAGCGTGCAGCAAAGCATCAATAAAGACACAGACTTGCAGTCCTCCAAAGACCCGGTAATTTGACATACCACAGGCTCTCTCTCTCTCTCTCTCTCTCTCCCTAATAAGGGACAAAGAGGTGTCTCCATTTCACAGCGAGAGCGGAGACATAACAACCTACTCACTGATTTAAAATGTTAAACGTTGGTTGCATTGCTTTTTCCAAGCTCTGTGCCCCAAGAACTCAGGTCTCTGGGCACGGAGCCAGCTTGCTGCTTTCGATCCTCCGTGTACTCCCACGACACACCAGCCAGCAGCACCGACCTCGAGTCCGTCCTCCTCCAGAGCCACGAAATCCCGAAATTCTGAAGGCAAGCTACCGGTAATCTTCTCAGTTGCATTCTTGGTATATCGAATAGCGGCCAGTCGTGAGACCCCGAGAGTGGGTCCCATTCCTGCCAAGAATCAAAGTCAGTGGGTAACTCCAGGTCAGTGTGTTCAAAAGAACCCTGAAAGGGGGAAAAAGAGATATTAAAGATAGAAATAGAACTGTTTCTGCAGATGCAAGCAAAGGAGTCGCCGTTAGGCGCCATTGTTGCCTAAGTTTCTCCTTTTACTCTGCTTTTTATGAGGCCGAGTGGCTAGCTCAGCCCTCAACCCAGCACAGAAGGAAAGTGTGTGCAAGGAGCAGGCTGGATTCGAACCCAGGAGTCCGGTGCGGATGCCACTACACCACTGGCTGGCTCATTCATATGACTGATTCTAAACCTTTAAGGTAGCTACTTGCTGAATCAGCTTCTTGTGCTCTCAGCAATTCACCACACTTATAAGTGAGTTTTTAATTTAGTTTTATAGTGTAGCAGCTATCAGTAACACATCACTTTTCATGACTCCCATGAATTTGCTGAAAAACTAGTTATTTACTTTAAGCTTCCATTATATTCAAAAATGATTTTGAAAGGATTAAACATTCAAGAGTGTACCATATCCACAAGTGCTTACTTTGGATTAATTGATCACTTGATGGACCTCAGTCATGACTTACCACTCCGCTTATCGCTAGGTCTTGAACTTCACCTTTTTATAAAAAAAAAGGATGATTTATTTTATTGAGATATAGCCCCTCCAGCCCTTCGAGTGGCACCACCCAGCAACCCCTGATTTAACCCTAGCCTAATCGCCAGTCAATTTACAATGACCTAGCAGCCGGTACGTCGTTGGACTGTGGGAGGAAACTGGAGCACCCGGAGGAAACCCATGCGGTCACGGGGAGAACGTACAAACTCCTTACAGACAGCAGTGGCAATTGAACCCGGGTTGCTGCCACTGTAAAGCGTAGTGCTAACCACTATGCAATATATGAGCCTGAGCCCTCTGGTCCTAGATTTGTCTAAGTATTCAGATCTAAAATGTAAATTAAGCAGATTATCTTGCAACTGAAACACTAGGATTAATAGATGAGTGTTTGATGTTTTAGTTGCTTATAATCTGCTTATTTTACATTGTAGTTTTGAGTATTTTGCCCATCCTTTTTATATTTTCCCTTTTATTGTTCTTTAACTTTATAAGCTCAGTAGTTTGGAAAGAACCCAGACAAGGTATGCAAAGAAGAAATGCATTTTAGCCTACTGGCCTTTCCCTCATGATGTCCATTGTTACTGGATGGTATACCATCAAATTAAAATTTGTTGCCCCAATTGAATATTCTTTCCATGAGTTTAAGTCCTGCCACTCCATTCTCCATAATGAACAATGTCTTTCTTCTTTATGAATGATGTCATGTTGGTATGATCTTTGACCTTCCATACCATTTGTGCTATTCTAGTAAAATATTTTCCATGTTATTATCTTAGTATAAGCACTAATGTAATGCATTTATGATTAAGTTTGATGTATGTACCATGAAGTGTGTATAGCTGAGAATTATGGCATGATATTATACAAGTTACTTGCTGATAATCAGCTTTCCAATTTTTTTAATGTATGGTAAAATGTTCAATGTACTGAGATGTAAAATGACAGCATTATGCAAAAGAAGCCTTAAGTGTATCAATATGAGGGTTAATTCCACCCTAACTTTTGTTAAACAGGCCAGATGTCCATCTCTTAGTATTTTTGGTAGAATTTCACTCATGCTTTTTTTGTATTAGATATTTAATGTTAACTGGAATTTTGTATTAAAAATCTTTTGTCACTTACTTTCAACAAAGCTTTTTTAATGTTGCAGAAATATGTGCATATATACTTTTATGAATCCATAGTTCTCTACTCTGCTATTTTGTTCCTGACATTTTCAAGAAGTTGAGTGGTTTGCTTGGTGTTAGTTGCTGGTCAGTTATTAATAGATAAGTTCGTTCTGTGCTTTCATTCATATGACCAGTAACTACAACTGCCTTACTGAGAAAGTACTGAAAAAAAGTTTAATTGCTAGACTATTAGATCAAAGGCTATGAAAAGGAAACATGGTAGTCATAGTGGATATAATTTTAGGATTCTGTATTTAAACCTCAAAGTAAAATTGCAGAACTGTTGCTGGGATGTTTAAAAACAATTCCTACAACACTTTAGGGGGAAAAAAATAAAATGCAGAACAGCCGGTATTTAGTGCAAGCTGAAAACTTGGATCAGATGGGTTATTGTTGCATCATTTGGGAAAACTTCCAGAATCAACTCTAGAGATGAGGCGGTTAGACTATGAGGAGAGATTGAGTCGCCTGGGACTGTACTCACTGGAATTCAGAAGGATGAGAGGAGATCTTGTAGAAACATATAAAATTATGAAAGGGATAGATAAGATAGAGGCAGGGAAGTTGTTTCCACTGGTAGGTGAGACTAGAACTAGGGGACATAGCCTCAAGGTTTGAACGAATAAATTTAGGATGGAAATGAGGGGGAACTGCTTTTCCCAAAGAGTGGTGAATCTGTGGAATTCTCTGCCCAATGAAGCAATGGAGGCTACCTCAGTAAATATATTTCAGACCAGGTTGGATAGATTTTTGCATAGTATGGGAAATTAAGGGTTATGGGGAAAAGGCAGGTAGGTGGAGATGAGTCCATGGTCAGATCAGCCATGATCTTATTGAATGGCGGAGCAGGCTCGACGGGCCAGGTGGCCGACTCCTGCTCCTGTTTCTTATGTTCTTATGTAACTCACTTGGGAAGGAAACGAACTGGTTCGAAAGTTGACTTACCCTAATAACTTAAAATCATAATGAAGAGGAAAAGTATTGTTCACTCTGGAGAATTAAATGGCAGGATTTAAACTAATGGAAAGATAATTTCAACCATACTGTGGCAGGGTCACCTTTTCCTGAACCTGTCTTTGTAATGGTCTTAATGAGAGGAACGTGAACCATAATTTTAGCTGTGTCCTTTATTAAGTGTTTGTAATAAATATCAAGACTTGTACTATCTAGTTCTGTATCTGAAAACTTTAATGCAAAGCATGCCAATGCATATAAGCAAAATATTTAAAGTGGGTACTTTGAAGAATTTGCAATTCTAAGTAATGATTTGAACAAAAATCACACACTTATATCAGAAATTGAGATTTTGGAATTCCAGTAGTCATTTGATAACAGTTGGAATATTTGATGGTAAAATCTAATTATTTTCACTCCATCACTGTCTATTGCAGTATGTGTTGAAAAACTGCTTCAAGCTCTGCAACGTTGCAGATTTAAAATTGTCCATAAAACAGAAGTAATGTTTGTCTCATGAATTGTTCAAGAAAACATCTGTACAGTATTATCAGAAATGTTTTCCCTGCCTAAATATCACAAAAAAAGAATTAATTTTCTTCTGCCTTTTGGAGGTTACAAGAATAAATGTAAACTGACAGAACTGTTTCTTCATATTTGCAGTGATCTGGGAGACCTCTAACCCGTGCTTACCTTGCTGATTTCAGTTTGTGATGTTTACATTCCTCTGATGTTCCACAAATGAAAGGGGTAAAAAAAATCTGGGTGGCATTTCAATACTAGGGGAATCCAACACTGGCCAATTAAACACCAGTCTGTCAGAGTCATTCCAAACACTGTTAGACATGAAATTCATAAGGCCATAGTTTTATGCTTGGCTCTGTTGCTGAATGCCGCATGGTCCTCATTGGAAGAGCCAAGTCTTGCCGAGATTCCATAGTATTGTCATTGGAGAATTGTCATTCCCATCCTGTTACTGGTAAGACTCTGTCAAGAATCCAAGGTCATAACGATGTCAATAGGCATTAAAGGAGCAACGAATTAAGAGGCAAAACTGTCGTTTACATTTTTGGTGTAGGTTAATATTTTAATTATTCAAGCAGTTTGTGAACCATTTACAAACTTTAAATTTATTTTTAGATATTTCCTATTTTTAAAAACTGCCTGTGACACCGCTGGTGTTTAGGGCAGTGATAAAGGTCCTCCATCTCTGGTGGTGGTCAAGGCTTCCTTTATCATGTCGGTAGCTTGCTCTCAGTTTTCACTACTGTCAGTCATACAAGTCCTGGGTGGAGACTCAGGAATACCATTTCAGTCAGATGTAGAAGGATTCTTCATCACTGTTTCCATAACAATTTTGTTTGACCAGTCATTGTTGTTAGCCCTGAGCGGAACTCCTGAACCTGAAGGACCAATGGACCACTCTTAGTCTGTCCTGTATACCCTTTGGCCTGTTTGGCATGGGTGACCCTACCAAGAGCCAAACCATAAAGCCCCGACTCCAGCCAACATAGCTCTCCAGGTCATTGAGGCACGCAAGCTTCCAAACCATGTTGTGGTCCTCCTGGAGGAATTGCAAACAAAAATGGACTCTTTATTTTTTTGTATTCTGATTCTTTTTGTCAGATGATAGCACTCGTCTGCACCACAAGGAATGAATAACCAAACTCCAAAAGTGTTTACCTTGTATGTAGAAGGAAGAAATCTATCCCTAATGTGGAGGTTGAGGCAAGAACCTCCACATTATCTTATGAACAGTACTTATGAAGAGGACTGTTTATGAACAGTCTTATGATAGTATTTCACTACTATCTTATGAACAGTGCAATCTAGGTGTGTGAAGAAGCAGTACTTCTGTGGGAATTAGACCTGGAGCTTGTAGCACACTGGCAGATCTCCTTGCACTGTGCAAAGTGAAAGATTGTACAGAGACTGAAGCTTTTTTTTTAATCCCAAGCTGTTAGAAATGCTGCAAGTATGAGACAAGGAGCCAAAAACGAGATGATGACCACATTCTTTCATTAAAGAACTTGCCCTGGCCTCAAACGATAGGTGTGTGTGCGTAGGTTGTAAAGGAAAGAATTGAATGAGAACATTTGAACAGGCAAAGTTTGACATCCGTACTTGCTGTACGGAAAGTGGAATCCAAGGATGCAAGAGAGTTTCATGAACTGTAGGTAACTGGTAGAACTGCAGTCCACTGTCTGAGCCCTGGCAACATCCAGCACTGTGAAGCATGTTGGTTGTTATCACTGCAGTGACCTTCATGGACTTGAGTTGTGTACATTTAGAACAACCACAACAAGCCTTCAGATCCAAGGGCAGGGTGAGCAACCATAGCATTTACAACTGCAAGTCAAACCTGCAGCATGTTGTACCAGCAGTTCAGGAAGTGAGGAACTGGGACTGTACAACATCTTCATCATAAGAGTGGAAATAGCAAGTGAGAAAAGTTATTGCAGTACACTAAATACTTGCTTCCTGAATCTTTGGCACATGGCTTGTTCAGTGACACTTCCTATGCCTCCTTTAAACTCATTATGAACTATTTTGCCAAGTTCATTATACGCTGGCTGTCTTTTCTCTCGCTCTCTCTCGCGCGCTCTCGCACTCTCTCTCTCTCTCTCGCGCGCTCTCGCTCTCTCTCGCGCTCTCTCGCGCACACTCTCGCTCTCTCGCGCACTCTCACTCTCACTAAATTTTTCTACTATGTAACATGAAAAAATTAAAGTGGGTTTGCCCTTTAATAGGAGGAACATCCATTTGTCTTGAAAAATTGAAGCCCTGAGGGTATGGGATTATTGGAGATTTACTGAATTCTCACTCAAGTTGGGATAAGCACAGACTGATAATGAGTCAGGCAACTTGAGCAAGTTCAGCTGGTGTGGTCACCCAGATGGTGGGAAAGGATTGGCTGAGACAATGCGACCACAACTAGAAAAGTGATGTTTAGCACTGAGGCTTCAGCGTTGCACCATCATACATGGTTGGAAATGTATGATTTTTAAAAAAATATATAAAGATGGCTACACTACCACTGTAAGCACATTGGTATGAGGCCATATGCAAAACAGATTTTTTGCAAGCCCAAACCAGTCCTACATGTTCTAAGCAGTCAAGCTATGTTGAACTGGGACAAAAAGGTGCTCCTGTGTGACTGGCATTGGTGAATGGGACTCTCCAGTGGTGCCTGAGGCGAACAGATCACTGCACTTGTACTGAGTCTGCAAAAATCAAACTAGGTGAAGTTATGAGTAATATGCAGGAGTTGTATGGGGAGTAAGGAGAAGAAAGAAAATTTGTACATGTAATGCCTAGCACAGTTAAAGCTAAAGATGGTCAGCGACGCCTCATCATAAACAGGCCTAAAGGGTTCTGTCATCAATAATTGTTGACTTTCTGAGATTATATAGAATCTTCCAAGAAATGGATCATGCTTATTTAACTGAGTTTGTTAGAATGTCACAAGCAAAAAAGTAATTTTTTTGGAGGATACCATCATCCAGGCCATGCTCTCTTCTCACTACTACCATTGGACAGGAGGTGCAGAAGCCTTGGGCTCACACACCAGATTCAGGAACAATTACACATTCCACAAAGGTTCCCAAACTGAGGTCCATGGAGCCCTTGTTTAATGATTTTGGTCATGGTGCAGTAAAGATTGGGAACTCCCACTTTCAACCATCAGGCTCCTGAACCACCGTGGATAACTTCACTCATCACAAGTCTGAACTGATTCTACCAGTATTTATCAGAATTATTTGCACAGTTTATCTTTTGCAAATTTGTTGTCAGTCTTTGTATATATAGTTTTATCATAAATTTGATTGTATTTCTTTATTTTCTTGTAAATACCTGCAAGAAAATAGATCTCAAGGTAGTATATGATAATATATACCTACTTTGAAAATAAATTTTACTAATAACTGAACGTGCAAAAATCTGATATTCTGCCAACAATGGATGTATCTTCAAATTTATAGCTCTCTGTTTCAGTCTTTTCTGAAATATACAATGGAATTGTATCTGATGCACTCTCATTTCTTCATATGGTTGGACTTTCAGCAGAGAAGGTTGGAGGACAATAAAGCTTTGAAGAAGCAAGTATTTAAAACTCAGAATGAAGCATAGCCTAGCCAGTTTCTTGAAACAATAACCCTAGTTATCATCCAAGTTTACCCTTTGAGAACTCATGAAGAATATTGGGAGCATGTTTAAGTTGTGTTCAAAAAAAGTTTGCTTTGGAGTTGAGTGGAAGCAATTGGATCAAAATGTCAGAGCTGAACTATTAAGGAAAATAAATTCCATGCCTTTGTATCCTCACTTCTCAAAGCAAGACAAACTTAAATGGAAGTTAACAACCATCTTGGTGGTTTGCAGATCTTGAGAGATGTTTGGATCAGATCCAATGTTCATGTAGGTTGCATGATCTCAGCCAGGAGATGAGTGGCATTCCATATGAGGGTGTGTCTGAGTTGGATTCAGTCCAGACTCCAGGAAGTGAAGAATGGAGTCCAAATAAGTCTTTCAAAGAAAAAGGTCCCATTTTTTTGGGGGTTCAGATCCAGAATCGTGTGGATTTCCTTCGGGTGCTCTGGTTACCTCCCACAGTCCAATGACATATGAGTTGGTAGGTTAATTGATCTTTGTAAATTGTCCTGTGATTAGGCTAGGCTTAAATTGGGTGATTGCAGGGTAGCGTGGCTCAAAGAGCCAGAAGAACCTTTTCCCCGGCTCTAAGTCAATAAATAAAACTAGAAGTTGGTCCAGCACTAAATCTTGTAAGGCTGTCAGGGAACTTCTCAAAACAATTAGGATTTGTGTGTTAAATTAACAAATTAACAATTTGTGTGTTGATTGTTTTAATACTTCTGGGCATGGCGGCAGAATTGATAAGAATGGCATTTATTGCCCATCAGTAATTACTTAATTGCTTCTAATTGACCACTTTGAATTGCTTTGATCTAGCAAAGGTGTTTCTGTAATACCTCTGTCCAGGATGGACTTTGGTCAGGCAGTGATGATGAAATGACAGACATTTCCCAGTCAGCATTTGTGTGATTTTGGAGGTGATTCTATTGGTGGCTGTGGTCCCATTCATCTGCTGCTATTGTTCTTGAGGAATTGGAGTGGGGAGGTGAGAAGCAGATTACTCTAGTGTACTTTGCAGTTGGCCCACATTTTAGCCTCTCTGTTGGTGGAGGGCTTGGAGGTGGGGTTTGGTGCCATTCAGGGATGGTGGTTGCTGTGGTAGGATTGCTTTAAAGGCTCAGATGCTTCTGAAGCTCCACTCCAGGCAAATAGTGAGTATGTTTTTGATCTGTGACTGAAATAATGGGAAGGTTTTTGGGTATGAGAACTTGAGTCGTTTCCTGCAGGCAGTAAAATTCTTTAAGGCCTTTACAAAGGCTGGGTGTGAATATATTGTATTCACCCATAAGTAATGTAAACATATTTACTAAATAAAACACCGATCCGGATTGATCTTGCAGCTAAAACATTGTGGCTCTGATTTAGAGTGACCTTCAATAGTCCAATTTAATGTCAGAGACAGTATACAACCTGAAATTCTAACTCTTCACAGACCTCCACGAAACAGAGGTAAAAAGCATGAAGAATGAATGACTGAAAAGATTAGAACCACAAAACCCCCTCTTTCTCCCCCCCACAAACAATCAGTAGCAAAAGCATCAACACTCCCCCTCGTCCCTTACTCCAGCAAAAGCATCAACCCCCCTCCCACCACCCACCATGCAGGCAATAGCAAAGCTCCCTGAGAACATGATCTAGAGTCCATCAAAACTACTGTCCATCCCAACACTTTGACATCTCAGACAAGCTCTCTCCCTCACTAGCCAGGGAGAGACTGAGAGAGATGTTGCTCCTGTATCAAAGAGATGGGACACCTGGATATTGTTGGTGTAATTGAAGTCTAAGGTTAGACCACTGCCTGGTACTTTTATGGCAAGAACTACCTCCCATTAACGTCCATGTTCTGAATGTCGTTCAAGTCTTTTGGCATGAAGTACAGAATATAAAAATATGAATATTGCTTTGAAATGGAAGGGAGAAGTATCTTTAAGCATGTACACGTAGTTTCATCTGTAACAGTGTGTTCGTGATATGATCCTACTGAAAAGCAAATTGCGTTGTGTCTGACTATTTGGCCCACTGCAACGTCTGTTTACATTATATACATCTGCACATGTAATGTGTGGTTTTCATTCTGTTAATACCCTTTGTCTACAGCTTTTATAACCTGCTGATTTATGAACAAGGCTTTGGAAGCTGCGAAAAGCTTTTGGGGGAGTTGTTACTGTTACGTTTTGTAACTTCAAAACGCTGCACCAGTTCAGAGGAAGACCGGGTGTCTAAGAATGCTGGTGTAACTTTGTCTTCTTTTAGTGAGGTGCACACATATCACATGGTAGCGTGGTGACGTATGTGATTAATGTATTTTTACATATAACCTGTAAGTAGTCAAATGAACAGGAAAGCTCAATCAACCATTGTATATAAAGGGTTACTCCCACACTATTGAAATATCAAATACACAACAGTGTCAGCACTATGCCTCCAGTGAGACCACACTGGAGACCACACTCAAGGTCCTGGATCCTTGAGGCCAGTAAGGTTAGCTCTTCACACCTGTTCAGGCTTGTGATGATTCTAGGTGGTTGGATTTGGTCAGCAAGATGAGGCCCATTGAGGATTCACACACATTTTTTGTGTGTGTACAGGTCACTCCAGGGTTAAGAATACTTGATTTATGGACCCGCCACCTAAGAATGAACTCCCATAATATTGATAAATTTGAAGGTCTGAAGTACGTGCACACATTTCATTCCTACAAATAGCAGGACAAGTGCTCTCCCTCCACTCACCATCTCTGCCTCTCAAAATTATTCTTTCTTGTCAATCTTGTGTGTGCTCGATGTTATTCATTACAATATTGTGGAAATATGGTTACTATGTGAATGATTTTGTGTTTTTTCTGACTTGTGGGTGAAATTAACTTACGGACCTATGTAAAAATAAAAAACTCATTCATTACCCAGGTCTGGCCAATGTGAGATCAAGAACCATCTGAGAGCACTGGATACCCCAAAGGCTGTGGGAGTGATGACAACCCAGCTGTGCTCCAGAGCTACTCCTGTTTTTAGTTATAGCTCTTCCAGTAAGGTTACAGTACTGGACATCTCCTGCAATGTGGCAAATTGCTGAGTTAGGTGTTCACAAACAATAGGACAAACCCAGTTATAGTCCATTCAGTCTATTCTCAATACCAGCAAAGTGGTGAAAGCTGGCTTCCACCGGGTGATACTTGCTCAGTTGAGTTTTTTGTCTGCAGACCTTCTTTCAGCCTTGCTCTGAGCAACTGTATTCCAGGGCTGGGATGAGAGCGACTGCCCTTAATATCAAGGCAGCAAGCGCCTGACCAGTTGTGGTAACAAGGATGCCAAAGATAAAATAGCCCAATGTTGAAGTCATCCCTTCTACCAAATAAGAATTTGTGGCTGTTAGAGGCCAACCATTACTGCGGATGTTCCTCAGGTCAGTGTCCTTGACCTCTTCGTTTTTAGCTGCTTCAATACTGACCTTAAGACCAGAGTAGGATGTTTGCAGCTGATTGCATAATGTTCAGTTCCATTTACAACTCGGGTGTTGCAACTGTACGGGAGCTATCGAGGAGGAGAGAAGCAGGTGCAGGAGAGCACTTTCACCTACATTTTCTCCCCCGAACCAAACACAGTACTGAATTTGGAACTCTTTATCTGTCTTTTATTGCTGCTGGGTTTAAATCCTGTAAATCCCAACTGAGCAGCTCTTTGAGAATGAGACATACTGCAGTGATTTGAGATGTGTGGGCAGTACGTGCTAGGCTTGTGTGTGCAGTGCCTAGGTCCCAAAAGTGAACTTAAAAATAAACTGCAGTACAGAAGGTGTCTTGCAACTGGCAAATTTACCTTGTGTTTAAGTGACTTCAAAGATTCTTGCCCTCTTTTGTTCAGGAGAAAGAAAATTACCACAGCCTTCCGAGTGGTACAAGGCCAAGAGTATGATTTCTAATCTGCCTTGTTTCTGTTCTTTCTGCTCTGCTATGACGCTGATGATAATGGCTTTATGTAAAATTAAAGGCATGTTCTATAGAATCAGAGGCTTCAGTCCATTCAGTGTTCATTGTTTGTTCTTCTGTTTTACAGCTTAGTTCATTCTTTATGTCTGCTATCCTGAATTTAGTAATTCTTACTAATAATCTATGCCAACTGTGAATTATTCTTTGTATATAAATACTTGATGTCTGTCCTACTTTAGAACCCTGAACATGTGTATGTTTTTATCCCCCTTGGTGCCCTGGAATATATTAAGATAATGACGTGTTTATTTTCTCTAACCCATCAGCTATTCTGTGATCTGGCCTACCTTTGTATCTGAAAAGCCTGAGTTTGTCAAGTTGTCTGCAAAGTATTTCTGGTTGACCTGTTGTGTACGTTCAGAACCGGCTGGTTTGTGCATGGTACTGTGATTCCAGCTCTGGTAAATGGCTGATGTTAATCTGCCCTTGAATTTATTTCTTGTTCCAGGGTGAAGACTAACAGAGTTAATTTTTGTTAGGTTCTGTCCCTCTCAAAAAAAGCGTCTGCGTGCTATTTTCACAAAAGAAACAATAATTTTCTATTGATCAATCTAGTTTAAAAGGCCATGTGCAAGATACCCTGAAGGTTAACCTCCAGGTTGAGTTGGTTGTGAAGAGGGCGAATGCAATGTTGACATTCACTTCTAGAGGTATAGAATATCAGAGCAGGGATGTGATGTCAAGGCTCTATAAAGCACTGGTGAGACCACACGGAGTATTGTGTGCAGTTTTGGGCTCCTTATTTTAGAAAGGATGTGCTGACATTGGAGAGGTTTCAGAGAAGATTCACGAGGGTGATTCCGGAAATGAAAGAGTTACCATATGAGGTACGTCTGGCAGCTCTTGGGCTGTATACCCTGAAGTTCAGGAGAATGAGGAGGGATCTCATAGAAACATTCCTAATGTTAAAAGGGCTGAACAGATTAGATATGGCAAAGTTATTTCCCATGGTGGGGGAGTCCAGGACAAGAGGGCACGGGATTCAGGATTGAAGAACATCCTTTTGGAACTGAGATGCAGAGAAGTTACTTTAGGCAGAGGGTGGTAAATCTGAAATTTGTTGCCACATGCAGCTGTGGAGGCCAAGTCATTTGGTGTATTTAAGGCAGAGATAGGTTCTTGATTAGCCAGGGCATCAAAGGATATGGGGTGAAAGCAGGGGAATGGGAATAACTGGAAGAATTGGATCAGCCCATGATTAAATGGCAGAGCAGACTCAATGGGCCAAATGGCCTACTTCTGTTCCTATACCTTATGGTCTTGGGATTGTCTAGGGAAGGGTACAACAGGATACAACATATCCAAGCCACAGAGAGTTGTAAACTTAGTCAGCTCCATCATGGGCACTTGCCTCCTTAGTATCCAGGTAATCTTCAATGAGCGGTGCCTCAGAAAGGCAGCGTCCATCATCAAAGACCCCATCACCCAGGACATGCCCTCTTCTCATTGCTACCATCAAGGAGGAGGTACAGAAGGCTGCAGACACACACTCAATGATTCGGGAGCAGATCCTCTCTGCTATGTGCATTGAACCGATGAACACTACCTCACTACTTTTTTATATTATCACCTATTTTCAGCATTACTTTAATTTAACTAAAATAAGTATACTGTAATTCAGTTTTCTTTTTCTCTCTGTTATTATGTATTGCATTATACTGCTGCAGCAAAGTTAACAAATTTCATGACACTCTGGTGATATTAAACCTGATTCTGATCCAAAATTAAATTTTTATTGCGATGGTAATTAGGTTGTTTCACTCCAGGTGCAGATTGACAGACATATAATACAAGTCCTCCTTTAAACCTGTAGCTAATTTTCTTTAACCTCCCCAGTTGTGTTTGGCAGCAATGATAGTATGTACTCTGAATAGATTTTCTCTGCAGCATGTGCAGTCAGCAGGACTCTGGATTGCAAATCAAAACCTTTCACTTTAGTGTTGCAGTGCACAATCTTTAATCAGTGAATTTTTACTTCTAATCAGAGGGGCATCAAATTTTCAATCTATGACCAAAAGACCAAGACCTGTAAATCTTTTTGTCCTTTGTCCAAATGTAGTGAGAGTGTGTTGGTGAGGCAAATCTGCACTGACCGTGCACTACCTTGTACCTTAAGGTGAACTTTGCCAATGCTATTAGAATGACTGAGGTTGCTGACGGCTTTCGGGCAATCAGTCCAATAGAGCATACACTGCAGTCTAGTGTGCCACATGTGAAGGGTCATTAATGAGACTGGAATCTTGCAAACTCGTTTGTCTTGTTTCTGTCTACTGTTGAACAGTTCAAGACTTGAATTTAATTGCAAAAATCATTTCACTGGAGCCTGTTATATACAGTCAGT
Source organism: Hemitrygon akajei (assembly GCF_048418815.1). Lineage (NCBI taxonomy): Eukaryota > Metazoa > Chordata > Chondrichthyes > Myliobatiformes > Dasyatidae > Hemitrygon > Hemitrygon akajei. The sequence goes on along the minus strand of NC_133155.1, from coordinate 15,490,807 downwards.
GGCCACTTTATTCGGTAAGTGTGTACACCTGCCCGTTAATGCAAGTAACTAATCAGCCATTCGTGGCAACAACTCACAGTTCAAAGTAAATTTATTATCAACATACCTATATGTCACTAAGATTTGTTTTATTGTGGGAATATTCAATCCATTCATAATAGATTAATAACTAAATAGAATCAATGAAAGCAAAACACAAAATGCTGGAGGAACTCAGCAGGCCAGGCAGTATCTATGGAAAAGAGTACAGTCAACATTTCGGGCTGAGACCCTTCAGCAGAACCTGTTGAAGTTCGGCATCTTTCCAGCATCTGCAGATTTTCTCTTGTCTGTGATTAGTATCACAATTTGACCATTTGTCTTTTCTTCAACCAATGTGCAAAAGACAACAAACTGAGCAAATACACAAAGAAAGAAATAACAATAATGAATAAGTAAGGAAGTATGGAGAACATGAGATGAAGAGTCCTTGGAGGTGAGAATCCATTAGTTGTGGGAATGTCTCAGTGATTGGGCAAGTGAAGTTGAGTGAAGTTATCCCCTTTGTTTCAGGAGCCTGATGGTTGAGGATTAAAAGTGTTCCTGAACCTGGTGGTGTGAGTTCTGAGGCTCCTGTACCACCTTCCTGATGGTAGTAGTGAGAAGGGAGCTGGTGCTGTGTGATGGGGGTGGGGGGGGGGGTGGTGCTCTGATGATGAATCAATTCATAAAGACATGCAGGCACGGTCAAGAGGTTCAGTTGTTGTTCAGACCAAACATCAGAATGGGGAAGAAATGTGATCTAAATTACTGTGACCATGGAATGCTTGTTGGTGCCAGACAGAGTGGCTTGAGTACCGCAGAAACAGCTGATCTCCTGGTATGTCCGCACTTCAGGATTACAGAGAATGGTGCGAAAAACACGAAGCATCCAATGAGTGGCAGTTCTGTGCATGAAAACACCTTGTTAATGAGAAGGACCAGACAGGTTCAAGCTGACAGGAAGACGACTGTAACTCAAGTAACCACACGTTACAGCAGTAGCGTGCAGAGGAGCATCTTTGAATACACAATGCATGCAGTTGGTATGCTGCAGCTTCAGAAAACCATGCTGGGTTCCACTCCTGTTCCGAATAAGGTGGCCACTGAGAGTAGTAATAGTGCAATCACTCGAGTCGAGCTTGGTGTTCTCGAAAAGAGTGGGTCCTCAGGTGGCTTTCAAGGCTAATCCGGGATCCGCATATTCTGGTTCAGTGTAGGCAAGAGTGAGTGGTGGCTGTGGTTAGTGGCTGGGTCTTTTGGCTGTTCAGACTCTCCTTTTGTACCTGCCATTTCTTCACTGCGGCACAGCGGAGGTCATTGTCGTGTAGTGCAGCTTCCTCCTGAACAGATTTCCTCCAGGTACATCCATCAAGTCTTCCCAGTTTTTACTGCTAACGGCGAGCTTGGGTGTAAGTTATGAGATATTCCGATGCACTTCTCACATTCTTATGTATTCACTCTTCAAGAATGTTGAGCAGCCTGAATTTTGGAACGATACTGATGTTGCTACAGTTCTAAATTTGATGAGCAAGTTGGCGGAATTGAAGTTTTGGAATTTATTATGGCATCAGAGGAACAGGATTTTTATGGTGATAAGTTCTTCATAGAAAATCATTTTTCTACCTTTTGGTCTTAAGAATTACAAAAAAAGGCTTGTGCGGCTTCATTATAATTTTACTTATAACCGCTAAAAGTGTATTTAACAAAAAAAACCTCAAGCTAATTTTCTGGTTTAGAAAGATTTACAAAGCTTGCCGCTTTGAGACTTGTAGAAAGCAAAGAGTAAATGAGCTTTCCAGAAATAATATTGAAATATTCTCTATTGTTAAGTACTGTTGGATAATGGCCATGTGCTTTTGGAATGATGTGACATTAGGGTTGGATTTGAGTTCAGGAATGTTCTTTTTTTTTCCAATCTGTAATTTGTGTGGCTTTGTGATGTATTTTTAGCATCCTGATTAAATGTGGGATAAATGCTCATTACCACAAATGTGAATGAACATTCCAGTCCACAGCTCACATCTGATCTGGGCTAACTCTTCCAGCTGACAAAGGGAAGGGGGTATTACTCCGGAGGTCCCACAGACCCCTCGGTTAATGGTAGGGATCCAAGGCATTAAAAATGGTTGGGAACGCCTGCTTTAGGCAAATAAACTCTTGCCTTTCATTTATGTTAAGCAGTCTTTCCAGATCTAAAGATCCATTTTAAGTAATCTGTAATCATCTTGTTCTATGTTGGTTGGTTGGCATCCATCTGTCTTGAAGGACAATGGGTGATTATCGACATCGTCGCAAGCCTAGGCGATAGGTATGGAGATCCTGAGATGCCCAGTTGTCTAGATCCCCCTCTCATCCTTACCAGTGTTGTCCAAGCGAAAGCTTATGAAGCAATCTATTTGGCACCGGCTTGGCTGCAGGAGCTGTCAGAAGGGTATTCAGTGATGTCCAGCCGCCTCAGGGGCTCCACTCCAGATTTGCTGTCTGGGTTTACTCCCGTAGCCTTCTACTCCCGAGGTTGCCCACAAGGCAGTGGAGTTATTTACCCATAGCTGGAGATCTGGTTCACAAGCACCAGGGTGTGTTCACACACTGGTGGGCCCGTGTGCTCCGTCTGCAAGGGTCAGCCTTCTGACCCATCCTCTAGTTCAGCCTGTGTCCAAAAGGAGTTCAGCTTCCATGTGGCTATGGAGAGGTTCTGTACTGTCAGGGAGAGGCTTGCACATTCAGCTCTCCTTCCTGCAAGACTGCTAGCCAATGGTGGAAGCTGAAAGTGAGAGCGACAAGCACTGTCCACTACACTTCCACACTAGGCGCATCACAACAACCATTTTCACGCCAATTCTATGTTCTGTGTAAGTGCTAGATATAAACTTGCATATTTTCTTTGGAATGGGTTATGCTAAGTGAGGAGTACTGGTGGAAACTGATGTGGCCAGGAAAGCAAGAGACACAAGGCCATAAGATACAGGTGCAGAATTAGGCCATTTGGCTAATTGAATGTGCTCCACCATTTCATCATAGCTGATCATTTCTCTCAGCCCCAATCTCCTGCCTTCTCCCCGCATCACTTCATGCCCTGACTAATCAAGAATCTATCAACCTTTGCCTTAAATAAACCCAATGACTTGGCCTCCACAGCTGCCCATGGCAACAAATTCCACCGATTCACCGTACTCTGGCTAAAGAGATTCGTTCTCATCTCCGTTCTAAATGGACATCCCTATATTCTGAGGCCGTGTCCTCTGGTCTTAGACTCCCCCACTATAGGAAACATCCTCTCCTCATCCACTCTATCAAAACCTTTCAACATTCACTAAGTTTTAATGAGATCCTTCCCTCATTCTTCTGAAGTCCAGTGAGTGCAGGCCCAGAGCCATCGAACGCTCCTCATATGATAAGCCTTTTAAACCACAAATCATTTTTGTGAACCACCTTTGAACCCTCTCCAATGTTAGTCCATCCTTTCTTAGATAAGGGGTCCAAAATTGCTCCAATACTCCAAGCAGGGCCTCACTAGTGCCTTGTAAAGCCTTAATGCTACATCCTTGCTTTTATATTCTAGTCAAGATTATTGTACTAAACTGAGTTTGGGAGAGCTTCTGAAGAACCACAGCCTGGATTATTGCTTTTGAACTGGAAAACCTTCTTAAATCAGCTATACACAACATTTTCAAGTGAAGGACCAGATTAGTAATCAAAACCATTTTTGTGAAATTTGTTTTTATTTACAATCTTGTTTTTATTTACAAGATTTTTGTATCTTTACTCATTTTATTAAAGGCAGTGCTAAGATTTATTAAGAATCTTGTTTTTGTTTTGCAGTCAACCACAAGCCACAAGTTGCTTCCCTGTTTTAACTCGTTTTTTTTTGTTTTGATTTTTTTCCTCAGCGTTCATTATTCCTGAGAATTAGTTTTAGATTTGTACAAGATCTGTATTCTGGCATTGATTTCAATGCCTTCACTACTTTATTAATCACATTAAACTTTGGTCATTATACAAACGTTCTTCCTGCCTGTTATCCCATACCCACATTTGTTGGTCACTGAACGGTGACCTTTTTAAAAAAAAAAGTGAAACAAAGCTATAGAATTTTTGTGCTAAATGTTCAGTACATTATGCTCCCTGTCTTCCCACACCCACCTCCAACTCCAGCCAAATTTTTTCCTGTCCACTTAGACATCCATGGTCAATGTAGTCCAGTTGTGACTAAATTATTGAAGCTTCCTTCAAAAACAAAATTAACCCCAGTAGAGCACGATTAAGCTCGCAGGTCCTAAGGGTCACGTTGCTTATTTGGTTTGGAGATGATCCTCTTTGTTTGAAATAAACAGACCAGAAACATCCCAGGGCTCTTCCCTAGAAACAGCCTATATCAATTACCAGACCTTGAAAGTGGCAGTTACTGATGGGAGAAATGTGTGATATGCATTACATACCAGACGACACAGAAATTTACTACATTCAGAACTTTAAGTAGTTAAAAGATCTTGTCTCTTTTTTTGGAAATGCTCAGGAAGTCAAGTGGCCAATAAAATAAATTAATCTCATTCCTCTGAGGGCCCAACAGAAGCGTAGTCTTTGCTAGTCGTAATTTCCTCTCCATTCCCTGTTGAAACTCCCATCAGCAGCATCGGCACCATGCCTAGATTGGCATATGGTATTTGGGCCCCCTCTAGGTACCCAACAGCTGGTGTAAAGTTCCAGAAATAAAGGAAGAGAAATGGAGCAGTGTTCTAATTTTAATTTTTCATTCTTTAACTCCTGAAAGATTCCCAAGGCCTTTCGATTTTTTGAGGATCTAATCAACGTCACTAGTCTATGAACAGCATGTGCGTAACCTCGTTGCAAACCTCCCCACTCTGTGCCAGTTTAGAAACCAGCCTAAAGAAGTGCTGCTAACATAACTGTGTAGGAAGAGGCCACAGGCAGCCAGAAGAGGCAATTTTGAGCTCCCTGTTGCTTTCCACAGCAATTATCCATCCCACTCTCAGTCTGGCCTGGTTGACTGTGGCCACATGTGGTGTTGTAATGAAGCTTGAGTAATGGCCCTTCATCTTCCATCCGGGCACTTTGCAGCCTTCCAGACTCTGAAACTTCAGATAATTTAATTGGCCGCTTCTTCATTAATTTACAGGCCCAGTTACAGGACTGCAGTTTAGGTCCAATTTTTTTTCTTCCTTCACTCCTGTTGAACAGAGAGACTTCTATAGTCCTGAATTTACACCTTGTTTTACATGTTCATTTGTATATTCACCCTTCAACTAGATGATCTCGACAATTAACCCATAGAGTTATCCTGACTCCATCTGTACAGATGCTCCTTTCATCATGTTTGTAACTTCCAAAGTAAAAATAAAAGTTTGTGATGTGCAAAAGTTGATGGATGAACAAGTTCAATGAATGACTTCCTCACCTTTTCTGCAATTTAAAATGAACTTGTGTTTCCTCTTGTGTACTTATGTCCTGAAATGTAAGGTTGCTCTTTCCACCAATGCTTAACCGCTCGAGTGTTTCCAGCATTGTGTTTGCTTTCCCCGAAGCCCAGGAGTACTGGCGGAATTTCTTTGAGGAGCACAGGAAATAATTTAGATCATCAGGTCCATGTGCTTTTCCAGGAGATCTTTCCAACTGGGCCCCCATTTCTCTGCAGCCACTTCTATCTCAAATTCCTCAACTTCCCCCTTTCATTCTTTTTGTCAACAACGTATACCAAGGGATAATGTGCAGTAGCCAATTAACCTATGATTGCATCTTTGAGATATGGGAGGGAACCCACATGGTTGTAGAAAGATCTTGAAAATCCTGCACAAATTTGGATTCAACCACAAATCTTTGGGGTTATGTGGCAGCAGAATTAACTGTGCTGCCCTTGAAGGAGAGAACATGCAAGAGAATTTACAATGTGCATAATTTTTGTATTTGGTTCCTTTGTATGTTTTAAATATTTTTATAATTTATAATGTCTAGTGTCTTGTGCTTGTGGAGATGAATGGTAACTGATGAGCAAAGGAACAAACATTTATATTCAAGTCAAGTAAAGTTTATTGTCATTTAACTCTGTGTGTGTGTGTGTGTGTGTGTGTATATATATATATATATACATACATACACACACATACACCATCAAATGAGGCAACATTTCTCTTGACCAGCACAGTAGCACACTTAACATACAATAACTTAGGAAGGTAAGAATAAAGTCTACAAGTGAATTGCACATAGATAAAGTAAAAAGCATAAATTAAATATTCGCCATGTCACCGACCGAAGTGCGCGGGAGATTTAAGCACAGAGGCTGCAGTGTACCTTGCCGTCGATTGTAACATTGGAATGTTGAACTTTTGTCTCCCTCTCGCTGTGGCAAGAGCGATAACTCTCTCTTCCTTATCAGTAAGCGAGAGAGCCTGCCTGGAATGGTCGAAGTGTTGGGATGGACAGTAGTTTTTGATAGACTCTGGATTGTGGCCTCTGTGGGGCTTTTCTGTTGCTTGCGTGGTAGGTGGTGGGGGTTGATGCTTTTGCTGGAGCAAGTGGGGGAGAGGGAGGGGATTCTTGGGAGAAGGAAAACTTTTCAAAGTTTTTGGAGGAACATCAGAATTGGGTTTAATATCACTGACATACGTTGTGAAATTTGTTAACAGTGCAATTCAATTCATGATACATATAGAAAGCAATCAAGTACAGTAAGTATAAATGTATAGTAAATAGTTCAATTAAAATGATGCAAAAACAGAAATAGTTTAAAAAAAAGTGACGTAGTGTTTATAGGTTCAATGGCCATTCAGAAATCAGATGGCAGAGAGGAAGAAGCTGCTAACTCACTGAGTGTGTGCCTTCAGGCTTCTGTACCTCCTTTCTGACGGTAACAATGAGAAGAGGGCTTGTCCTGGGTGATGAAGGTCCTTAATGATGGACGTCGCCTTTCTGAGGCACTGCTCCTTGCAGACGAAATTGCAAAAGGAGCAAAAAAAATGTTTACTACCTTCCAAAATACTTTGTCATGCAAATTTGTTAATGACCTATTTTATTTGAAAATGCTGAAACTATTTTTAAAAGTATTATTTGAGCTCATTTGAGGTACAAAATAGTAAATTTACAATTTAATTAATTCTGGAATACAACTAAAGGCATGAAAGCACTAGCATTCTGTTACTCAGTCAGCTATTGAGCACTGAGGAGAATGAACTGAGCCATTGCAAACGTGCTAAATCAGTTGTGATAAAATCAGTAACTGTATTGTTGAGCTGTAATTCTGGAGCATTAGCACGGTACAGAGTAATTGTATGATTTTACTCTCATCTGGTTCATAAGCTTTGTTTTCCCTCATTATTGGGCTGGTCCACGCCTAGAAGATTAATCAGGATATATTTCAAAGAAAGCAACAGTTACTAACTCCCACCTAGGTCCTTCCTCCTCTTTGTGTTCAATATATGCAGTCACTTAAAATTAAATGCTTGTAGCTTGCAAATTTTGCATGTCAAAGTAAATTTATTATCGAAGTATGTATATGTTAACATTTACAATGCTGAGATTCATTTTCTTGCAGGCATTTACAGGAAAAATGATATACAATAGAATTTTACAAAAAAAAAGCTATACATAAACAGATAAAAACTGACAACCAACCAACGTACAAAAGAAGACAAACTGTACAAATAAAAGTAATACTGAGAACTTTAATTGTAGAGTGAGTTAACCTGGGGTCCCCACGGACCCCTCGGTTAATGGTTAGGGTCCATAGCTTTAAAAAGTTTGGAAACCCTGGTCTAGAACCGTATTAGGATAGTGGTGATCAAAGTTATCCATGCCATTTCAGGATCCTGATAGTTGTAGGGTATTAAATGTTCCACCACCTGGTTGTGAAGGTTACAGAATGAAGGATTCTGTATCTCCTACCTGATGGCCTAGATTGTGGGGGGTCTTTGATGATTGATGTTAGGTTGTTGTGGCAGTGCTCCATGTAAATGTTCTCCATGTTGGGAGGGCTTTGCCTGTGATGAACTGGGCTGAACCAACCACTCTATATACCCTTTTCCATTTCTTGGCATTGGTGTTTCCATACCAGGCTGTGATACAACCAGTTAGGATTCTCTCCACAGTGCATCTATAGAAGTTTGTCAAAGTTTTTGGTGATGTGCTGAATCTATGCAAAATTCTAAAGCAGTTGAGGTGTTGTCTTGCCTTTCTGATGATACTTTTTGCTGGTCCCGGGCCAAATCCACTGATGTATTAATGCCAAGGAGTTTAAAGGTACTGACCCTCTCCACCTCAGTTCTCCCAGTGAAGTCTGGCTCCTAAACCTTCAGCTTCTTCCTCCTACAGATGGTAGATTTGGACTCTAATTCAGTGTTCTAGTTCTGGTTGCTTTTTGTTACAACTTTTGGGCAAATTTTAAATCGGGTGGCCTGCAGATAACGAACACTGAAGTACGCCTTTTGGTTTTGTGTTTTATATGCTGTGTTTTCGCTCATGTTTTTTTTTGGTTGCTGTTTGCACTTTTTTTTGTATGTGGGGGGGGGGGGGTGTTTGATGTTTTCTTTGAGTGGGTTGGTTCCATGGTTGTTTTTTGCTTTGTGACTGTCTGCGGGGAAAACAAATTTCATAGTTGCATACTGAATATGTAGCAACACACTCAAAATGCTGGAGAAAATCAGCATGCCCAGCATTTTGTGTATGTTACTTTGGACTTCCAGCATTTGCAGATTTTCTTGTGTTTGTGATACTGCATATGCACTTTGATAAATGTACTTTGAATCTGTAGTTAATAATCACCTTTTTAGTTTTGCTGATATTGAGTGAGAAGTTGTTGTCGTGGCACCATTCAACCAGATTTTCAGTCTCCCTGCTACTTGCCAATTCATCACCACTTTTGACTTGGCCATTGACCGAGGTGTGGTCTACACATAAAGTGAGTAGAGCACATCCTCGCAACTCGTACTTATTAACTCTACCTCCCTGTTTTTGAGTTATGTTGAAGATCGGGATCATATCTCACATCAGTGTTCTCTACCATAGAAATCATTTTCTGGACTTGTGCTTGTTAAATTTTATTATCTATTGAAGGACTTCCTTGCAGAAACATGTGCCATGAGTAGTCCATTTAAACTTTCTGCCCCTCATCCTTCCTCCATTTAAAAAAAAATGGAATAGGTAAAACAACAAAAAGTGAAGAACAGTTGTGTTATTCTATGATTCATTGGTACCAGGTATGGACTATGATCTATACTTGGTCCCTCTGAATCTTGATTTAGAGTTAGCATTATTCTATTTTGAGTTTATTCTGAATATTTCATTCATTCCTGATAGAGGGCAGTGCAAGGACATTTTTTTGCAAGTTTCCTTGGTGATGGTGACTAGCCAAATTACTGAATTGAAGATCATGAGTGTGTCTTGTGAGAATAGGTTGAGTGAACTTGAGTATTTCTGTTTTTGCACATTTTTAATGATCCATTCAATATACGTAATTGATTTGTTTATTTATTATTATGTTTTATTTTTTCCCCTCTCTGCTAGATTATGTATTGCATTGAACTGCTGCTGCTAAGTTAACAAATTTCATAGCACATGCCAGTGATAATAAACCTGATTCTGATTCTGTGTACACCATTGTGATGATAACAGCTATGAACTCCCTCGGCAGCCAGTAGGGTCTGCACAGCAGCACCAGGTATTCCAGGTCTGGGGAACAAAAAGATTTGAGTGCATGCATATTCTGGGGGTTACACCAAGCATTGTTGACCATGAAGCATACCCCTCCTCCTTTACTCTTCCTAGTGAGGTTTTTAACCTGTCTGCCCAGAACAGGGAGAACCCAGAGGGCTCGATGGCATGATCTGGTATCTCCTCTGTCAGCCAGTCTCCGTGAAGCACAAAATGTTGCATTCCTTTGTTTCCCGCTGATTGGAGATTCTGGCTCTCAGCTCGCACAGCTTGTTATCCAGGGACTGAACGTTAGCCAGGAGTATGCTAGAGAGCAGCAGTCGATTTGCATGCCATCCCTTCCCCCTCACCTCCGGCGCTTCTTCCGAGGTAGTGGCAGTGTAAGAGGTGAGTCTCCCATGGATCCCGCAAGCAGGGGATCCCAATGTAGGAAAGGTGGCACATTGTGGGTAAATGCCATCTCTCCGATGTTCAGAAGGGACATTTACAATCAGGTGCTTTCTTAAAAACTTAAAATCTGCTGAGTGTGTCCTAGTTCTTGCTCCATTCATAATCGCTCAGACTGCCATGATGTAGGCTGCGATTCCAGGGGATTTGGAATTAACATCATCCTCTACTGCAAAACTGGTGGGAAGTTAAATAAAAATGCTGCCTGGTTTTTCTCTAACCTCCTGGCAGAGTTACTGGGAGCAATCAGAGGCACCTCCCAAGGACCACACCTAGTGCATGAGATATGGTACGTTTTGTGAATTAAGTCAGCTGTTTGGCATGCAGACATGGCAGTACCTAAGTTAGATTTGCATTTTCAACTCCATATGTTGTATTTAGTGTAAACTACAAAAAAAAAACAGAGGATTCTTTTGCCATACATCTGTATGTCCTACGTTTACCTTGTTAGTTTCCCACACTAAGTTGTCAGCCCTGGTTTATCAATAGTGCCACAATCTCCCAGTCAGAAATCTATGGGCTCAAATTCCTTACAGGCTCTTCAGCTTGATACACAAGACTGGCTCAATATTAGATAATGCTAACTTTTGATATGCTGAACTGAATGAAGATCCACCTGTACAAATCTGGCATTGCAATCCCTTGTACCAGTGACACAATGTCCTTTGGAATGTCTTGACATTTTGACGGCACATTGTATTTAGAACCAGTCAAAGAAAGAGAATTGTGTAAACTTGTTATAAACTATTTTTCTTTTGTACTATCGTTTTTCATTCTCATTGGTTCAACAATAACTATCAAATTTTGCATGTCTAAATTTTGCAAATTACTGGAAAGAAGTGATCAATGTATAATATGATTGTACAGTGAAGTAGTCTTAACGATGAATGAATTAAAATGTCAATGAATACATGGAAGTGTAACAAGCTGTGCTGGTGTAGGTCACTAAGCCCAACTCAAAGTAAATTTATCATCAAAGTACATATATGCCACCATATACAACCCAGAAATTAATTTACTTCTAGGCATAATCAATAAATCAATAACTGAATAATAACCATTTGCAAACAGAAAATCTGTAGATGCAAGATTCAGCCCTGCTGAAGAGTCTCAGCCCGAAACATCGACTATACTCTTTTCCATAGATGTTGCCTGGCCTGCTGAGTTCCTCCAGCATTTTGTGTGCGTTGCTAGAATAACAACCATAACAGAATCAATGAAAAGAACGCACAAACTTAGCTGTTCAACCAGTATGCAAAAGGCAACAAACTCTGCACGTACAAAAATAAAGGAACAATAATAATAAATAAATAAACAATAAATATCGAGAGATGAGATGAAGAGTACATAGATTGTGGGAGAATTTCAGTGATGGGGCAAGTGAAGTTAGTTCAAGACCCCTATGGTTGAGAGGTGGTAACTGTTCCTAAACTTGGTAGTGTGAGCCCTGAGGCTCATTTGCCACCTTCTTGACGGCAGCAGTGAAAAGAGAGCATGATCTGGATGGTGGAGGCCCCTGATGATGATGGATGCTGCTTTCCTGCAACAACACTCTCTGTTGATGTGCTCAACAGTGGGGAGGTCTTTACCCATGATGGACTGGGCCGTATTCTCGACAATGTTCCGTTCAAGGACGTTGGTGTTTCCTCACCAGGTCGTGGTACAGCCAGTCAATATACTCTCCACTACAGACATGTGTCAAAGTTCTGGATGCCACACCAAATCTTAGCAACTCCTAAGGATGTAAAGACATTACTGTGCTTTCTTTGTAAATACACTTTTCTGCTGGGCCCAGGACAGGTCGTCCAAAATGATAACACCAAGAAATTTAAAGTTGCTGACCTTCTCTACCTCTGATCTTTTAATGAGGACGGACTCGTGGACCTCTGGTTTCCTTCTGCTGAAGTCGATTATCAGCTTGATTGTTGATGCCATAACTTGGCTTTCAGTGAGTTTTTACTTAGAGTCTGTCTTTTGAAAATTATTTAGCATGGTCAAGTATCTACAGAAGGCAAAGAGATAACGCTTGAAGCTTGTATGTAAATATGGAGCATGGACTTGAAGAAGATAGTTGAAAGGAAACAGATTTTTTTTGCACTTTCTGTTAGGATTTCTCATTGATGCCATGACTGAGTACAAAATATTTTTTAGCTTCAATGTAGTTTGTATCTTACATTAGATAAGTCTTCAAATGCAATTTCATTGTAACACAATCCCATGATATGATGAAGGAATAAGCATATGTTTGAGAGTTTGTTCCCAAGCATTCTCTCTTCCTTTTTCCATCAGGCCAAAGTAATAAAAGTCAGAAAGCACTTAACACCAGGGTCAAGGGCAGCTTCTGCCCCACTGTTACAAGACTATTGAATAGCTCCCTAGTATGATCAGATGGATTGACTTTAGAATCTACCTGGTTATAATCTTACCCTTATCATTTGCCCTCTCCGCGCTTTCTCTGCAGCTGTTAGACTTTATTTTGCATTCTGTTAATGTTCTACTTTGTTCTGCCTCAATGCATTCTGTAAAGAACTGATGTGTGTGAATAGTATGCAAGTCAAGCTTTTTACTGTATCTAGGAACAAATGATGATAAGACCATAAGACATAAGAATTAGGCCCTTTGGGCCATCAATATATATATATTTATAACATGCACATCTTTTGGTATTTGGAATATTTTAATGTACATAGCTTAAAGAGAAAGACATTTAAAGGTTAACTTTATTTGTCATGTGTACATTGAAACCTACAGTGAATTTTGTCATTTGTGTCAATGGCCAAGACAGTCTGAGGATGTTTTGGGTGCAGCCCACAGGTGTCATTGTGTGCTTCCAGCACCAACATAGCATGCTCACAACTTAATAACTCTAATCTGTACGTTTTCTTTGGAATGTTGGGAGGAAACCTATGCGGCCATGGGAAGAATGTACAAATTCCTTACAAACAGCAGAGAGTATCAAACATCGATTTCTCGAACTTCCAATATTCCCCCCCATCTTCTTCACCATTCCCCATTCCTGTTCCCCTCTCTTACCTCATCTCCTTACTTGCCCATCACCTCCCTCATGTGCTCCTCCCCCTTTCCCTTCTTCCATATTCTATCGGATTCCCCCTCCTCCAGACTTTCATCTCTTTCATCAATCAACTTCCCAGCTCATTACTGCATTACTGCACCCCTTCCCCTTCTCCCGGTTTCACCTATCACCTGCAACCTTGTACTTCTTCCTCTCTCCCCCCCCCCCCCCCCCACCTTCTTACTCTGAATTCTTCCCCTTCCTCTCCAGTACTGAAGAAGGGTCTCGGCCTGAAACGTTGACTGTTTGCTCTTTTCCATGGATGCTGCCTGCTGCCTGCTGCCTGACCTGCTGAGTTCCTCCAGCATTGTGTGTGTGTGTGTGTCTTGTGAGAATTGAACCCTCGTCTTCTGATCACTGCACTGTAAAGTGTTACACTAGCCATTGCGCTACTGTGACACTTCGTAGAGTTTGTTGAATGTGTTCAAATTAAAGCCTGGTCCGCGGATTCCCTCTGTCCATTTGTGCCCTTACTTAATTTGCCATAAAAATATTAACTAACTGGTCACATCATAGGGTAATCATAAAATTTAGAACTGACTCGAAAACGTTAGTTATATTGAATGATATTATAACCTAAAGACTGATAAATTAATAACAGGATTTACCATTTTTCCCAGCCACTCATTTACAGTAATCACCAAATCCACTGGATAAGTGTCCTCCTTAGCCTCTAGCAACTCTCACAGACAGCAGACAAGGTGTGGCTTCCCTTATGCAATCTGCTGGAAGTGCTTTCACCTTGAGCTGGTATTTTCTTTTTTTAAAAAATGTATTCAGAGACACTGCATGGAATAGGCCCTTCCGACCCTTCAAGCCACACTGCCCAGTGACCCCACCCCCCGGACAACCCCGATTTAACCCTAACCCAATTTACAATGACCAGTTAACCTACCGGGTATGTATTTGGACTGTGGGAAGCACTGGATCACCCAGAGGAAAACACATGCATTCCACCAGAAGGCCAGACAAGCTCCTTACGGAGGATGCTGGGATTTAACTCTGAACTCTGAACTCCAGCCTGAGCTGTAGCTGCATTGTGCTAACACTACACCACAGTGGCTCCTGACTGAGCAAACTTTCTGGTTTCATTAGTCCTGTAATATGTAGTTCTGTGAGAAAGCACCTTCATTTGAATAATATTTTAGTTTTTCTTTGTCGCCATTTGTAAATATCATTTGCAGTAGCACAATTACTAGATTGTAATGCACTTCTAGTGTTCTTAATAATATTTTTTGTTTCTATCAAGATACTTTATTTCTCTTTGCAAACACGAAAAATGTAGATGCTGGAAATTCAAGCAACACACACAAATTGCTGGTGGAACGCAGTAGGCCAGGCAGCATCTATAGGAAGAAGCACTGTCGATGTTTTGGGCCAAGACCCTTCATCAGTACTAGACTAGTCTTGGCCCTAAACGTCGACAGTGCTTCTTCCTATAGATGCTGCCTGGCCTACTGCGTTCCACCAGCATTTTGTGTGTATTGATTTTATTTCTCTTGCAAGTTTTCGTATTCAAGCTGAAACTCCTCCCATTTGTCTTTGCCTTATTTCTCTTTTGTCAGAATCTGTGTCTTTTCCTTTTCAGTATGCACATTTTTCCCTTTATTCCATTAATGCTCCATAATTATTCTGTTTACTTGTCACTTAAAAGTGTCAACTGCATCTGGATCAATCTAAGTTATCTTTTAAAGCACCTCTCTGTGATCTTGCACAGTAGGGGTCGCCATCATAAACTGCAAAAATAATCTCATTGTAGAGTCGTGTCCCTCACATCTCCTTTGAACTTGCCCCCTCACCTTAAGCCCACTGGTATTAGGAATTTCAACCCTGAGAAAAAGATGCTGTCTGTCTACCTTCTATTTATGCTTCTCATAATCTTGAAAACATCTATCAGATCTCCTTTCAGCTTCTGGCGCTCCAGAGAAAGCAACCCACGTTTGTGCAACTTTTCTTTTGTAGCATCTTCCCTCTAATGCGAAACCTCTTCTACATCCTTTCCAAAGCCTCAATATCCTTCCTATAATTAGGTGACCAGAACAGTATGCAGTACTCCAGATGGGGCCTAACTAGAGCTTAATAGATCTGGAAAATCCATACTTTTGAACTCAGTGTCTTGAATAATAAAGGTGAGCATGCCATATGCCTACTTAACCACCCTATCAACCTGTGTAGCCACTCTCAGAGAGCTATGAACTTGGACTCCAAGATCCCACTGCTCATCAACACTGTTAAAGAGTCTTACCCTTAACAATGTACTGTCTCTTTACATTTGACCTACCAAGGTGCAAGACTTCACATTTGACAGGGTTAATCTCCAACTGCCCTTTCTCTGCCCATATCTGCACCTGATCTATATCCCGTTGTATCCTTTGCCAGTCTTCTACACTATCCACAGCACCACCAATCTAGAAATCATCTGCAAACTTACTAACCCACCCATCTACATTTTTATCCAGCTTATTTGTATATACTGTATCGCAAACAGCAGAGGTCCCAGCACAGATCCCTTTGGAACACCACTAATCACAAATCTCCATATGTCAACCGCTACCCTCTGACTTCCAGGGGCATGCTAGTTCTGAATCTAGACAGATGATTCACCACTGATCCTATGCATCTTAAATCCTTCAACCTTGAACTTTGCAGAGAGCATAGGTTATTTTGGTCCTACTGGCCAGTATCTTTGTGGTTGTAAAATGTTATGATTGTGTAGGATTGTAAGGGAGTCACGGGTCTTCCTGTGTAACCTGGGGCACTACTTTTTTTGTTTGTTCTTGGTAAAAGACAAACTTAGCATAAGTTTTTAGAAAAACATTTCATTTGGGATATTCCAACCTGCTCCAATGCGTGTGGCCTGCTCACCAACATCACATCCAATTCTGGGTGAACCGCCCACATTGTGCACTGGGAACTGCAGTTCTTCATTATATAAAGAATATGGTTCAGATTGTTTCACATTTGCCAGCTTCCCTTTGTCCTAGCTCCCAGGGGGAGCTGACAGAAATGGCCAAAACACGAGCTTGGGGCAACACTGAGAACGATGATTCTGGTGCATTGAATCCTGAAGAGCTCTGTATTGTGTGCAGATGATACAGGGTTGAAAACCTGGCCCTCCAGCATCAGGATGCGCCTCCTCTGGAGAACTGAGATTCCAAGCAGATAAGTTGGTATGTATCAGCCATACATGGGGTCATAAATCAGAGTGTACAATGGAAGCGTTCTAAAAATGGAACCTATCATTGTACTTAAAGATATCCGTACATTGTTGTAATTGCTTTATCTGGTTGCATTCTTGATGATCACAAGAGTGAGTCCATGAAGAGTGTTGTGGTCAACTATATTCATCAGCACGAAAAGATAATGCATTTTAAAAAAAAAAAGAAACAATCAATGTAACATTTCATCACGCAAGGCTGCTTATTCCAGCAGAATACATTGTAAGTGTACAATTGTCACTGTAAGGTCAGCACGTATTGCATCCAGGACGCTCTTGCATGGTCACCTGAAAGAACGAGGAGGTGTAACAAGGCCTTGCCAGCAAGTAGGCCTCAGCAGTGTAAAGCTGACACCCTGCCTTCTGGGACTCTTATAGAAAGTAAACTGAGGCTGAGTTATATTTCCTGCTATATTTTGTAACTTCAAAATATTAAACTAATTCAAAGGAAGACACGGGAGTCTGAAATGCAGGTGTAGCTTCAAGATTAAGTGAGGCACGCACTAGTGTGATGACACGTATTTTTACATATAACCCGTAAAGAATTATTTAAACGAACAAGAATACTTAATCAACCAATATGTATACAAGATTACTCAAATATTATTGAAATATTAAATACACAACACCTGTCAAAACAATCATTTAAAAAAAATTTTTGGAGACAATAAAAAGAAGCACTTTTAGAAATTTGATTAGAACAAAACAATTAATATTAAAATAAGTGAAAAGGAATAAATAACTTCAGTGCTACCAGTCCCCCACCAACCCATGTCTGATCAGACTGGTGAGGGATCAGAGGGGTGGATTTCAGTATGAACAACACACACAAAATGCTGGAGGAACTCAGCAGGCCAGGTAGCATCCAGGAAAAGAGTAAACAGTCGACGTTTTGGCCTTGCCTGGCCTCCTGAGTTCCTCCAGCATTTTGTGGGTCTTGTTATCAGATAGCATGCAGAATAAAATGATGGGGAAAAAAATGACTGATGCACAAACGGCTGACATTTAGTACCTTTGAGACATGCAGTGTATGTCCATCCAAATCCACGATGGGTTGCGAGCGGCTGAATGCTCACAGTTCTACAGGGCCTGCATTTTACACCTCATTGTTTTTCAATCCTTTGGCTGTTCATTTCCACTACAAATCTTACTGGAGAATAGTGTCTAAAAACTCAGAAGGTCAGGCAACATCTGTGAAGAATGATAAAAAAGGAGTTGACGTTTTGGGTAACAGACTGGCTGAGTATTTCCAGGAACCTGTTTTTTCACTCGGCAGATGCAGTCTGACCTGGTTGGTATTTCTAGCATTCGTGCTTCAGATTTCCAGCATCTGTAGTTTTCCTTCTATTGGAATTTTTTCAATGGTTTAATTTTCCCCTTTCATTGCAAACTTTTGGTTTTGCCTGTGCATTATGTTTCATGTTGCCAGTGGTTTAGTGGCATTACCACCTGACTTTGAGCTGAGTGGTCCCGGCTTCGAATATGGCCGGCTCCTTGCACGCTTTTCACCCATGCTAGGTTGAGCATTGAGCTAGCAACTCGGCCTTATTTTAAAAAAACGGACAAATGCTGAAGGGAGGGCAAGATTGGCAGCCGATGTGCTGCAAGGCATGGATAGGAACAGCAACAATGCTTTATGTTAATGTTTAGCAGCCCAGCTGGGTCTTCCAGCCCAATATCTACAATTGCAGCATCTTGTGCTACACTGGCGTTTACACCTTCCATAATTACAATTCCAGATGTTGATTTTAAAATCCCTGAGATTGTATTCCAGTTAAAAAATGGCCTTTTGCCTCAGTCCTCGTAGAGACTTGGATAAGTGGGTTGGTGGTTAGCAACATGTTCTATCAGAGAATGCAAGTTTCTTTTTTCGATGCCTGTTGGAAGGAGCATTTTGAAAGTCTCATCAACTAGCACTAGAACTTTGTCCTTCACTCTGAAAATGCACTCTCTCTTGTCCAGACTAATTTGTTGTCAGCTCCATACAAAGTTGAAAAAAACATGAACAAGGCCCCCAGGTAGGTGGTACGTCTGCTAAAGTTCTGATAACTTGAGCATTAACTCCTGCTCATCTCGTTCATCTAGGAAGTGAAAAGCTCACCAGGACTTACATAATTGTGACTATCTTTATGAAAAGACATGCATCTGGTATTAACTACAGAGAGATCTCCTGGATGTATGTCACACAGAAAGTCAGTGCAGCCTCCCAGTGGCTAAAGAGCTCCACCCTGAGTCATAAAGTGGATTCTCTGCATCCAGGATTTTAATGGGCATAATCTTTCCTGTGTGACATCAGGAAGAAAAATACACTGTACTGACCTTTTCAACATCATCAAAGCCTTTAATTATTTCAATTGGGAGAGGTTACAAGAGATCATTTATTAAGAGGTGTCCTTCATAAGTTTGCCCTCATTCTATGCTTGTAATTTAAAGGTCTGGAAGCCATGAATCCTCCAATAAGCCCGTCACAAACCTAATCCTGGTAAGACCAGAGTCAAACAAGGCTGTGTCATTACTCCAACCTCATTTTGCTCTTACTGCAGTATTACACCTTGTTGGTAATTGACAGGACAAATGTGCCTTTGCTGCCTCCACTCAAGAATCACGGTCACTCTGTTCTCCATTGTCACGATACGCGCATGATACCCAATGGCTGAGCTCTTCTTAGAGCGTACAAGGAATAGAACAGTACAGGCGACTGGGGTTCAATTCCTGCCGCTGCCTGTAAGGAGTTTGTACGCTCTCCCTGTGACCGCGTGGGTTTCCTCTGCATGCTCTGGTTTCCTCCCACAGTTCAAAGACGTACCGGTTGGTAGGTTAATTGGTCATTGTAAATCGTCCTGCGATTAGGCTCAGAAATTGGCAGGGCTTGAATGGCCAGAAGGGACTATTCCGCGCTCTATTTCAATAACTGAATAATAACTTGCTATTGCTTTCCCTGCTCTCTGTGAAGAATGACATTAATAATGAATTCCAATACCACCATCAGGGTGCTAGTACTGTCCCTAAGGCTGCATTTGAAGATCAAGACCTCGTCCCATACTAAGCTCATGACCAGTCAGCAGTGATTTGTGCTGCCTTGTGTATGAGGGATATATGAACTACTGCATTAAGTGCAGAAGAAATAATGCAATATCCTCCAAATATGTAGTAGGATACTTACTTGGGCCCTTGGGTGAGTAGTTATAAATATCTGTTTCAGGAATCTTGAGACCAGTAGATTTTTTTTTCCTGAACGGAGGGAGAAAATACTTCAAGGATGTTCTCAAAACTGCCTTGGAAAAAATGTAGAATCTTCAACTGATGTGAATCCAGCTGTAAGCACTCGAAAAGGATAGGGGAAGACAGGAGCAGGAGTAGGCCTCAGGTTTCTCAAGCTGACCTGCCATTTGTTGTGATTATGGTTGATCTATGTTGGGGGCCAATTCCTCGTTTGCCATAATCCTCAAACCTTGAGCATCAGGAAAGGCATTGAACATCATGAGTCTCTTAGGCAGGAGCTCACAGAGGCCACAAAAGCAGCAAAAGAATTCACCCATCCCCCTTGAACATCTGTTCCCCAAGTTTTAAAGGGGAAAATCAGCCACTGGACAGCAGTTAGTGCAATGCTGTTCCGATGCCTGTGATTCCCAAATGGGGTTCAATTCCTGCTGCTGTCTGTAAGGAATTTGTACGTTCTTCCCTTAACTGCATGGGTTTCCTTCGGGTACTCAGGTTTCCTCCCACATTATAAAGATGTACATGTTAGGATTAGTAAGATGAGTGCAGGTTATGGTGGTGGCACTTGCAGGCTGCCCAGCACAATCCTCATCGATTTGACTCGAGGCAGGTGTGACAAATAAAGCTAATCTAAAATGTTACAATGTGTTCAGGCTTTCCCATGGCTCTTCCACTGACTCTTCCCACTCCGCCATGTTTAATGATCAACATTGTATAGGTTCTAGCATGGATGATTAATTGTTTGGAAGAGATACTGAAGAGTTGTCACTGCCCACTTAAACGTTCATCTGCATGAATCATATGCCTTTTAAGAGGTGTGGAAGCAAGGATTGATGGAGATGGGGAGATGTTTAAACAGCAGAAAGTATATCAGCACGCAAAATGTGAAGGTAGCCTTTCCCATCAATACAGTTCCAATGCCAGAAATCTGACTTCTCAGTAGTAAACTTTAAATCTCACAGCACTGCCCCTAGTAAATGTGAAAACCCTGGCAATATTGTGAAACTACTTAACCTTTAGGGGTTAGATTAGAGCAGTGGTTCCCAACCTGGGGTCCTCCGGCCCCTTGGTTAATGGTAAGGTTCCATGGTATCAAAAAAGTTGGGAACCCCTGGATTAGAGCCAAAACAACAAAGTCTATGCTTCCTCTCACCAGGCACTGACTACATAGAATAATTCAACACGCAGACTTTTAACAGTTTCCAACTAGATTAATTAAATCATAGGCACATAATGAAAACCAGTAGAACAGGTGATGTCAAGAGTAATTACATTAAAGGTAGAGGAAGTAAAAAATAAATGAATTAATATAGCAGTCCTGCCAAAGTGTTAAGTAACTGAAGCTCAGGATTTGGTGAGTGAAGATGTCTGAGTTCCACGGTGATGGATGAGTTTTGTCAAGGACCAGAATATTTTATGAATGACCTCAGCATTCCAACTACAATTTGGTTTCTAGTTTTACTTGTCTTTTTGATTTAATGACATGTATCGTTGAGCAGATTGTGTTTTTTTTAAAACTTTGAATTCTCAATTAACATTTTAGTTCAATGTCCCAAGGCATTTCATGTTCCCTGGCTCTTCCAAAAATTGACATAGTTATAAACACGAGGAAGGCTGCAGATGTTGGAAATCCAAAGCAACACACACATAATCCTGGGGGTGGGGGGGGGGGGAACTCCACAGGTCGGGCAGCATCTATGGGAATGAATAAACAGTCAATGTTTCTGGCGGAGATCCTTCTTCAGGACTGAAATAGGAGGAATACGGTAGAATTAAAAAGGTGATGGGAGGGGAAGGAGGCCAGATAGAAGGTGATGGGTGAAGCCAAGTGGGTGGGAAAGGTAAAGAGCTGGTGAAGGAGGAATCTAATAGGAGAGAGGGAGTGGACCATGGGAGAAGTGAAGCAGGAGATTGACCAGTCAGAGACTGTAAGATCCAGATTACAGAAGAAGTGGCAGCTGGTGGCATTATCACCAGTGATAGATGATTATCAGGGGAGATGCTGGAGAGCAGAATTGAAGGACCCACTCGTCCGTGGACTATATCTACACTTCTTGCTGCCTCAGCGAAGCAGCCAGCATCATCAAAAATTTCACTCTTCTTCCCGTTTCCCATCAAGTAGAAAATACAAAAGCTCGAACGGAAGTGTCACCAGAATCAAGGACAGCTTCCCACCCACTGTTTTGACTATTGAAAGGTCCCTTGGTACAATACTGCGCACCGTTGATCTCCCAGTCTACCTTGTAATGGTCTTGTGCCTTACTGTCTGCACTGCACTAACACTTCATTCTGCACCCATTTAATTTCCTTTGTACTACTCAACGCACTGCTGATCTGTACGGACAGCACATGAAACAAGTTTATCACTGTACATCAGTACATGTGATAACAGTAAATCAAGGAGCCAATTCCACTTTTTAATCAATTCATAAGTTTTTAAGACTGAGAAGATTGTTAATGTAGCAGGGAAGTATCCACAGTTGGATTTAAAGGACAAGAAGCTGATTTTAAAATTAAACTGATCTTTAATAGGACCAGGTGACTTCAATCATATTTTGGGAAAGCTATCATTTGACATTTTTTTTGCGATCTTAATGCATCTTACGAACAAAATTGTGAGAAAAGTTACAGGCCTTGTATTTTTTTTGATTTGCTGAGATTAAGTTTATTATATTCAGAATATTGTGTTTGTTAGACAAGTCCTTCCCCCCCCGCCCCATTCCTCTATTCCCCACTCTGTCCTTTGACCTCTTCTCACCTCCATCACCTCCCCCTGGGTCCCCTCCTTTTTCCCTTTTCGTATGGTCCACTCTCCTCTCTTATCATATTCCTTCTTTTCCAGCCCTTGACCTTTCCCACCCACCTGGCTTCGCCAATCACCTTCCAGCTAGCTTCCCCCCTCCCTCACCTTTTTATTCTGGTGTGCTTCCCCCTTCCTTCTTAGACCTGATGAAGGGTCTTGGGCCGAAACATTGACTATCTATTAATTTCCATAGATGTTGCCAGGCCTGCTGAGTTCCTCCAGCATTTTGTGCGAATGTTGTTAGGAGAACAGCTTTTCAGTCCAATCTGGTATTGATTAGTCGGTGATAAGATAGTGAAGAGCCTGTGTGCTTAATTTGAAATAATAAGTTTTAAAGTAATTTAAAGTATTTTGGAGCAAAAAGGCACATTTTAATGTAATGCAAAATATTTGCTCCTCTTATCGTTATTTTGTTGCCTCTTTGAGCAGTATCCCAATATTATCCACTCTAAAACCTGCAGCCATCCTCTCCTCCCAAACACTCCTCAACCAATGTTCACTAATCACAGACACACTTCTCTGTTTACTCTGGCACACACTAGTGTTTGCCAAAAAGGTATTTGACTACTTGTTTGTTCAGTGTGATGCCGACAATGGTATTCCTTATTTTTATTGAGTTTAATATGTTTATTCATCCTGCTCACATCCATTGGCACAGCAGCTTGTTCAAAAGCTGTTACTTTGAATGCTTTATAGCTTGTTAGTCAAAAGATATTTTTAGGTATCACTTTGTCTACAGAACACATGCTAAAGATAGTAAAGTAAAATCTATGTGTCTGTTTTTCAGTATGAGGTGCCCAATTTATCCAAGAAGAGCTGTGCCTCTTTTTGTACAACAATTGGATTCCAAAACTTGTTCATGCCTGCTGTCTGCATTTATGTATCAAATGGGTCACCTGGGCAAGATGCCTCATGATTGCTATTAGATGTGAAACCATTATTGTGTGAGTCACCACTGTCTTCGGGAGGTGGCCGAGAATTTGTCATCTTTTTCAGTACTTTGGAAATTTCTGTTTGGCCATTTTAAAAATAATTTTGTGGTCGTTATTTCCACGAATTGAGATCTGAAAGTTGATTATGGTTGATTATTGCGTGATGTGAGTCAATATGCTATTCATTGAAGTTTGTGTTGCGTGCTAATGAACCTAATGTCACTTTTGCTGCAAGTACTATGAGTATTTTGACTAAGGACTTTAGTAAGGAAGGCCATTCTTTTCCTCAGTTAGAATTTTATTTACTGTACACTGGCATGAACCCCAAATGGTTGTTTAATGGGTTTTTTGTCAGACTATAAATTATAACCAACCAGAAGTTTTGAAGAGCTGAGTCCTGTGTTTTGTAACATAACACTGCAGTGTTTCAAAAATGTGAAGAAATTTGAATGTATTTTTTTTAGAGAATAGTGATGTCAAAAAATGTCCATAATACTAGGAGTAATCTATTCTTGGTGTTAAATATAACTAATCTGCACTTCCTTTCCACCCACATGACTTCCAGAAGTTGTTCAATAAAGATGCATACATTATTTGAATAACATAATGGTACAGGAAGAGCAAAAAAAAATCCACAGGGGAAAAATTCAGGGTCCATTGCCGTCAATGAAGGTAAGGGCATGGTCGACGTTTTAGGTCAAGACCCTGTTGCGATCCAGGGTGTGGATCCAAATTGTTGGCCATCCCCTTACCCCTACAGATGCCCCTTGACCTACTGAATTCTCCCAGCAGTTGGCTTTCGGTCCGGATTCCAGCGTCTGCAGTTTCTTGTGGCACAGAAAGAGGATTAGTTGATGGGCAGAAAGCAGTGAGAGTAACCAGGTCATTTTCTTTGGGTTAGGACGGTGCACATAGTAAGCTACCAAAGGAATAGGTGCTAGTGCCGTAGGTTTTTGGTGTAAATGAATGACTTGGATCAGTGAGATATAACGTACGTCGCAATGCTACATGGCAGGGTTGCAGCTGGGCTGAGGGGGACTTTGATTGGGCAATAGGCAAAGCACTGGCAGGTGGAATGCAATGTGAAAAAATTGATATAATCTATTCTTGTAGACAGTAGACCATGTACATGCACTTAATTTGTAAGTGGCAAGTTCAATGGAGATAAGCAGGGAGTGTTTTCTTTTACACAGACTGGTGGGTGCCTGGAATGTACTGCCTGTGGTGATGGTGCTGCAAATACAATAGAAATATTCATGAGGCCCTCATATAGGCAAGTAACTGTGCAGGAGATGGAAGGATATGGACATTGTGTAGGCAGAAGGGAGTAGCTTTGTTGGACATTTGATTACTAATTTAAATAAATTGGATTAATTTACCTACTGCCTGTTATGCTGCTGGCATTTAGGGCAGCAATGATGGTCCTCCATATTTGTCTGTGTAGAAGGATACTTCATTGCTGTTCCTGTATCAATTGTTTTTTGACCAGTCGGGGTTGTTAGCCCTGAACTGAGCCCCCGAACCTGGAGGACTGGTGGACCACTCTTTGTACCCTTTGACCTGTTTGGCACAGGTGACCCTATCAAGAGCCCTGACTCCAGTCAACATAGCTCTCCAGGTCATTGAGGCATGGAAGCCTCCAAACCCTATGACAGGGTTGTGCTGCTCTTGGAGGAATTTGGATTAACATTGTGGGCTAAAGGGCTGTACCTTTTTATATTCAACCATTAGACTTTTTTTTAAAAAAAAATGGTATCTACTGAAGGGTTTGGTGTTCAGCAAGATCTTGCATACAAGACACAGAAAGTTGACACAAAGGTTCAGCCAGCACCTGCGAAGTTAAGATTTGAATGCAACAAGCATCAGCTCCAATCCTGTTGATCCCTGGTTTGACCTGTATCTGGAATACCAGGTACTGATCTGGAATGCAGCACTGAGAAAGTAGATCTGTCGTGATGGAGCAATTGCAAAGGGCTGAATGACTTCTTTATCTTCTGTCACAGAGTATATCATTCTTCCCTGTTTTGAAAAGTTGATGCTGGTCAGGGACAAAGTTGATGCTGGTCTGGGACAAAGTTCGGGCTGGTCAGAGACATAGCAAATGCTGGTCATACTGGTCAAATCAATAAAACCTTTTCTGTATAATACCTTTCATTCAGACATTGACAAAAATAGTTTACCTCTGGAAATGAAAAGCAAAGCAAAACTGCAGATTGTGGAAATACTTGCCAGGCCAGGCTCTAATTGTGGAGAATAAAAATGGAGTTAAGTTTTCAAATTAGCTTTTCTTCAGAACTCACAATTTAGAAACTAGCTCATGGTATTTGGTTTGGAGGGCAGATTCCAGGTGTTGTTCCCATGTTCTTATTGCTCGTCCTTCTAGCTGGTGGGTGTGGATGGTATTGTCTAAAGAGTCTTGCTGAGTTACCATAGATGCCGGATTATAAGCTGCTATTTTTTTCCCACACTTTGAACAGCTTTGAACACTGCGGCCTTTACTACGGTGCGGCTAATGCATGGTTTTTTTTCATGCCGCCAAAAACATTTTGCCTCGTAACAGTAGACCAATAAAATTGATGAGTAGTTCACAGAGGTCCAATGAAATTGTACGATAAATCAAGCGCACTTTCACAATTATTGTAAATCAGTCATTTGTACTCACCCTCATCAACATGGAAAACACTCGAAGAAAAGCATTGTGCTGCCTTTATGGCAGTTATTTAGTTTATAATATTTTCGCTTAGTAATTCATTTGTTAGTATTTTCTAGTTAAAGTTAGAAGTGTTTTAAGTATATTTGTTTTCTGTACTACATCCCGGGATGCTATGACGTCACATCCGGTTTCGCCGCGTCTTGTGGGAAAATACCGGTTTGCGATAAACGGAAAGGTGGGGGCGAGCGCATTAGACCCGCGCGAGAACGCTGCTTTTAAGTTAAAGGCGATCAATAACTTTTCCTGGTAGGCTGCAGTATATATTTTTTTACCAGTCGTTAGGAGATATTGGAATGTTGTTCGTGCACTGTTCAGTAAAAAAGTATACTCAACGTAATTTGTGTGTTACCGATACGTATGTATATTTAAAAGTAGCCGTGTTACAGGCACGGTTCGAAAAAAAGCATTTGCAATATGTATTTGTTTATGTTACCATATGGATTTAATTAAAAGTTAAAAAATCTTCACGTGTAATATCTTTCTGTGTAAATATCTCATATTACAACGTGGGACACCTGCGGCTTAAAATCCGGTGCGGCTTGTACAAGTACAAAATTGATTTTCTTTCTAAAATTAGAGCCTGCGGCTTTTAATCAGGTGTGCTCTGTAGTACGGAATCTACGGTAATACAAACTGCTACTGTGCATTGTGGTAGAGTGAGTAAATGGTTGTGAATGGGGTGCCTATCAAGTGGGCTGCTATATCCTGTATTGTGTTGAGCTTCGAATGCTGTCGAAGTTGCAGTCATCCAGGCAAATGGAGAGTGTTCCATCATATTCCTGACTTGAGCTTTGTTGAGTTAGGAGGTGAGTTACTTGCCACTGGATTCCTAGCGTCTGACCTGCTCTCATAGCCACATTAGCCGGGCCAGGTTGCTAAAATCCCAGATTATTGATAGCGGAGGATTCAATGATGGTAAAGCTACAATCAGCCTACCGGTACTTAAATATTGTGGAAGTTCAAGTTGACGGATTGTCATTTGACTGTACATTCTGCATATATAACCAAATGAAACAGTGTTCCTCCGGACCACAGTGCACCTACAAAATGTACTGTGCACAGCACAGTTCTTGCTGCATTTGGATATGGACTGCATCATTATTTGAAGAATCACAAATGGTGCTGAACTTGTTTCGTCTAGTCCTTGATTCACCCTTATTCTTGGTTTTTGCTCAAGCAATATCTCTGGGTAGAAGTGAAAATAAAATTTAGAAAAGGAACCTGTAATCAATTCAAGAATCACTCTGGAAATTTGTAGTAATACCATAAGGACATTCAAGATGTAGGTACTTACATCATTGGACTAAAATGATTTAAGTTGTGATCAATGTCCTGACTAAGGTGTGCGCGCACACACATCTTTCGCTACTAACGCATAAAGGAACTTAGACTGCGCACAAAAGGTTGTCACACTCTACCTTGTTGGCATTTTAAGTATATTTCATGGTGGTACGCAATCACATTTCCTTTTCTGGTTTCTGATGCGGACGGTGTTGACAACATGGAGTTGGCGATGATTTGTCTGCAGATTTTACAACCGACTTATTTATACCATTTTTATTGAAGAAATTATTCAGTGTGCACATGTTGTTGTCACCGGACAAAAAATTGCACAGCGCAAGATTTTTGTGCACACTAGTCATTACAAATTAGAGGGAAGTTTGGTTGTGATTTATTAATGCGCATTTTAATTATGTTATACCCAGAGGCTGAGTGTTTGCTTTAATTTTATCTATCTCATCCTGATTGATAGTATTATATACCTTTGTGGTTTTTCTTAGCAAAGCTTCTCTTTTGTAGCCAAAATGTCAGAAAATTGGCTTATTGCCAACAAACATGTTGGAGGTTATGGTGTTAAGCAGAGTAGTAGTCTAGAATAGTGGGTTTGAAGCAAGAAATAGGTTGGCTGATGATGCAGATGCAAACATTTCAATTCAATTTCAGGTTTGATGTTTCTTTCCTACTCTTCTCTCCAATCATTGATGCTTGCAGAAAACAGAATTTCTATCCTGCCAAAAATGTTTTGCTACATTGCCAAACCACTGCCGGTAACACATTAATCTTGGACGCTTTCTCCAACTCCATGTTCATGAAACACGTCATCCAATTATACCATGGCAACATATTGAAGTAGCAGATTGTATGACTGAAAGTTGACACATCGGTACAGCAAGCTGGCTTTTAATTTTGTGGATCAAAAGAATTCTTTGCTTTTCATATAGATGAACTAGCACATTTAAATTATGGTTTTACTAAATTGATAATTGTATTACATTCCAAATGATTTAACTCACATCAGACATGTAACAGAGGAATGGGGCAAGGTTGAACGGGCCTCTACGTTTGACAGCTCTGAACTGGTTTTCTGATTCTAGGTCACTCAGAGATGTTAAACTCGCACAAGATGCTGGCCAGGCAGTATCTGTGGAAAAGAGTAAATAGTCGATGTTTCAGGCCAAGATCCTTGATCAGGAATGAGCCATATATACTGCCTGGACTGCTGAATTCCTCCAGCATTTAGTCTGTGATGCTTTGGATTTCTAGCATCTGCAGATTTTCACATGTTAGAGATGTTAAACTGCTCTTTTCCCTTTCCAAAAGCTTCATAACTATCTCTTCATTAATATGTATTTTCTATCTTCCTCTGTGGAAACAGGAAGAATTCCCTTTAGGAACAACTTTTGCTACAATCATCATATGTTAGACCAGCCTTTCTCAATCTTTTTAGTTCTGGAGGAACCCTTGAAATAATTTTCAGGTGTCAGGGAACCCCTGAGTAAAACCATTATATCTATGGCTCATGGTGCATTACCATGATCAGTAATCTGTAGATATAATAATCCAAAAATAATTGTCAATCCTTTTTTTAGTAGAGAATGAATTTTTAGTCCGCCTTTCTTGGGGGGGGGGGGGGGACACGGGTAATTAAGCTTAGCTTACCTTTCTTGAAATTAGATAGATAGATAGATAGATACTTTATTCATCCCCATGGGGAAATTCAACATTTTTTCCAATGTCCCATACACTTGTTGTAGCAAAAACTCATTACATACAATACTTAACTCAGTAATAATATGATATGCATCTAAATCACTAACTCAAAAAGCATTAATAATAGCTTTAAAAAAAAAAAAAAGTTCTTAAGTCCTGGCAGTTGAATTGTAAAGCCTAATGGCATTGGGGAGTATTGACCTCTTCATCCTGTCTGAGGAGCATTGCATCGACAGTAACCTGTCGCTGAAACTGCTTCTCTGTCTCTGGATGGTGCTATGTAGAGGATGTTCAGGGTTTTCCATAATTGACCGTAGCCTACTCAGCGCCCTTCGCTCAGCTACCGATGTTAAACTCTCCAGTACTTTGCCCACGACAGAGCCCGCCTTCCTTATCAGCTTATTAAGACGTGAGGCGTCCTTCTTCTTAATGCTTCCTCCCCAACACGCCACCACAAAGAAGAGGGCGCTCTCAACAACTGACCTATAGAACATCTTCAGCATCTCACTGCAGACATTGAATGACGCCAACCTTCTAAGGAAGTACAGTCGACTCTGTGCCTTCCTGCACAAGGCATCTGTGTTGGCAGTCCAGTCTAGCTTCTCGTCCAACTGTACTCCCAGATACTTGTAGGTCTTAACCTGCTCCACACATTCTCCATTAATGATCACTGGCTCCATATGAGGCCTAGATCTCCTAAAGTCCACCACCATCTCCTTGGTCTTGGTGACATTGAGACGCAGGTAGTTTGAGTTGCACCATATCACAAAGTCCTGTATCAGTTTCCTATACTCCTCCTCCTGTCCATTCCTGACACACCCCACTATGGCCGTGTCATCAGCGAACTTCTGCACATGGCAGGACTCCGAGTTATTAATTAGTCTCTTTCTTTCCATTTCATAAACTTTAAACACTCATCAGGCAAACATTATAAATTTGTTTTAAATAACTGGCTTAATCCAAAATGGAATTTAACTTTTCTAAAGGTAGGCTCAGTAGATTTAATTTAAATAAAGGTTGTAAATTGATTTTAATTAATGCTTTTTACAACATGAAAATTTGTAGATGATGTTGAATAGTAAAGTTACTAAAAACCTTAAGTGAAAGCAATATGAATAAAAATATAGCCTAAGACACAATTTTATACAAGGCTTTGAAAAAAACATTTTCTACTTAGTGACATGTTAGGACACAAATATAGGCCTAGTATCTGAAACCTGTGCTTGCTTTTTGCTGCACGAATACTCGGTCCTGGGTCGAACCTGAGATAAGCACACAGGATTTCACCTTCAACTGAAATTAGACAATTTCTAAGCTCTTGATGCTTGTTAAACAAGAAAAAACTTGTTCACACATGTAAGAAGTTGAAAACTGCAGCAAAATGTTCATTGCTTTCCCATGAATGGTAGGATACTCTTCTTTCACAGAAATCCAGAACTTGTCCAGGGCAGATTGGTAAATCTCATTGGGAGGGAGAGGCTGACGTCACACCCCAAGTTGGGCGAGTCCATTGAATGCTTGGAGAAAACACTTTGCACTCCTCATCAGCCTACCGACCTCCCCTCCATGCAATACAGTGCTCACAATTATCAACGTCCTCCCCCATCTCGCATCAAAAATTGAGAATAAATACAGTCCTACTGCGCATTGCAATATTGGGCTGAGAGACCTCTAATGAGATTGCTAACGAGGCTGCTTTGTCACTGCCCATCACTGTGACAGCTAGCATCGCACGTTGTGCAAAGTCCAAAAAGCGTTCTTTAAGAATTCTTAAAGAGTCCTTTTGTTCTTAAAGAGTTGTCCCCAAATAAGCAGCTGCCTCAATTAACCGGAATCCTCTATACTCAGTTCTGTCTACGTGTAGATCATCCCTGCAAATCGACCATTTCCCTAAACTTGGGTGCATTGTTTGTCCTCTGTCAAGTGGATAAGTTAGACCACTTGTACAAAATGCTGAATTTCCAAGTTTCCTGAGGAAGGATACTGCCAAAATGGTTTTAATGATTCAGAAGTTGCTGTTACAAAGTAAGACTCTAAAATGGGAGTCTTTGCAGAAATAGAAATATATTATTCTTGCTATTTGATTAAAATGGTAGCAAGAGTATACAAGACACAGTATGTCAGTCCCAGAATACATGTGACCAGTGACACTGTTACACTTCCATTTGCTCACTGTGGTGGCAAAACCAAACCGAGACAATTGCCGCTAGCCTGCGACCTCTACGGATTTGTTATACTTAGATTATAACCCCCGCAGCTCCAATGATTGCTCCAAAAGTCAAATCCTTTATTCGGTTCTTTATTAGCAATTCGCAAGCAATCTTGAAGCGATGGAAACTGAATTGTACCCAGGGGTAAGCTAAGCGCAATTAAACGTTATCGAGCGGTCAGCAGAAGATGTGACAGCCTCTGGTGCCAAGCTGGGAACCTACTAAGAAATAAGCAAGAAATGATAATAAATGTTATTATCATTTCAGTTAACTGATAGACTTCGTCCACGATCTAAGTGTAAATTTTTTTTTGATATATCTTTCTTTCTTGTTGGCGGTTTAATGTTTATTTTTAGAAGCTTTCTGTATGACGCATGGCTCCGGGGTTGTACCCCCAATGGGTTTCTTTTTTTTTCTCACTTTTCTTGCTTAGTAGGGTTTTTTTTAATTCACAAAAATTTTCAATCTTTAAGATTTTTTTTGAGGCATTGTAAGTGTTACTTCGATGTGCCTGTGTTATTTTTGAATAATAATAAAAAAAGATTTGAAAAGAAGAAATAAGCACGAATACGTGACTTATTCCCTTTGCTTTTACCCCACCTCCACCCATGTGACTAGTTACCATGATAACCGTGCGACACAGAATGCAATGCAGATACGCAGATCAGAAGCATGATTCCTACAGTCGCTTGTGAACTTGCAGCATTTTCTGTTGCCAATCTATATCCACACAAGGTCAGTGATACAGCATGAGTAGCAAGTGGGAAGGTTAATTAGCGGGTTAATATAAAATGATTTACTTACCCAGGGGTACCCAACCTTTTTTGTGCCATGGGCCCCCTACCACTAACCGAAGGGTCGGTGGATCTCAGGATGGGAACCCCTGTGTAACTTACTGCAAGTGTTCAAGAAACATACAGTGTGTAAAGGAAGGATATGAAATGTACCACGAAGGGCATCAAGGTGCATGTCCTGTTTGTGGTCCAGGCACTATCTTAGGGGAAAATAGGTGGCGTGCCTCTTTTGCCAAAACTTTCTTAAAGTTGAAAAGAGTGTTTGGTTAGGATTAGCATGCTGAAGGACTGAATTGTATTGCATATCTGGTACTTTCCAGTGCACCCCTGGAATTGTGCAGTGGCCACCAGTATATGCTAATGAAAGAACTAATAAAGATGTACATAAAAGCAACTTTTATGTGAATACAATGATCAAGCAGTATTTGTGAAGATGTAGGAGGCTCGAGTATTTTCTCATGGTTTGGAAAAAGTGATAATTTATTGAGATACATCACGAAATAGGCTCTTTGAACTGTGCCGTCCAAAGATTCCATGATTTAATCCCAGGACAATTTACAATGAACAATTAACCTACCAACCGATAAAACTTTGGTCTGTGGGAGAAAACCCTCAGGGTCACAGGGAGAACATACAAATTCCTTACAGGCAGTGGCGGGAATTGAACCTGGGTCAGCTGTACTCTGAAGCATTGTGCTCACCAATATGCTACTTGGGAAGAAGGTTCAGGGATTGGTGCACCCGTCCTGCTTCTCTTCCAAATGATGTTCGTACACTCGCGAATCAGTGACCACTTTATTCGGAATGGGAATGGGACCCACCATGGTCTTCTGAAAGCCTGCCGCAGTTTGTTGTTGTTCAACAGCTGATTCATGTATTCTACCGATGTGGCTGTGCTGCTTTTGTAACCTTGCACACATTATATTTTCATTATATTAATGGTTTGTAATAACTTTACCTGTTAAGTACATATGTGTGATGAACAAGTGTAAGACAAAGACGGCAGATAAATTCAGAGTCAGAAATCCTACCTCATTATTTATTCCGAAATTGGAAAGCATCAGAAATCCAAAATACTTCTGCCCCAAAGCATTTTGGATAAGGGATACTCGATCTGTAGTAGAATTATGGAACAGTAGTATAACACAGAAGAGTTAATCGGTGTCCAATTTGCCAGCTGTCGGCGTTGGTACAGAGCTCTCCAGTTCTTCCCCCTTGTTGGCTGCCTGGACTGCAAAGATTTTCAATTTAGCCCACACATTTATGCACGATCTGTTGGGTGAATAATTCCTGGCAAATTGATTTCACTTCCACCAGAACACTATCCTTACTTTGAAAATCCCATTGTCTGTTATAATCTGATGTAAACCAAGCAGCTGTTCTTTGATTGAGTAAAAGGAATGTATTATTGTCATTTTCCATGATTATTTCAATATATATTAAAACTTTTTATCTCATGTCATTACAGATTGTTTAGAACCTTTTACAAATTGTTTAACAATTAATTTTTAATTAATAGAAAAAAATTATTCAGAGAATTATTTTTTGAGCTCTACACCCTTGTTGTGGTAAATTTTGATTAAAAAGTTAATTAAACCCACCTTTATTTTTGTTTAACTATGATTTTTTGATTCCTGTCTCCTCATATTTACAAGAAATAAGTCAGTTAATTTATAGTAGACTAAGATGCACATTAAAGAAAATAAAAGTTTGCATCTAGTGTTTTGTTAGTTCTTTTTGCATTTGCTTATTTATATTCTTATTTAAAGCAGTTACCTAGTCTGGTCTTATCCACACTGGGCCTAATCAGCTTGGTCAAAGTTGCTGGAGTTTGACTTGCCAGCTCTCCTAATCTTCTGGGCACATTAAATTTTCATACCCGCACAGTTCCTAACATGCTAGTGCAAGGTTTAGTGAGCTGTGAGTGGATTGAAGGTCCCACCCAGAGGCAGATGAGCATTCAATCATAATGTTGTTTTAGGCTGGTATTGATGTCCATAAGCAATAGCAAATTTTATACCTTAACCAACAGAGTAACAGTCAAGAGTGAACTTGGGTCATTTGATTAATTTTTATATCTGAATCAACCTTCCAAACTGCAATCTTAAGCTTATGATGTTATGACATTCCAACATTTATCATTTATTATATATTTTGACTCTTGATCGCACTTTGTGGCCCAGACATCAGTTGATGATGGATGTGCATCCATTACAATTGCCAGGGGTTCCCAACCTGTGGTCTGCAGACCCCTCGGTAGGGGTCCCTGGCATAAAAAAGGTTGGGAACTCCTGGCCTAGATTGTAATTTAGAACTGTTATCAAATCATAAGACCATAAGACGTAGGAACAGAATTAGGCCATTCGGCCCATTGCATCTGAGCCACCATTCCACCATGAGTGATTTACTATCCCTTTCAATCCCACTCTTTTGCCTTCTCCCTGTAACCTTCGATGCCCTTGTCTATCATCCTCCTCTTTAAATATACCCAATGGCTTAGCCTCCACAGCCATCTGCACAATGAATTCCACAGCTTCACAAGCATCCAGCAAAAGAAATTCCTCCTCATCTCTGTTCTAAAGGTATGCCCTTTTATTCTGAGTCCCAAAGTCTCTTTTTTCTAACCTCCCCCCCACCCACAGGAAACATCCTCTCCATGTGTACCCTATCCAAGCCTTTGAATATTTGATAGATTTCAATGAGATTCTCCTTCCCCAACACATTCTTCTAAACTCTAGTGCGAATAGGCTCAGAGCCCAAATCTTTGAACCTTTGTCTATTATGTTGAACTATCTCTCCACTGAGATAACATCCGCAGCACATGGTTAGTTTTCAGATGCACTGCTGGTATTCTGTGTAACCACACAACCACTTCTACATTCTAAATACCTGTTTAATGCAGTCAATAAACCTTCACATTGAATTCCTGCAAATTCTAACTTGTTACTAATTACATTTGTCCCCTGCTAGTCATCTGGCCAGACTAACCAAAACAAGCAAATTGGTGTGGTTGGAAGGAAAATCCATTTTCTTTTCACCAGAACTTGCAATTCATTGGCATCCTTGCACTTTGTAGAGTTATAAAATTGTAAAGTGACTGAGTTGGGAGGCTTGTAGAAACTTGCTCAACTAAGCCATTTTCCTAAGTTATTTATTTCAAAAGTCGGTTAAGTGTCGGAAATATCTGCACGCAGGAAGCTGCCGTGGTTATTTCCTTGAAGGGCTGAAGAAAATAAATTACCTAACTTTCAGTGCAGACGCATAAACGGAGAAGAATCTATTGCAGCCAGCTTCTTGTTTCCAAGGCGGATTGTTGGTGACGAAATGACAGTGTGCAGCTCTTCCTTGTTATTGCCTGCATTGTTTGTAGTTGGACATTTTCTCAGCATTGTTGCCCACTGGTTCTATTGCAGACGTAATGTAGGCAGAAAAGGTGAGTATTCTCCATCCTGTAGTGAATGACTCCACCTGGAGCAGGTATTAAGTATTTCAAATAAATTTTGAACCTTGCATATGTGATGCCTATTTTCCTTACTCTGTTGACGCTGTTCCTGTGCGTCGTTGTGAACTATGTGCAGTGAAATGAATCAGAGCTCCATTTACTTCCATTCCTCTTCTTGGGACCAGGCAGCAGCAGCAATAGTACAAAGTGAAAGGAATCGAAAATCTGTTTTGAAACACTTCAGTGTGAAACACTTCAGTGCTGGTATCATTACGTATTCAAATCACAGTTATTCAAAATTTATAATGTTATTTTGGGTGGAATTTTTAAAAAATATCAATTAATAAATTATGAATGAGTGATTTGACTTCAACTGAAAAATGTAGAAAATTTATATTTTCTTCCTGAATTCTTGGGTACACATTTAAATGTTCTTAACTGCCCGTGATGCAAGTGAAGATAATTTCTATTCAGTCCAGTGGCGAAGGTCATTTTGGAAAAAGTATAGTTAATGTTGAAAAGAATGTGGTTTGCTGTGATTTTTAGAACTGAGGTCAACATTTGCAACTTTTTGTTTCCCAACGAGAGAGGGGAAATGACTCCTACCAATTAAAGGGAGCAGTTGCACATAATGTTCAGTTGATAGAAAAGAATTGTCACATTGGCGTGAGTAACCTGAAGCATTCTGGGAATATGGTGCCTAGCAAAGCTAGTTAAATGGAAATCCAGTACTTCATTATCATTACTTGTTTTTGAAAATTGAATAAAAATAAGCAAAGGAACACGTGCTCAGATTATTGATATATTTATCCGGAATCAAGGTAAGTATCCTTCATTGTTTTCTTGGAGGATTTAGATGCTCATCTCTTAGTGCAACTGAACAAGTGTTTTTGATTCTCACAGAGCATTTATAATTCATCAATATTTGTAACTGATCAGAAGTTTGATGTTTATGCTGTCACTTTAAATATAGATTCTTGACCTGGGACAGATCCCTGGGAAAAAAACTGGGTAGTTGCAATGAGTCTTTATGACCTCACCGCAAAGTTACCTAAAGGGATGTTAATAGAATGCAGATATATATTTAATTAATCACTGCCACTTTGTGCTCCTTCATAGCCATTCAGTGGTGTCTGTAGTGAGGTCACACATTGGTATAGCGGTTAGCACAACGATATCAGTGACCTGGGTTCAATTCCTGCTGCTGCTGTAAGGAATTTCTACGTTCTCCGCGTGTTTCCTCTGGGTGCTCCGGTTTCCTCTTCCAGTCCAAAGATGTACTGGTTGGTAGGGTAATCAGTCATTGTAAATTGTCCCCTGATTAGGTTAGGGTTAAATTGGGAGATTGCTGGGTGGTGCAGATCAAAAGGCTGGAAGGGTCTATTCCATGGTGTATATCATTTTAAAAAAAAACCAACATGGCCATTTTTAAGAGAATTATGTCAGTAATTTATCTATAGGATAAATAAAGCATTTGTGCCACTCTTCCATTTTGTGCAGTATTTCAGAATATAACATCAATAGAGTGGAATGAAGCAAGGCTTTGGTGGTTTAAGAAGGCAAATCAGCAACACTTTCCCAAAAGCAGCTAATAAAAATTAATAAAGGTCAGTCCTTTCTGTGAGGCCACTTTCAAAAAAAAAGAAAAAACAAAATGTTCCAAGAAATTAATGGGCCAAGATTTGCAACTTAATCTTCTGGTTGCTATGGCATAATCCTATTATGAAGCACTTTCTAAACCAACTTTATTAAAATTAAACAAAAGACTTGTATTTGTATGGAATTTTTCACATTATTACATGCCCAAAAGTATTTATAGCTAATGAAATAATTTTGATGTGGGATCAGAGGAGTGTTAAATCACCAGTTTGCAGATGGAAAACTTCTCACAGTCAGCAAAGCCATCATAGAAAACTTAGAACAGCACAGAACAAGTCCATTTGGCCCACAATATTGTGCTAGACCAGCTAAAAAGCAAATCAAAAACACCCAAACACTAATCCCTCCTGTCTACAACATGTTCATATCCCTCCATCTTCCTCATATCCATGTGCCTATCCAAACGTCTCTTAAAAGCCTCTAATGTATTTGCCTCTGCCACCATACCAGGCAGCCATGACTCTCTTGAGTAAAATACTTACCCCTCACATTCCCCTTGAACCTACCTCCTCTCACCGTTAACTTAAGCTCTCTGGTATTAGACTCTTCAACCCTGGGAAACAGAGAGAATCTGTTTCTTAGGGTTGGAACAGAATATCGTGGCCAGACAATTTGCTAAGAGCGATGTTGATTGACGGGTAAGTTTGACTGAGCCGAAGATGAGAATTTTTCAGTTAATTGTGGATGTGCTGAATAGCATCTTTTAATTCCACCAGAATATGCAAGGTCTTTATTTAGCAATTCTTCCAAACTGCGATGTTCTTCAGTTTTTATGCATATTAGGATGTGGGTTTTGTTGGTAAGGCCAGCATTTGCTATCCATCCAAACCTCCCTCCCCACCCCCAACTCCGCCACCCACCGAGAATGCCATGATAAATTTGGACCACTTGCAATACTTTGGATAAAGTTGTTTCATAGTCCTCTTGGAAGTTCAACCTCCTGAAGGATTGTCACACTTTCCCAAATCAAACAGTGTGTGATTTTCAGGAAACATGATGGTGTTTATCTTCCAATAAGTCTTCTTTCTTTCCTTTGCATAAATACCAGATATTGTAAGTTTGGGAGATGACTTTTGATGAAGACTTTGTTGGTCTGCTTGCCTATTTTGAGTTCAAGTCTTTGAATTTTCAGCTTTCTGACCTAGTGTCAAAATGATGCCAACTAATATGTGTAAAGTATCAGGAATCTTTTTGTTTGTTTTGTTTTTAAGAGCTCCTAACTTTTTCCTCAATAATTGCAGATGAGAAGCAAGTGTTACAATATTATCTGTTTTCCTTGTCTGGATTGGACTAAGAAATAGTTTGTTGGCTCTTCTCTGTCACGGGGAAGTTTCCTTCTGTTTTGAGCTTCTCTTAATATTTCAGCAGCTATTTATTATTCAGAAAGCAAATTGATTCCCAATTATTAATGGAAGTTGAAGTAAGTAATACTAAGATAAGGGAAGTAAACATAACTTAACATAATTTTTACTTGAGTTCAGATGTTTTGCTGAGCTTGGAGGGTTAAAAATAATGTACATAACATTATTACCTATGAAGAAGTGGTCCTTTTATTCAGAGAATCAAAATGATTGGCAGATGAATGAGTGGCTGAGGAACTAGCGCAAGGGTTAGGAGTTCAGATTTCTGGATCATTGAGATCTCTTCTGGAGGTGGGGTATGACCTGTACAAAAGGGACCAATATTCTTGAGGGCAGGTTTGCTAGGGCGGTTCGGGAGGGTTTAAACTAATTTGGCAGGGGGATTGGGCTGAGGATGGAGCAGTTGGTTTACAAGCAGAGGCAGGGTGTAGTGAGACTCCTAGCAAAGCCAGGCTGATGATGAGGCAAAATTGCAATCAAAGGGATGAGTTGCAATGTAAAGGTGGGCAACATCATAAAGGGTGAACACAGGACTGAAGGTGTTATATTTGAGTGCACTCAGTATACAGAATAAGGTAGATGAACTTCTAGCACAGTTACAGATAGACATGTATGATGTCGTGGGCATACTTAATCATGGTTGAAAGAAGATTATAGCTGGGAGCTTACAAGGATACACATTGCATCGAAAAGATTGACAGGTAGGCGGAAGGGGTGAGGGTGGGGTGGTTCTGTTGGTTTAAAAAAAATGAAATCAGATCATTAGAAAGAAGTGCCATGGGATCGGAAGGTGTAGAATCGTCGTGGGTTGAGCTAAGAAACTGCAAGGGTTAAAAGGGTTAACTCGATGGGAGTTATATACAAACCTCTGAGTGGTAGCAAAGATGTGATTTACAAGTTACAACAAGAGATAGAAAATGCATATCAAAAGGGTAACGTTACAATAGCCATGGGGGAATTCAATCTACAGGTAAATTAGGAAAATCGGGTTGGTGCTGGATCCCAAGAGGGAGAGTTTGTAGATTGCTGATGGGATGGCTTTTTAGAGCAGCTTGTGGTAGAGCCCACTTGGTGGATCAGCTTTTCTGGATTGGGTGTTGTGCGACGAACTGGAATTGATTAGAGTTTAAGGTAAAGAAACCCTTAGGAGACCGTGATTGTAATATGATTGCGTTCACCCTGCAATTTGAGAAGGAGAAGCTAAAGTTTGATGTATCAGTATTAAAATGGAGTAAAGGGAATTACAGAGGCATGAGGAAGGAGCTGGCCAAAATTGATTAGAAGAGAACACTAGCAGGGATGACGGTAGAGCAGCAATGGCAGGAATTTCTGGGAGCAATTCAGAAGGCCCAGGATAGATGCATCCCAGAGAAGTAGTATTCTAAAGGCAGGATGATGCAAACATGGCTGACAAAAGAAGTCAACACCAACACAAAAGCCAAAGAGAGGGCATATAATAGAGCAAAAATTAGTGGGCAATTAGAGAATTGGGAATCTTTTAAAAACCAACAGAAGGCAACTAAAAAAAAAAGTCATAAAGAAGGAACAAATGGAATAATAATATGAAAGAGGATGAGAAGATGGTATTAGATGAAAATAATTAGGAGCAAAACGATCGAGCACAATGTGGTTTGTCGAATTCCACTTAACATTGTGGAGGCAAAAGAAGCTCTGTGGTGAAATAGAAGGGTATCAGCAATAGGAACGGCAGTATGGGTGACACGGTAGCATAGCAGTTAGCATTTGCCAGCTGGGGTTTGATTCCTGCGACTGTCTGACAGGAGATTGTATATTCTCCCTGTTACCACCTGGGTTTCCGCCTGACGTTCCACTCTCCTCTCACATTCCTAAGATGGATGTATTGGGGTTAGTAAGTTATGGGCATGCTGTGTTGGTGCCAGAAGCGTGACAACACTTGCACAATTCTCGCTAGTTTGATTTGATACAAACGTCGCTTTTCACTGTATGCTTTGATGTTTCAGCATACGCATGACAATAAAGCTAATCTTTAAAAGCAAGTTAAGACACTGGCCTTCTGACCACCAGCCAGGAGAGGCATCTCCAAAGAAATCCTTAACGCCATGAAGAACGGATTACTTGGGTAACTTTCCACTTTTGAGTAGATGTCAGTGTTTATAGCTACAATGCTGGAGCAGCTTGCCTGAAGAAGTTCAAACCATCAGTACCTCACCTGAACCTTGCCTGGCTTTGTAGCCTTTGATTCCAGCAGTTTGGCTGTTCCTTGATATTGTGTGGACTGAATTGAATGGGCTGAAGCCTTGCTTCTGTAATTGTGAGGACCTGCCTGATCCACTCAGCACTTCTGGCTGATCGTGGTCATGAATGAAGTTCCTGTTGAGGTTCCTTGGCCTTTTTCATTTCCATATATGCTGCCTGACCTGCTGAGTTCCTCCAGCATTTTGTGTGTGTTACTCGTGGTTATGAATATTTCATTTATGTTTAGCATTACCTACTGCCACCCCCCATTATTGAGCATGGAAATGCTCTCGGAGTCTTCTCCGTTGGATATTTAAGTGTCCACAACCATTCATGGCGTGGCTTGATATAGCAGGACTGTAGAACATTGATCTGAGCCATTGGTGTGGAATCATTTACCTGAATCTACTTGACACTGTTGTGCAGTTTAGCATAAAGCATGTTGTATTGCAGCTGACGAAGGGTCTCGGCCCAAAACGTCGACAGTGCTTCTCCTATAGATGCTGCCTGGCCTGCTGTGTTCGACCAGCATTTTGTGTGTGTTGTTGTTTGCATTGCAGCTTCTGTTTGGCACCTACCTGCCATTACTTCTGCAGCCCTCGGTGAGCCAAAGTTAATCATCTATTGTAGTTTTAAGAATAGAGTGAGGTGTACCAGGCCATAAGGTTGTGGGTTAATGCGGTGCCCAGTTTTGATTGGGTTACCAGATCTGTATTGATGTAGCGCCCAGCACTGTGTGAATCAGTGAAGATGGAGCTTTGCCTCCCACAAGGGTATTGTGCTGGTCGCTTCCACCTGTGCAGTCAGACAGGTAATCTGTCATAGGTGATTGCTGGGGTCACAAGCAAGGTGAAATACACTCAGTGGCCACTTTATTAGGTACATCCGGACATCTGCTCATTAATGCAAATCTCTCGTCAGCCCATCGTGTGGTAGCAACTCAATGCATAAAAGCATGCTGACATGGTCAAGAGGTTCAGCTGTTCAGATCAAGCATTAGATTTGGGAATGTGGCCCAAGGGACTTTAATCGTGGAATGATTGTTGGTGCCAGATGAGATGGTTTGAGAATCTCAGAAACTGCTGATCTCCTGCGATTCTTCACACGCAACAGTCTCTAGAGTTTAGAGAATAATGCGGGGGAGAAAAAAAGAGGAAAAATCATCCAGTGAGCAGCAGTTCTGTAGGTGAAAATGCCTTTCTAATAAGAGAGGATGGCCAGACTGGTTCAAGCTGACAGGGAGGGCAACACTAACTCAAATAACTATGCCTTACAACAGTGGTGTGCAGAGGAACGTGTCTGAATGCACAGCATGTCGAAACTTGAAGTGGATGGGCTACAGCAGCAGGAGACCATGCCCACACACTCAGAGGCCTCTTTCTTCAGTACAGGAGGTAACTAACAACGTGGCCACTGAGTATAGGTTCAGCACGGTAGATTTCCGATGCTGAAAGATGTTATCCCTTACTTTGGTTTGTGTTCTAACCTTCTGCAGATCCAGGATGTGGTCAAAGATGGTGCTACCTAGACGCTTTGAGACAGACATTGAAGTCTCCTCCCCAACGTAATTCTGTCCGCTTGCTGCTTTCAGCGCTGTATCTAATTATTGCTCAACATCAGCTGAAGAAAGGTGCTGCTGATGATTAGGCTTTCTCGCCCACTTTTGCCTTGCAAATTCATGAGGACTTGCGGTGTACCCTCAGAATCCTCAGCACCACATCAAATGTATACTAGTAAGTGTCCT
The DNA here is from genome assembly GCF_048418815.1 of Hemitrygon akajei. Taxonomy (NCBI): domain Eukaryota; kingdom Metazoa; phylum Chordata; class Chondrichthyes; order Myliobatiformes; family Dasyatidae; genus Hemitrygon; species Hemitrygon akajei. The sequence goes on along the minus strand of NC_133155.1, from coordinate 15,448,301 downwards.
CTCTGGCTGGTTTGTCCTGCTGATAGGAGAGGACATATCCAGGGATTGTGATGGAGGTATCCTTCACAATATGAAGTATAATTTGAATGTAAGGCTATTCTTACCTTCACTGACATTACCAGACTAAATCTTGTGAGGATGACTTTGCGAAGCAGATTGGGTTGGTAGAGATTTTGTGTCTATATTTGGTGTTTTGGTCAAAAAAAACCTATTCAGTTATTAAATTATATTTTAGCACTGTGGTTATGATGCAGCTGTGTAGGTTTCAGAGAGTAGTTGGAAATTGGCCACATTTCTGCAGGTGTGGCCGGAAGTGAAAGAAAATCTGCAGTTGATGGAAATACGAAATAACAAAGTTCTGCAAATACTCAGCATATCAGGCAGCATTTCACTTGCCCCACCTCCCCACCATTAACAGGGACATTCATGAACAGTTGAGTTTTTAAATGACAAATTGGCAGTTTCAAGACAAATACTGGTGGGGTACCCCTCATCTGAAATTCCAAAATCCAAAAACCTCCGAAATCCAAATTTATTTTGAGCGCTGCCATGATATTACAAATGAAAAATTCCACAAGACACGAGGAAGGTTCTCAGATGATGCACAGGTCTCTGTGTTGCACAGACATTTCTGAGACGGGACCTCATATATGTAAAGAACAGAAGTTAATGGAAAAATAGAAAAACTCTGCATAAAGCAAAAAATGAAGATGATGATCGTGTATCGTCGGAGTCAGAGTGAACATGTGTCGCTTAACAGTACGCTGGTCATGAAACAAGTAAAGATCTATCATGAACTGAAAATTGAACATGATTGTTAATATTCAGCAGGCTGATTGCAGAAATTTAAGAAAAGGCATGGCATTAATTTTTTTTAAAATATCTAGCACCCGAGCAAGTCGACAGTGCTGATTGTTTTAATACCTTAAATAAAATCTAAAAAAAAGTCAAGTACAAATACAGTGTACTGTAACCTTTTAATCAAAACATGGCATTGTAGGTGGAAACTGAGAGCCTGCCGCTGTTTGTTGTTGAACAGCAGATTCAGGTATTCTCCCGATGCTGCTTTTGTTACCCTGCACACATTATATTTTCATTACATTAATGGTTTGTAATAATTTTTACTGTTAAGTACATATGTGTGATGAATGCTTACCGGTGGCACACAAATTCAAAGTGGGAAATGACGACGAACCCAAGCTATCTCATGATGTATTTCAAAATCTGAAAAAATCCAAAACACTTCTGGCCCCAAGCATTTTGGATAAGGGATGCTCATTCTGTATCAGTAAGGTTAGATTTTGTTTTTAGTTTCATTGTTCATTATGAATTGAATTTAAATCCTCTGGCTGCCATGGTAATAATTTTTGAATTTGCTCATCCAGAATGTTAGTCTGGGCCTTGGTGTACCTCGCCCACTTATTCCATCACTGCCCCGTCGATGCCATTAATAGTTGATCTGACCTAGAAAGTGGGAAATAATTACCCCAGGAAAGGGCAGCTCAGGGAAGACTAGAATTCTGAAGGATTTCAGTAGCATGTTTATTTTGAGTCTCATAAAATTTCTCTCTTAAATTAGAATTGTTCCACCAGTTCTTAAGTAAAAATTGCATTTTAACTGCATGCATGGGATTGACCACAATACAAAAAAAGCCTGTGGAAAAAATATTGCTGGACTTCCTCAGATTCCTCTCATCCAAGGGGTGCGGAGCACTCTGTGTGTTCAGTGCAGAATTTCTTTCAAACGTTCAGATAGACTGTGTGGCCTTTTTAAAATTCTGCCAGTCACATTCTCCCTCGGTGGTGGAAGGTGTGCAGATTCGTAAGAGAAAGGGACTTTTTCAGGTGAATTTTGTTTGGCTGTTAGATTGACAGCATTATGAAACTTGCATGATACCTTACAACCTTAATTCTTACAAAGAAATAGAAGGAAAGGGATGAGCATGTTGCTGGTTTCTAACTGCATGTTTTTAGTTAACACTATCTGGTGCCTGTTGTGTTTGAATCAATTCGGTTAGATTCATTGCTTCAGTAATTCTGTGAATCATTATCAGCTTTGAGGAAATGACGTCTGACTGCCATGTTTTGAGGAGGCTGATCTGAGCAGTGCACTGGAAGCAATGCAGCAGAGATACTGCAGCATTCGCAGGTGAACACAGCACAGAGAAGTTAGAAAATTATTACCATACTGGATTAAAGGCTTGCTGCCTGAATACCAGAGCTGTGGGAGATATTTATAGCTCTGAACTGTTCGCCCATGCTATCAAAGCGAAGCAAGGGAGAAAAAAAAAGGGAAATGGTTTCAGCTTGTGCGCATTCCAGTATGTCTGATTCAGCTCAATATTGTGGGTCACTGGAAAATTAATTATTAGAGAAAAATGAAGACAACTCTCTTGATATGACTAATCTTTTTGGCACCCTGGGCGACTGGAACAAGTCTCTCTGGAATTTCTAACACATTGCACTAACCGTACTGATGCAAGTGGCAGTTTGTACTCCTTACTAGGGGACAGATCTTCTCTTCACCTCTGCTGCTATAATTTCAAATTGCCTCTGCAAATCTGCAGAACATTTTGCCTCTACTGTTTTGGATTTGAAGTTTGAATATTTCCCGCAGGCATCAGGGACAGTCAGCCTTAATATAGGCTTCTAAGTTTGGCGGCTTGGGCAGAAGAGGAAATGAGCAAATTCACGTTGGACTTTTCAGAAAGCGGGTTTACGACTCCTTGAAGCTTGCTTGGCTAATTACATCATAACAGTTACATACCGCTCTGAAGTTATAAGCTTGCTGCAGGAAAGCAAATCATGTCGGCATTGCGCGCTGCAAACATGTGGGGTCTCTACAATAATGACAGAGAGCTAAATGCAAGCTTGGTCTCCTTGATGTGTTGCATGGGTCAGTACAACGTTTTCCTTCTATTCCTTCTGTAGTTATAGTTTAGTGACAGAGCCAGCTGTTTTAATTGATAGAGTAGTAATAATCTTGCATCACTTCACGTGAGAACAGTTATCTTTTCAGTGATGGCATTTAGTAGATGGTCAAAGTTAATGCCCTTGTACTCCACTCCAAGCCGCCACTCTTTCTCCCACAGTCCCCACACTGAAAAACATTCAGATGTGGTTATTTAGGAAGACCTTCTCACTAGAGATAGAGAAAAATAAGAGATGACCTCACTGAACCGTACAGGATTCTCTGAGGGATTGATGGCATAGCTGTCAAGAGGTTATTTTGACAGATGTACGTACGGCTGAACAATTAAGTTAATATTCTGTTTAAAAGATCCGACTCTTGCTGTAGCTCTGTCATACTCTCACCTTTTTGTGTAAACCCATGTTGTAGTAGATGATGCACGTTATCCAACAGTCTGCCCTGGTCAGTGTATGTTGCACTTGATTCAATCTGCCAGCCATAGTTTATTAATAATCCTCCCGCCTCTGTGTTGGAAGGCTGTGGCTCCAACTTCCACTTCAGCAATGTGGCACTAAGTTTAGGATAACACCATGGTCAGTGGCATTATTCAGATGCTTAACCGCCCTTGGAACTGATTAAAGTGTTTGTAAAGGTACTGGCCGTATTTGTCCCTCAAGTGATAACACTAAGCCCTCTTCTCGTTGTTACCGTTAGGAAGGAGGTGCAGAAGCCTGAAGGCACACACTCAGCGGTTCATAGAACATAGAGATCTACAGCACATTACAGGCCCTTCGGCCCACAATGTTGTGCCGACCATGTAACCTACTCTAGAAACTGCCTAGAATTCCTCTACTGCATAGCACTCTATTTTTGTAAGCTCCATGTACCTATTGAAGAGTCTCTTAAAAGGCCCTATTGTACCCGCCTCTGGCAGTGCATTCCATGCACCCACCGCTCTCTGTGTGGGGGGAAAAAACTTAATTCTGGCATCCCTGTTGTAACTACTTCCAAGCACTTTAAAACTATGGCCCCTCGTGTTAGCCATTTCAACCCTGGGAAAAAGCCTCTGTCTATCCACACGATCAATGCCTCTCATCACCTTATACACCTCTATTAGGTCACCTCTCATCCTCTGTTGCTCCAAGCAGAAAAGGCCAAGTTCACTCAACCTATTCTCATAAGGCATGCTCTCCAATCCAGGCAACGTCCTTGTAAATCTCCCCTGCACTCTCGGTTCAACAACAGCTTCTTCCCCTCTACCATCCAATTTTTAAATGAACATTGAACCCATGAACAATGCCTCACTACTTTTAAAATTTCTGATTTTGCACTGCTTATTTTAATTTAACTATTAATACACACATACACTCTAATTTATTTTTTCAATATTTATCATGCATTGCATTGTACTGCTACCACAAAGTTAACAAACTTCACGACATATGCTAATAATATTAAACCTGATTCTGACTTTGATGAAGGATCTTTGTTCCGAAACCTCAACTATTTATTCCTTCTATAGATGCTGCCTCTGGTGAGGATTAAACAGTCCTCAAGCATTTATTTGTGTTTGTTGCTAAGACATTTTGTTATTTCCACATTGGTGTATGGGATCTTTCTAAACCCAGATTTTGCCCAGTTTTTTGAAGTGATTAAGCTTCAACTATAAAAATATTTCAGGGTGATGAGATACATCTCTGTCCTGGTGAGGACTGTACTGAGAATTTTTTTTTTACTGCTTTCAGGTGGATGACACAATTTTTATATTTTTTTTATACAGTTATTCCCAGACATTTTACTGGAAATGTGGTTAACTTGTAATTTCTCAATGTTACGGGAAGTTCCGATTAGGAGAATACTTCTTAAGCATTTTATTTTTTTTGCTGGCTGCAATGTTTTGAGGCATTAATCAAGTTACTTTAATTTTCTATATTTAAAACTGTTACTTATTAAACAATTCACATGGTTTATTGAACATGAAGGTAGAAGGTCAGAGGGACAAGGAAGTGCCAGCTGGTAGCCTAGACTAGCTCCTCTTAGCCAACATGGTCAAATTCCTAGTCAGATTAAAACCCAATTTTGTAAAACTGATTAGGTGGCACTTTCGTTTCCTGGAAACGTTATTTCGTTTTATAACACAGAACAACATAATTAAGCCATTCTCTTAAATGTTAAAATTAATTTGTTTTGGTGAGTTGCTAGCCATGATGGGGTGGCAGGCAGCGTCTTAGAGGTACTTTGTATATCTGTCCAGAACAAAAACATATGCAGGCCGTAATATGTGAGTTATGTATTACTGAAAGACTATGTAAAATCTAGTTATTTCTGCCAGTCTTATCTTGCAATAGCAGTAGAAGTTGAAGCGGGTTCAGGATAGCGAAACACTCAAGATACTGGAGAAATTCAGCAGGCCAGGCAGCATCTACAAAAATGAAAAAACAGTCAACATTTTGAGCCGAGACCCTTCTTCGGCACAGAGGAGGAAGGGGAAGACACCAGAATACGAAGGCGGGTGGGGGGAGGTGGGGAGGAGTGGAGGGAGGCTAACTGGAAGGTGATAGGTGAAGAAAGGTAAGCAGGAAAGGTAAAGGGCTGGGGAGGAAGGATTCTGATAGGCAAGTAGACTAGAGGAGGAGGGGACCCAGAGGGATCTGATAGGCAGGTGGGAATTGGTAAGAGGCCAGAGTAGGAAATAGAGGAAAAGGGGAGGAGGAAGGGAAACTTTTTTTTAATGGAAGGAGAAATCGATATTCACGTCATCGGGTTGGAGGGTACCCAGATGGAATATAAGGTGTTGCTCCTCCAGCTTCAGGATGGCCTCACCTTGATGAAGCAAGGGAGCGAAATCCTGGTGAATTAACCTTTGCCAAATAGTATTTGACCCAGCGTGCGAGTTTAATTTTGTTTAATGGCGGCATTCAGAGGACATGAAAATGATTGGCAAATATTTGCGCAGAGCTCCTTGTGGTTTGATCATTATTTAAAACTTGGCATGAATGAGAACCATTCAATATTTATAGTTCGACTTAAATCAAAATAAGCTTGCTCTTTGCAGTGCAGAACTAGTGCAGTGAAACACGTGCTGGAACTCTGATTCTAGTTCCAAACGCATTACTCTCTGTGGAAATCCATCTTCCACCCTCTCTCCACCACTCTCCCCCAACTACTGCCCGATATTTAATGAAAAGGTGACAAACTGCATGTGATGGATATTCAGCAGCAGCCACAGAGAGAAACAATTGCATTTCAATTTTTACCAGATCACTCCTCAAATTTAAGCTTCATTTCTCTCTTTGGGCATTGCTTAGCCACCGCTTCGAAGGTGTTGTCTGTACTTATTAATGAGCTCAGCAAAATTATCTTCATCTTGTTTGAATGTATTTAATTGCATTTGCTCCACTTGGCATTCTGCTCGCAGAGATTACTGAGATCGTGGGGTGAATTTCCACCCGACACCTTGAAATTTGAACTGTTGGGTTGGTGGGCCACAGTCTCACTGGAGCCAGTATCGAAGGATTGGGTTGACGGTGGGAAGGTTGGCCTGGTCAGGTTGAGGAAAGTGAGGACCGTCTTCCAAACCTTCAAGGGTCCTGAATGTGACTCATTCCGAGATAACATCAAGTGCTGTCGGTCCCAGCTGTTATCCCTTTTGATATCAGGTTGGTGGAAACTCCAGAGTAAATTAGCAAGTTATTTCAAAAGGCACAATTCTTATCAGGACAGTGGACATAATCCAGGAAATTATAGGCCAGTGCATTTTCTATCAGTAGTAGGGAAATTATTGGAAAAAATTCTTAGGGACAGTATATACTCTCAGTTGCAAAACAAAATCAGAATCAGGTTTAATATCACCAGCATGTTTTATGAAATTTATTAACTCGGCAGCAGAGGTACAATGCAATGCATGATAATATAAAGAAAAAATAAATCAATTGCAGTAAGTATATATATATATATTAAATTGTTAAATTAAAAATACTGTAAAAACAGAAATATTTTTTTAAAAGGTGAGGTGGTGCTCATGGGGTCAATGTCCATTTAAGAATCGGATGGCAGAAACTGTCCCAAAAACATGGACTTATTATGGATAGTGGGGGAGGTCCTGTCTCATAAATTTGAATTTTGAGGAGATTACAAAGATGATTGCATAGAGTAAGGCATTTTGGATGTTTGGATGATTAGTATAACATTTGACATGGCCCCCTCATGTCAGACTGGTTAAGAAGATTAAGTCACATGGGATCCACACTGAGTTAGTAAGTTGGATACAAAATTGCTCTAGTCGTAGTGGTGGACAGATGCTTTTCTGACTGGACTCTGTGACCAGTGGTATTCCACAAGGATCAGTGCTGTGACCTTTCTATCAGATGATGTGGATGAAAAAGTAGCTGGTCTGATTAGTACGCTTGCCTATGTCACCAAATTGACGCAGACGTGACTAGTGAGGAGCCTTTTCCAAGGGTTGGAAATCTAGGTGAAGGAATTGCACACAGAGCTCAATTTGGACAAGCATGAAGTGATGCGTCTTGGGGGGTGAAATCTAAGGGGAAAGTATAGCGCTAATGGATGTCTGAACTGTTAGAACTTCGATGTGCAGCGGGATTTTGGAGTGCAAGTTTACAGTTTGCTGAAAGAGACAGCATTGGTGGGATAGGGTGGTAAAGAGGTTGTGTAGCATGTTTATCTTCATCATTTGAGATGTTGAATATAAAAATTGACAAGTAATGCTCCAGGTCACTTTTGGAGAACTGTGTATAGTTCTCCAGGCCACATTATTTATTTAGTTAGTTAGTTAGTTGTTTGTTGGTATACAGTGTGGAATTGTCCTTCCAACCCTTTGAGTCATGTCATCCGGCAATCCCCCGATTCAACCTTAGCCTAATCACAGGACAATTTACAATGAACAATTAACCTACCAACCGGTACATCTTTGGACTGTGGGAGGAAACCCACACAGTCATGGGGAGAACGTACAAACTCCTTACAGGCAGCGCTGGGAATTGAAACCAGGTCACCTGTACTGTTTTAAAAGAAGTGAAAATTTTAAGGGGAATATGATGGGAAACTTCTTCACTCAGAGGTTTGTGAGAGTGTGGCCAAGTGGTACATGAGAGCTTGATTTCAGCGTTTAAGAGAAGTTTGGGTAGGTACATGGATGGTCGGGCTATGGTCCAGGTACAGGTCGATGGGAGTAGGCAGTTTAAATGGCTCAGCACGGACTAGATAGGCCAAGGGGCCTGTTTCTGTGCTGTACTTTTCTCTGACTTTAAGTCTCTAAAGCATTGCGCTAACCACCAGGCTGCTGCGATGCTCCATGGAAGCCATGAGCCAGCTTAGGAGAAGGTGCAGAAGAGCTTCACCGTGATGTTGCCTGAAATGGAATCCGTAGACTATAAGGAGAAGTGGGACAAACTTGGATCGTTTCCTCAGAGGCTGAGGAGTAACCTGATGGAAGTATACAAAATTACGAGAGGCAAAAGGATGCTGGGCAGTCGTTTTCCCAGAGTGGAAATCAACTACCAGAGAGTGTAGGTGTGAAGAGAGAGGGGGAAAGTTTAAAGGAGATTTGCAAGACATTTTATTTTTTCACGCTGAATCGTAGGTGCCTGGAACTCTCTGCCAGGAGAAATGCTGGAAACAGATACAAAAGCAATGCTTAAGAGGCATTTGGATGCGCTCATAAATAGGTAGGGAATATAAATCATTTACCAGCAGATGAGATCAGTTAGATTGGTGACATGGTAAACAGATTTGATAGGTCAAAGGGCCCTGTTCCTCTGTGGCCCTGTTCTATACAATTACAGCTTCTGTAGAGTGGGAGTATCTTTTGAATGTTGTTCACGTTTTGCCAAAATCAGGAAGCTCTTCTCTTCTCTTGTTTCTTGCACATGCCAAGTTTCTGTTGCTCGGCCCATATTTTCTTAGGAGAGTGGACCAAGGCTGGCTTAGTGCACTAATGACTATGTGGCTAGGCGCAGCACAAACACCATCTATAAATTTGCCGGTGACACAGCTATTGTTGGCAGAATCTCAGACAATTGTGAGGAGGCGTACAGGAGTGAGCTAGATCAGCTGGTCGAGTGCTATCACAACAACCTTACACTCAGCATCAGTGCGATTGAGGAATCGATTGTAGACTTGTGGAAGGGAAGTCAAGAGAACATGCAGTAGTCCTCGTGGAGGAATTGGCAGTGGAAAGGGTGAGCAAGTTCCTGCGTGTCAACATCTCTGAAGATCTATTTTGGGCCCAATGCTGTATATTGCTGCAATTGCAAAGAAGGCTTGTCAGTGGCTACATTTCATTCGGAGTTGGAGGATATTTGACATCTCACCAAAAACTCCAGCTGATTTCTACGGATGTACTGTAGAGACCATTCCAGCTGGTTACATCACCATTGGGTGTGGAGGGGCCACTGCACAGGATTGGAAAAAGCTGCAGAGATTTGCAAACTCAATCACCACTACCATGGGCCACTTGGCTCTCTAGTATTGAGGACATTTTGAGATGCCTCACAAAGGAGACATCTATCACTAAGGGTCCCCATCACCCAGGGCATGCCCGAGGAAATCTGCAGATGCTGGAAATTCAAACAACAACACACACAAAATGCTGGTGGAACACAGCAGGCCAGGCAGCATCTATAGGGAGAAGCACTGTCGACGTTTCAGGCCGAGACTCTTCGTCAAGACAGAGGGCATGCCCTCTTCTTATTGCTGGCATCAAAGAGGTACAGGAGCATGAAGACACTCAATGTTCAGAAACAGCTTCTTCCTCTCTGCCATCAGATTTCTGAATGTGCAATGAACCCATGTACACTACCTCACTTTTTTTCTCACTTTTGCAATACTTATTCAATTTGTTATGTATATTTATTGTAATTTATAGCTTTTTAATGTATTGCATGCAAAACAACAAATTTCCCAACATATGTCAGTGACATTAAACCTGAATCTGATTCTAATTGGTACTCACCATGGCGACGATCAATGGGACCTAAAATTATGGACACCTCTTAATTCTATTTGTGCTATTTTCATCCTCCAGTGTTCAGAGTGAAAGATAACGAGCATAATAAAACACAATTGTGCCATGTACATTGTCCCAGAGCCTGTGCAGGGTGCCCACGGGATAAAGAATTTAAAGCCTGGATGATCCCAATATTCAGAACTGTGGTCTCCCTTGTGGGAGTGTTGACATTTTTGAAGCAGATGTACAAAGTAAAAGATTATCTTGCCTGCTTATAAATGACCAACAATATATATTTTTAAATATCATCATGGTTTTATTACTGCAATGGATAAGATGTCAAATTCAACTGAAAAATACGACTGAATCTATTTTGCTATGATGAAAATGATATGACTTTAAAAGTTTTTTTGAAGAAAATGATTGGCAATCTAATTCTGAGGTTTACAGCAACTTTGTATAAATAAAGCGTTTGCACTTTTGCCCACGGGCATGATGTTCTGTGCATTTTAAAAAAAGAGTGGGAGCTTTTTCCAATGGGGAATAATAATTATTTTGAATTTAAAACAGTGCAGTGTTGCAGGACCTCAGTGGAACGGGCAGCATCTGTGGAACGAAATGGACGGTTGATGTTTTGGTTGAGGCCTTTTCATCTGTACTGAGAGATAGAGGGGGCGACAGCCAGTAAAAATGGGCAATGGGAAGGGGTGGAGCATGAGCTAACAAGTGATAGGTGGATCCAAGTGAGGAGGAGAGAAGAGTGGAAGTAGCCGCAGTGACGGCTGGAGGGAAGAAAGGGCTGCAGATGATCATTTAGATTAATTGGTTTTTCAGATACTGAGCATGCTTCTGATTATTGTTAATCAGTTTGTATCCTCAAATGGTGAAAATTTGTCCTGATTCTAACAATCTGGTTGCCAGCTTGGGCATTAGAAGGTATTTAAATTGGCTTATTATTGTCAAATATACTGAGGTACAGTATGTAAAAAAAAAACTATTTTGCATGCCGTACAGATCACTTCATTAAAATAGTACATCAGTGCAAGATAAAACGGTAATAGAATGCTGGATAAAGTAGTTGGTGTGCAAACAGACAATAAGGTGCCAAACCATAATGAGGTTGTTGATTGTGAGGTTGAGAGTGCATCTTATCATACTAGGGGATAAGTTTAATAGTCATAACAACTCGATAGAAGCTGGCCTTGACCCTGGAGTTATGTGCTTTCAGGTTCTTGCACCTTCTGCCCGATGGAAGAGGGGAGAATTTCTGTGTCGGGTGGGATCATTGATTTGGTGTTCTCCTTTACCATGGCAATGAGAAATGTAGGCAAAGTCCATGGAGGCAAGGCTGGTCTCCTGTGTCCTCCAGTTCTGATCTTTAACTATGTTGACTGCTTTACTGAGAACTGTAGACAGTATGTGCTGGTAGCTATAGATGGAGTACTTTTATTTGGGGAAGAGATACCCTCCTGCGGGAAGTGATGAAGGCATGGTCACAGGTTAGCACTTGTGCATCTATGCAAGTCAATGTGCTTGCAAGTTTATTTTGTATCTTTAACTTACTGTTATTGCAATGTTATCAAAGTTTGCAAAAATCCAAGCCTACCAACAAGTTTTCATTAGTGAAATACTCTACATGAATGATTGACTTGTGAGATGAATCTAGGAAGTTAACAGTGAAGTAGAAATGTGTAATATCATAATCTTTTAGGCAAGAGTTTGGGAAATTGCATGGTAACACAGCGAGCCTGCCAAATGTACAATAATTAAATGCAGGTAAACTGATTGACCTCTGATTTGCCTAAATGTGATGTTCTTGGGTCCAGTTGTTGAACGTTATTTTTGTGCTTTTATGTGCGGAATTGAAAGACTCTCATTTTCCTATACGATCAGAAAATTATGGAAAAGAAAACAAAATGGTTGAAGGTGATTGAGGTTGCTGATCTTCTTGCAATCAGATGAAAAGTAATTGATCAGAAATGTAATAATTGTCACAGGTTCTACTGGACCTGCCAAGCAGTTCCAGTATTTATTGTTTTTATACCCAGTTCACAATATTTCCCTTTTTGTTAGAGGTTACCTCGTAAAATGGGGTACACAGCTGTATGTCAGTACATAAAACACATAATACAAATCTTCTCTTTTTATTATTTCAGAATGTCATTCATTGATTTGGAAGCCAACATTTTGAGTTAATAGCTATTTGAGTGGCTTATAAGTGAAGTAAAAACAGTCAGGAAATTAATTTCAAGCACAAGAAAGTCTACAGATGCTGGAAGTCCAGAGCAACACACACAAAATGCTGAGGAACTCAGCAGGTCAGGCAGCATCTATAGAAGTGAACAGACAGTCGATGTTTCGGGCTGAGACCCTTCTTCAGGACTGAGAAAAAGGAGGAAGATTGCCAGAATAAAAAGGTGGGGGGGGGGCAACCTTCCACTTTTCTTCTCACTCCTGAAGAAGGGTCTGTGCCTGAAAAGTTGACTGTTTACTCTTTTCCATAGATGCTGCCTGGCCTGCTGAGCTCCCCCAACATTTTGTATATGTTTCTTTGAAAATTTATTTATCATTCGGAGACTAGGGTTACATCTGAATATAATATTAGTGAGATACCCTTGAAAGAGACATGCTGGAGATTGAGTCTTTACATTGTAAACCTTGATTAATCATCAGATATTATTGATAACGATGGCAAGCTTCATTACTTAGACTATACAGATCTCACAATTATTATGACATACATACCACAAAGACAACTGAAACTTTTTGATATTTTAATTGGTGAGGTTTAAAAATAGTTGGTTGAAAAATAATTTTTTCTTTCTTTTTTTAAACAGATGAACGTGACAGAGTGCAGAAAAAGACGTTCACAAAATGGATCAATAAACATCTTATAAAGGTACAGTTTAACTTCAAAGTCTTGGGAGGGACCAAAGCTGAAGGTTTTTCTCGTGATGGAACTGCTTGTCACCAGCAATTAGCAATGACGATGACACCCATCCTTGATGTGCGCACTCTGTGTCAGATTTTCACCTTTACAATAATTGTTCTCATTTATTTATGTTGCAAATCTGTTTTGTAGTATTCTTGATGGCTGAGAAATCTTTTAAATCTGTATCAAATACCAATTTTACTTGGAGCTTGAAATCAGAAAGATTCATAATAAACGTGGATATTACCATGATCTTTATGTAAATACCATTAGTTGCTTTTTTCCCCCAGAATGTTTTTAGGGTAAAATGCTGACTTGATTTGTGTGCAGTGATATGTACCTCACTAACAGCAATAGTCAAAGAAGCAGTTCGTCTGTTGACTGAAGGAAATGTCGATGCAACATTGTGTGGAAAGAAAAACACGATCTTCTGACACAATAACATTTCATAAACCAGCTCAGCTTGATTAAACAAGAGTTATACACACTGCGTTGCTGGGTGTGAGCTCTTAGATCAAAGATTCAAAGTACATTCATGATCAAACTATGTATGGCAGTGTACAGCCTTGTCGATCCCTTAACCTGCCTTGAAACGAAGAAAACCACGCCCCCCCACACACGCTCATAAAAAGTTGCACAAATGGCAAAAAAAAGCAGAAAACACAGAATATAACATACCAACACACAAAGTCATTAAAAGAATCCAGATATATTCCATTCAGCTCAGTTCAGTACCATCTGATAGATATGTACACAACGCTGGAGGAACTCAGCAGGTCAGGCAGCATCCGTGAGAAAAGAGTAGCTAACATTTCAGGCCGAGACCCTTCATCAGGAATGGGGGGGAAGAGAGGGCCGAAGCCCAGTAATAGAGATAGGGGAGGGGGTAGGGCCTAGAGGCGCCAGGTGGAAAACCAGTCAGAGGAAAGATAAAGGGGGGAGGGGGAGGGGATAAGCATGAAAGAACTGTAGAGATAAAGAAGCAGAAAGTTGAAAGAGGAGAGAGGCAGAGAGGGACCTGGGATAGGGGAAGGGGGAGGGGGAGGGAATTACCAGAAATTGGAGAATTCAATGTTCATACCACCAGGCTGGAGGCTACCCAGACGGTAGATGAGGTGTTGCTCCTCCAACTTGAGTTTGGCCTCATCATGGCAGTAGAGGAGGCCATGTATGGACATATCTAGATGGGAATGAGAGGCAGAGTTGAAGTGAGTGGCAACCGGGAGGTCTTGTCTATTGTGACGGACAGAGTGTACATTCGACAGATGTTGCCCCTTGGTCATGTGTACTCTGAAAAATATGGGCATATCTGTTTGACACCAGATATGCATTTTAAACCATATTATATTTTCTGAATTGAATGAATGAGTATTTGAAGTGAAATTACTTATTAGAAAATGTTTTTTATTTTCATAATTTTGAGTACCAAATCCACTTTGCTAAATACAAGGTATTTGAGATGACTGTTGCTCTTTTCCTCTTTATCTTACAAATAGATCTATTTTTAGACAAGTGTTCAGAAATTATATTTGGTCAGTCCATCTATTGCTTGACATCTGTGCTAATTTCTGTTGCCTTGTATCTGTTTTTGCTGTCCTACCTGAGAAATGCACAGGAATAATATGTTATCATTAAAGATGTTATATATATCTCCAAAAGAAAATTTTAGGACAAAACTGAGAAATACAAAATGATTTACAAACTGTGAGTAATGATAGTTGTCTCTCTCCCCCACCCCCGGACTGTTTCCAAACAAGTACTAATTATGAAAGCAAGTCCATAAAACATAGGAGCAAAATTAGGCCATTCAGCCCATTGCGTTTGATGTGTCATTCCATTATGGCAGATCCCCACACACCTGCCTTCTCGCCATATCCCTTGATGCCCTGACTGATTAGGAAACTATCAACTTTTGCCTTAAATACACTCTCACATTTGGCCTGCACCGCAGTCTGTGGCAGAGCATTCCACAGATTCACTACTCTCTGGCTAAAAAAAAATTCTCTTTCCCTCTGTTCTAAGAGGTTGCCCCCTCAATTTTTAGGCTCTACCCCCTAGTTTTGGATACCCCCACCATAAGAAACATCCTCTCTACTTCCACTCTATCTAATCCTTTCAACATTCGGTAGGTTTCAATGAGATCCCTCTATATTCTTCTAAATTCCAGTGAGTACAGGCCCAAAGCTGCCAAACGCTCCTCATATGTTAACCTCTTTGTTCCTAGAATCATCCTCATGACCCTCCTCTGGACTCTCTCCAATAACAATGCATCTTTTCTGAGATATGGGGCCTAAAGCTATTGACAGTACTCCAAGTGCGGCCTGACTACTGTCTTATAAAGCCTCAGCATTATTTCCTTTTATATTCTATTCCTCTTGAAATAAGTGCCAACATTGCATTTGACTTCTTTACCACAGACTCGACCTGTAAATTAACCTGTTGGGAGCCTTGCACGAAGACTCCTCAGTCCCTCTGCACCTCTGATGTTTGAACCTTCTCCCCATTTAGATAACAGTCCGCACTATTGTTCCTTTTACCAATGCATTATCATATATTTCCCAACATTGTATTCCATCTGTGACTTTTTTGCCCATTCTTCTAATTTGTCTAAGTCCTGCTGCAGTCGCATTGCTTCCTCAGGATTACCCAACCCTCCACCTGTCTTCGTATCATCTGCAAACTTTGCTGCGAAGGCATCAACTCCATTAACGTGAAAAGTAGTGGTCCCAATTCTGACACCTGAGGAACACCACTAGTCACTGGCAGCCAACCAGACTCACTGCCCCCACCTGTCAGCCACTCCTTTATCCATGCCGGTATCTTTCCTGTAACGCCACAGGATTTTATCATGTAAAGCAGCCTCATGTGTGGCACTGTATCAAATACCTTCTGAAAATCCAAGTAAATGACATCCACTGCCTCTCTTTAGCCTCCCTGTATGTTACTCCCTCAAAGAATTCCAACATGTTTATCAGGCAGAATTTTCCTTTGCAGAAACCAGGCTGACTTTGACATATTTTATCATTAGTCTTCAAGTATCCTGAAACCTCATCCTTAATAATAGACTCCAACACTTTCCCAGCCACTGAGGTTAGGCTAACTGATCTAAAATTTCCTTTCTTTTGCCTTCCTCCCTTCTTCAAAAGTGGATTGACATTTGCAGAATATCTTGGACCCTGGCACTTGCAAGGCAAGCTACTTCAGTGTTCTGTGGATTCGCGCCCACAGAATCACCTATCTGTTCCCCTAACTCTAGAGTACCCTATAACTGCTGCCATCCTCTTCAGTTCCCTATCCTACTGAGCCACAGGGCCAGACTCAGTGCCAGTGGCACGGCCGCTGTTGCTTCCCCCAGGTAGGTGCCCTCCTAACAGTACTCAAAATGGAGTACTTGTTGTTGAGGGGGACAGCCACAGGGGTGCTCTCCACTATCTGATGTCATCCCTTCCCTCTCCTGACAGTCACCCATTTATCCGTCTCCTCTAGCTAACCTTTCATTCATCTTATGTGAGTAAAGAGATACAGTTTTATTCACTTAGACTTTTTAAAGCAAATTATATTCATAAAAAGATACATTTATAATTCACTAATTACAAAGTGTAAGCACAGGCAAGTTGATTTGACTGAATACCAGAGCTTGTGGCTTCATTCACTTTTTTCCCTTGACTCTTCTTGAGATGGAACCAAATGTGAAACTAGCAAAAGTTCAGATCCAGAATCCTTGCTGTTCTATCCTCTGTACTTTCCTGTGTGCTATTTTACAGAAATTTTACGCCATTGTGGTGAATCTCATAAAAGACCACCATCTTGAATTTTTATCATACTGTTCTTGAAGCATTTGGCTTTTTCTAACACTCTGTGTGGTTTAATTGTGTCGACTATCATGAACAAACTATTTGGTTTCCTGCAGGCCAGTACTCAAAACTCGCATAATTACACACAAACAAAAATCATGTATGAAAAATTCTTAAGCTCCTAGGACTCTCACTGTTGTGTTTTCAATGACATTTAGATTAATTTCTGCTTCCTATCTCTCATCAATTACTTCCTAATTGATTTCTCGTAGATTTTGTTTACCCTTTCTCTATTAGGCATGCATAATTACTTTACTGCAAGTGTTTTCATCTTGTTGACGCCTTTCAAGGGACTGGAGTGACATTTAAAGATCTTCAAAGTCTCGTCAATTTCTTAAAATTCCATGATATACAAGCAACAGGGAGGCAAATCGTGTATTAATTTTTTGCTATTAGACAATCTCAGTACAAGAGCAAGGAAGTTTTTCACCACCTTATTTAATTTTATTCATTTATTTCGGGATGCAGTAACTGGCCCTTCCAGCCCAAAGTGCCTGCACTGCCCATTTGCACTCATGCGACTGCCCCCACCCACTTGCACCCATGCGATCGCCCCTCCCAATTACACCCATGCAACCAATTAACCTACTAGCCCTATGCCTTTGGAATGTGGGAGGAAACCGGAGCACCTGGAGGAAATCCATGCAGTCATGTGGAAAACGTACAAATCTCTTACAAATAGCGGAGGAAATGAACCCAGGTGCCTGGCTCCAATAGTATTGTACTAAATGCTACACTACTGTTCACCTGGAGTATTTTTATTTCATTTGGGCTCCCCACCTAAGAAAGGATGCACTTGCCATGGACGGAATGAGATGCCTATCCATTCAGTTGATTCCAAGAATGATGGATTTACTGAAGAAGTTTGGATTTAGTAGGCTTCGAGGGTTTTGTAGAACGTGAAGGGATCTCTTTGAAACTTATAAAATTATTAGTGAGCTTGACGAGGCGGATGCAGGGAGGATATTTCTCCCAGGGTTAGTAGGAGATGAGGACCAGTGGTCACGGTCTCAGTACATGGAGTAGTTGTTTCAGATTGAGGTGAGGAGAAATTTCTTCGCCCAGATGGTTGAATCTTTGGAATTCAGTTTTTTTTTAAAAAGGGCTGAGGTAGCTTGTTCTAAGTTAATTCACAAAAGATATCGTTAGATTTCCTGGAACATAATAGTACTGAGGGAGAACTTTGGATATGATCTTCGTTAATGGCAGAGCAGATTCAAAGACCTTGGTCACCCTGTTATTAAAATTGTATACATGTTATTATTAACTATAACCGCCATAGAATTTGGAGTATTTTACTCCTTCCACAAGTCTACATTGCGATGGGATGCAAAAATGTTTTAAGTCTAAAAGTTGAGCTCAACTTGCCTGTGTCTGGGTTTAACAGAAACAGGATGAGATAGGTGGTCCATTTGCTCCAGGAGCAAGTTTGTTTGTCATTTATATATCTCAAGGCTTGCATGGAACAACTTTTGCATTTACTTTTGATTTTTAAAGCTTAAAAAAAAGCTCCTGCAAAATCACGCGGAGCTGCAGGTAAGGGGGTGGAATGAGAGACCTCAGCAAACGTGGGGCAGGAGGAGTAGGAGTTTCCCTTTTGCTCAAATCCCTGACTCTCTACGTTTAGGGTTAATATTTCCCTCCAAGCCTCTGCCAGCTTCATGGGTTCATAAAGGGGAGTTTGTCTCCTTACTCAGACATGTACGCAATTCCCCACCAACCCTTCCTAGCTTGACTGACTGTAAGGCAAGCCCGTCAGCATGACCAAGCTAACATCCAGGGATCCTGTCCAAAGGAAAATCTAATTGAAACTGGAGGAACCTGCTACTGAATTCTGTTAACCCCCTGACCTTACTTTGTCTTCATTACCTGCAGCCTCAAAGGCCCAATGTCTACAAATCCACAAGTTCCCTGCAGGCTGAAGGTGGGGCTAGAGGACTCTGCATATGTGTGGATGGAAGGGAGGGAGTAATGAGGCTTGTTTTGCTGTTTTGCTCTGATGCTTGGTATGCTCTCGTTTTGTTCTGCCAAACATAGTGCACAGGCTGTGTTAGCACCTGAATGCGTAGCGACACTTGCAGGCTATCTCCAGTACCTCCTTGGATGTGTTGCGTGTTAGTGCAAATGACAAATTTCCCTTTCTGTTTCCATGTACATGGGGTAAGTAACTCTGAATCTCCTAAAGCTTTGATTACAGATAGAACCACAGAACATTACAGCACAGAAAGCCCTTCTTGGCTATGCCGAACCATTTTTCTGCCTAGTCCCACTGACCTGCACCTGGCCCATATCCCTCCATACACCTCTCATCCATGTACCTGTCCAAGTTTTTCTTAAATGTTAAAAGTGAGTCCGGATTTACAACTTCATCTGGCAGCTCATTCCACACTCCCACCACTCTCTGTGTGAAGACCCCCCCCCCACCAATGTTCCCTTTAAACTTTTTCCTTTTCACCCTTAACCTATGGCCTCTGTTTTTTTTTCTCTCCCTTAGCCTCAGTGGAAAAAGCCTGCTTGCATATACTCTATCTATACCCATCATAATTTTATCTACCTCTATAAAATCTCCCCTCATTCTACGCTCCAGGAAATGAAGTCCTAACCTATTCAACCTTTCTCTGTAACTCAGTTTCTCAAGTCCCGGCAACTTCCTTGTAAACCTCCTCTGCACTCTTTCAACCTTATTAATCTCCTTCCTGTAATTCGGTGACCAAATCTGGGTTACGGGTCTGGGTTATTTCTCCAAGGCTACTGATTCTCACCCTCTATTGCCCAACCTTCATGACTGTGTTCACAACTTGTCCAAAAGAAAGCTGATTGCATCCTTCTCTTTTCACCTGTAGCCTAGGTTATTTATAACATCACTTCCAAGTCCCTCAAAACATCAAGTCAATCATTATTGTCCTCTGTTTCAGATCTTAATCATTATCTTGTTCTTTTCATTTTTCTATTATTCTCCAGTACCATATGTTCTATTTTATCGCTATTTTGTTCAAACGTTGATGCTACTTATTTATTTAGCTATCAAACCGCCTACGGTGCCTTGTAAAAGTATTCAGCCCCTGACCCTTTGTTCACTACAACCAGGAGTTTTGATCAATTTAACCAAGAATTTTTATTTCACGTGCTCCCTTTTTCACAATAGAGCCCAAAAAGCAGGGAAAATTGTAAAGCATGATAAACTTAAAAATTCAAAAACTGAAATGTCGGCAGTTCAAAAGTGTTCATCCCCCTTTAGACAATAGACAATAGATGCAGAAGTAAACCATTCGGCCCTTCGAGCCTGCACCGCCATTCTGAGATCATGGCTGATCATCTACTATCAATACCCGGTTCCTGCCTTGTCCCCATATCCCTTGATTCCCCTATCCATAAGATATCTATCTAGCTCCTTCTTGAAAGCATCCAGAGAATTGGCCACCACTGCCTTCCGAGGCAGTGCATTCCACACCCCCACAACTCTCTGGGAGAAGAAGTTTTTCCTTAACTCTGTCCTAAATGACCTACCCCTTATTCTTAAACCATGCCCTCTGGTACTGGACTCTCCCAGCATCTGGAACATATTTCCTGCCTCTATCTTGTCCAATCCCTTAATAATCTTATATGTTTCAATCAGATCCCCTCTCAATCTCCTTAATTCCAGCGTGTACAAGCCCAGTCTCTCTAACCTCTCTGCGTAAGATAGTCCTGACATCCCAGGAATTAACCTTGTGAATCTACGCTGCACTTTCTCTACAGCCAGGATGTCCTTCCTTAACCCTGGAGACCAAAACTGTACACAATACTCCAGGTGTGGTCTCACCAGGGCCCTGTACAAATGCAAGAGGATTTCCTTGCTCTTGTACTCAATTCCCTTTGTAATAAAGGCCAACATTCCATTAGCCTTCTTCACTGCCTGCTGCACTTGCTCATTCACCTTCAGTGACTGATGAACAAGGACTCCTAGATCTCTTTGTATTTCTCCCCTTACCCAACTCTACACCGTTCAGATAATAATCTGCCTTCCTGTTCTTACTCTCAAAGTGGATAACCTCACACTTATTCACTTTAAACGTCATCTGCCAAGTATCTGCCCACTCACCCAGCCTATCCAAGTCACCCTGAATTCTCCTAACATCTTCATCACATGTCACACTACCACCCAGCTTAGTATCATCAGCAAACTTGCTGATATTATTCTCAATGCCTTCATCTAAATCGTTGATGTAAATCGTAAACAGCTGTGGTCCCAATACCGAGCCCTGTGGCACCCCACTAGTCACCACCTGCCATTCCAAGAAACACCCATTCACCGTTACCCTTTGCTTTCTATCTGCCAACCAGTTTTCTATCCATATCAATATACTCCCCCCCAATGCCATGAGCTCTGATTTTACCCACCAATCTCCTATGTGGAACCTTATCGAGTGCCTTCTGAAAATCGAGGTACACTACATCCACTGGATCTCCCTCGTCTAACTTCCTGGTTACATCCTCGAAAAACTCCAATAGATTAGTCAAGTATGATTTGTCCTTGGTAAATCCATGCTGGCTCAGCCCAATCCTATCACTGCTATCTAGATATGCCACTATTTCATCTTTAGCTAGTACTTAGCTGAGCCACCTCTCACGGCTATTACAGCCAGTAGTCTTTTGGAGAACTCTCTTGTCAGCTTTGCACAATGTGATGAAGCAAGATTTACTCATTCCTCCTTATAAAATTGCTGAAGCTGTGCCAGGTTAATTGGGAAGCAGCAGTGGACAGCAGTTTAGAACTTGCCAGAGATGTTCAGGTTAAGGTCAGGACTCTGACTGGGCCATTCAAGTACCTCAATTTTCTTCATTTGAACCCACTCCATAGTTACCCAAACAGTGTGCTCCAAGATCTCTCTGTATTTAACAACATTCATCTTCCCATCAATCCTGACCAGATTTCTAGTCCCTGCTGCTGAAAAGCATCCCCATGGCATGATGCTATCTCCACCATACTTTACAGAAGTGGTGATGTTACCTGGCTGATGCACAGTATTCAATTTACACCACACGTACTACTTAACATCGAAGCAAAAGGTTCCACTTTAGTCTCATCCATCCACAAGACCTTCTTTCACAACTGTACAGCATCTTCTAAGTGACACTTTGCAAAGTCTTTACAGGCAAAGATATGCTTTTTTTAGTCAGGGCTTCTTCCTTGCCACCCATCCATAAATACACTATTGTGCAAGGCCTCAGAGATTGTAGAGCCAGAAACCTCATCTCCAGTTGCAACCACTGACTTTTGCACCTCGTTCAGAGTGACTGTTGGCATCACAGTAGCCTCTCTTACAAGTGCCATTCTTCTCTGGCAAATAAGTTTAGAGGGGCGGCCTGACCTTGTCAGTGTGGCTGTGGTTTCATATTTTTTCCCACTTTTTCATGTTGGACACTGAACTCTGAGGAATGTTCAGTGCCTTTGAGATGACCTTGTACCCTTCCTCAGATTCGTGCTTCTCTATTATCATTTCCCAGACTTGTCTTGAATGGTCTTTTATCTTCATTGTGGTTTTGGTTTGTTGAACATCTACCATACTGTTGGACATTACAGAGAGAGAAGGTATTTATTCTTAATGAACTGAAAACAGGTGACTCCAATTTTCTTCATTAACATATTAGGTGGGTAAATTAATATTGTGAGTTGCACCTGATGGAAGTTAGTATTGTAATTACAAAGGGGATGAATACTTTTTCAGCCTCACGATTTTGGTTTTTAATATTTAGTAAATTGTTGACAGATTTGGAATTTTTATTTTGATTTGACATGACACACAATGTGTTTAGCCAAAAAATCCTACTTGAATATATATTAGATTTAGAAAATGAGAGTAAAATGTGAAATTAGTTGTAGGGGCTAAATACTTTTTCAAGGCACAGCATCCACCCAACTATCCATCCAGTGTTGTATCAGCCTCTCCAGCCCTTCAAACCATGCTGTCCACCAACCTCTGATTTAGCGCTAGTCTAATCACAGGACAATTTACAATGACCAATTGACCTACTACCTGGTACATCTTTGGACTGTAGGAATAAACCGGAGCACCCAGAGGAAACCCACGGGAAAGGTGTGCAGGCTCCTCACAGATGACATCGGAACTGAACTCCGAACTCTGCTGCCCCGAGCCGTGATAGCGTCCCGCTGACCGCGATGCTACCATGGTTACTGTATCCGCATTGGTCACTGGGATCACTCTAACTTCTCAGCCTGTCCCTTTCTTCTCCATGGTCACAAAGCCTAACGTGACCCTCCAATGGAGTTTGTGCTACTTTCTTTCGTATATAGTGACTATGCAAATCCGTTGCTTGAAAATTAAATTATCCCTGTGACATTAAGGGAGCCTTAAAAGCGCAATTGAAATGCAAAACCATGTAAGTTAAGCTAAAATTAGTTATTTATCATTTTCATACAACAGTTGTGTCAAGTAGTGGCTGATTGCTAATGCACTTCATATAGCCCTAAATAGCTGTATGCATCACTGCCCTCTAAATAGCTTTGCAGGCTGTCTTGTGTGATAACTATTCTGTGGTCACATGGAGACCTCTGTGGCATTTGAGTATTGTAGGTATTTTAGGAAAGGCCTAATGGGTCGTCACGATTAGGCATGGCAAGATAAATTTTGCGTGTCTTCAAGTGAAGAGCTTTCAAGCACTTCTTTGATAGTTTTACTATCACAGTTCCCCTTTAGCTGATAGGGCAAAATGAACTTCCCTTCCTCTGTCATAAATATAGAATGAGTTGTTAGGACGCAAGTACCCTTACCAGTTATGCGGGTAAAGCCTTGCTATAATTTTAGGATTCTCTCTTGTAGGGCACAAATATAACATCTAGTTCAGATCACTTGGTGGCTATAGTACTGTACATCCATGTTGGGCAATAATGTAATCAGATATTAAACAGTTGTCATGTACCATTCAGCTAGGTCTTCCAATGTACAGTAATAACCTACAAACTCAATGATGCTGTAATTTCCTTTGGGATCAATAAAGTATCTATCAATAATATGCTCATTTATTACTTGCGAGGCAAAGTCTACCTCCATACATTAAGTCATTGTTAGGTAGCTTTTAATCTTGTAGCTCAAAACCGATCATTATATCCAGTAACTCATCCTTAATTGCATTCCTTCCTTGCATCTGTCTTATTTGTCATATTTGTCTTTTGAGTCTTCTCCCCGCCCCCAACAGCTATGTCCTGTTTTTCTCTGTTGTCAAAACATGGCCTGCCATAGAACATACTCCCTGCTATGAAATACGCGCCCTTCTTCATCCAAACACTTCAACAAACCAGCAAAGCACTCTAGGATCACATAGGTTCCATTTTGTTACATTACATTTTACAAAAGTTATAAATTCATAAAGACTTTAGGGTTACAAATATATTTCCATACAGTACAAGAATACAACTGCGTACAAAGAGCTGAAAATATTTTTGGGCTTTTATCAATTGACACTTGAGGTATAGATGGAATATCGGTCTGTCCAAAGGTTCAAAGGTCAAGTTTAATGTCAGAGAAATATATACAATATACGTCCTGAAATGCTTTTTCTTCGCAAAACATCCATGAAAACAGAGAAGTGCCCCAAAGAATGAACGACAGTTAAACATGAAGACCCCAAAGTAACCCCCCCCCCCCCCCACTGGCTCCCCCTCCTGCGTTTAAGTGGCAATGAGCAGCGATTTCCCCCCTCCCCCACCAGAAAAATTAAACATGCATTAGTGCAATCACCGTGCCCAAGCATGTGCTAAGCAATAGCAAAGACACAGAAGTCACAGACCTTGGTTACCCCAGAAGTTTTGCATTTCATCCGAATTCAACAACCCACAGGTTCTCTCTCTCTCCCTGGCAAGGGAGAGGGAGGTGTCCTCCATTTTCACAGCGGGCGGGAGACAGAACAACAACCAGCTAGTTTACGATCTTAAAAGTCCGTTTTGGCACTTTTTCCGAGCTCTGTGCCTGAAGATCACAAAGACCTCGGGCAAATGATTTTCCGGCCTCCCTGATGACATGCGAATCTCTGGCCGTGACTCCGACCCTCGATCCGCCCGTCCCCAGAGCCCCGAGATCTTAGGCTTCCGAACATGATCGGGATGCTCAGGCCAAACCCTTGGCACGTCGAATAGTGGCCAGTCGTGGAACCCCGAGAGCGGATCCCATTCCCGCAAAGAACCAAAGCTTGTGTGTAACTCCAGGTCAGGGTCTTGAAAAGAACCCTGAAAGGATAAAAAAATAAAGATATTAAAGGTAGAAATAGAGCTGTTTCTGAAGATGCAAACAAAGGAGTCGCTGTTAGGCACCATAATTCCTCCTCAGCTCTTAAGTCAAGAATACTCTTAAAACTTGCGATCCTTCAAGCTGTGCGTTCATTATTTGGCTTCCACACCAAATGAACCATAACTTTTCGTAAGTTTTTTAAAAATAGCAATAAATACAGAATGTTGTCTTATAATATTCATTATTTCTGTGTAATACCAGAAAGAATAGCATTGGGCCATTTGATCATGGGATTCTAAATGCAGATCTAATACTATCTTAACGCATGATCTGTGGATTCAGATCAGAAGTCATTAAATCTTAATAACAGATGTTAGGATAAATAGTTGCCTCCCCTAATGATAACAACTGGAGAATGAATCAAGAAATTGTGAGGCTAAAAACGGTGAAAGAATAATTAAGGAATTTAATCTTCATTAACAATTGTTTGTTCAAGTAGGGAAAACATCATAAGATACATATGGGAGAAAACTGTGGGACTAACGAGAAAACTGGCAGTCTTAGAACTGATTCCTGCATCCACCCACATGACCTGCTCTCTGATGCCCAGTTTAATGCCACATCAGTCCAAGCATGTGTCAGTCCCTTTGAGAACAACAACCCAAGTCTGAACGTGGAGAAGACCAAGGAATGATTGTGGACTTTAGGAAGGTGGAGATGAACCATCCTCCTCTGTGCATACCTGGCTGCTTCATAAAGAGGGTGTAATGTGCACCGAGTTCCTAGGCGTTCACATCGCGGATACCCTCACCTGGTTCCTCAACATCACCTCCCTGAACAAGACGGCACAACAGCACCCCCACTTCCTAAAGAGATTAAGGCAAGCGAGACTCCCCCCATCTCAACTGAATTTTATAGGAGCACTACTGAGTGAGTCCTGACAAGCTGCATCCCCATCTGGTATGGGAGCAGAAGAACATCGGACTGGAATTCCCACAAAAGGATCATAAGGGTCTCCCTGCCATCCATCGGGGACCTTTATCAGGAGCGCTGCGTACGCAGGACCCTTGGTGTTATCAAGGATCCCACCCGTCCATCCAGCATCCTCCTTGACATTTTACCTTCAGAGAGGAGACTCCAAAGCATAAAGACAAGCCTTTAGACCTCTGAACTCTCTGCTGCATCGCTTTCGAAGTGTGACTGGTTAAGTTGTTCTGCACCCTACAATATTTAATTTCTGCACTTTACTTTGTGCGTAATTAGTTTGTAGATTTTATTCTTAACTTTCCAAAGTTATTGTGTGCTATGTGTGTGTTATGTGTACTATTGTGCTTTACACCCTGGTCTGGTGAAACATTGTCTTGTTTGACATAACATGTATGTAGTTAAATGACAATAAACTTGACTTGACTTGTAAAAGCTGAATTGCAGGGTGAGGTGAGCCTTGGCAATAACTGTATTTGATTGTGATGTTCCTAATACAAAACTGCTTTCAGGGAAGAATGCTCTACTGGTTGGCATTATGCACTGCACACAGCAGCTGATCATTGAATGTCCTCAGTCACAACCTCGGGACATCAATGCGCAAGATTGACATGATGGTAATTTCAACCTTTTTTTTTAAGGCCCTTTTTTACATCTGTGATATGTCAGAAGAAGGGGGATTTGCTAATAATTGGCGCTGATCCATTCTGATAGATCAGTAAATGAGCATTAATCCTGAATTTGGCAAGACCTCGGAAATATTCAGGCATGGATTGATAGATGGCAAGTTGGCAATGGCCACCTTCGAGAAGAGAGTGCAGCTAACCACCATTGACATTCAATGGTTTTACCATTGCCAACTAGTGCAGCTAACCACCTTTGGCCATCAATGGTTTTACCATTGCCGATTAGTGCAGCTAACCACCTTTGACATTCAATGGTTTTACCATTGGCGATTAGTGCAGCTAACCACCTTTGACATTCAATGGTTTTACCATTGCCGACTAGTGCAGCTAACCACCTTTGACATTCAATGGTTTTACCATTGCCGACTAGTGCAGCTAACCACCTTTGACATTCAATGGTTTTACCATTGCCGATTAGTGTAGCTAACCACCTTTGACATTCAATGGTTTTACCATTGCCGACTAGTGCAGCTAACCACCTTTGGCCATCAATGGTTTTACCATTGCCGACTAGTGCAGCTAACCACCTTTGACATTCAGTGGTTTTACCATTGCCGATTAGTGCAGCTAACCACCTTTGACATTCAGTGGTTTTACCATTGCCGATTAGTGCAGCTAACCACCTTTGACATTCAATGGTTTTACCATTGCCGACTAGTGCAGCTAACCACCTTTGACATTCAGTGGTTTTACCATTGCCGACTAGTGCAGCTAACCACCTTTGACATTCAATGGTTTTACCATTGCCGACTAGTGCAGCTAACCACCTTTGGCCATCAATGGTTTTACCATTGCCGACTAGTGCAGCTAACCACCTTTGACACTCAACGGTTTTACCATTGCCGACTAGTGCAGCTAACCACCTTTGACATTCAATGGTTTTACCATTGCCGATTAGTGCAGCTAACCACCTTTGGCCATCAATGGTTTTACCATTGCCAACTAGTGCAGCTAACCACCTTTGGCCATCAATGGTTTTACCATTGCCGATTAGTGCAGCTAACCACCTTTGGCATTCAATGGTTTTACCATTGCCGATTAGTGCAGCTAACCACCTTTGACATTCAATGGTTTTACCATTGCCAACTAGTGCAGCTAACCACCTTTGACATTCAATGGTTTTACCATTGCCGACTAGTGCAGCTAACCACCTTTGACATTCAGTGGTTTTACCATTGCCAATTAGTGCAGCTAACCACCTTTGACATTCAATGGTTTTACCATTGCCGACTAGTGCAGCTAACCACCTTTGGCCATCAATGGTTTTACCATTGCCGACTAGTGCAGCTAACCACCTTTGGCCATCAATGGTTTTACCATGGCTAACTTCACCGCCAATAACACCCTGGTAGTCAGCATCGAGCAGAAAGGCTCCAGCCACTGGCTACAGCAACAGATCTGAGGTTGGGTATTATTCAGTGAATGACTTAGACTGTGATATCCCGGAGTTTTGCTGTGCTCCGTAGGACACATTTCAGAAGTATGATGGAATATTCCCCACTTGTCTGAATGCATGCGAATCCAACAACACTCAAGAAATATGATGCCATCCCAGCCTTAGTAATCACTTCTACGTCACTGGTGAGCCATGCCCAAAGTTTGTACCACCTCTGTAAATTACTCCAGCACCAGCTCGCAAACTTGTAACCACAACCATCAAAGGAAAGGGAAAACTAACACTCGGAATACATTGCCCTGCAAACTGCACATGGTCCTGTCTTGGAAATGTGTTGCGGTTAACTCATCATTGCTGGGTGTAAATCCTGGAACGCAGTGTTCAGCAGTATTGTGAGAACATGCTGACCAGAATGACAGCATATCGTCAGGGCGTTTAAGAAAAGGAGATAAATGTGGGCCTAGCCAGTGACCCCTCCCCCCATATATTAACTTTTTAAAAAGTTATTTTATTTTTCTTTTAATATCACCTCAGTGTGTACTTGTGAATGTATAAATATATATAGATTTATACATACGTAAAAAATGGAAAAGGCTTTATATGTAAAAAAAAGTTTGTGTCATACTTGTGAATACATTATCCAAATAAAAAAGTTAATTAGTGATCTCAATACATTTTCTGAAGCAATCATATTCTGAATTATTATGTATTTTGTGCTTGGAGTTTGAGAGGTATGGTGCAGTCAGGAACTAGACTTGGAAATTTTTGCTCATTAGCAGGAAATGGGCATCGTCTCAGAGAACATGGGACTGTACAGCTCAGGAACAGGCCATTCAGCCCACAATGTCTGTGCTGACCATGATGCTGAATTAAACTCAATCTATCTACCTGCACATGATCCATAGCGCTTCAGTTCCTGTATGCTTGTCTCAATGCCTCTTAAGTGCCACAATTGTGCTTGCTTCCACCACCTTCCTTGGTTGCAAGTTACAGGCCCCTTCCACTCTGTTTTTTTAAAAAGAAATTACCTCAGAAGTCCTGTTTAAATTTTGTCCTAAATCTCCTCACTTTAATGGTATGTCTATAAGGAGCAGAATTAGGCCATTTGGCCCATCGAGCCTGGTCTGTATCTAGTTTTTGACATTTCTACCTTCGGATAAAAACTCTGCCTAACTCTCTACTCTGTCTTGGCCTCTGATAATTTTATAAAACTCATACCAGGTCACCCTTCAGCCTCTGAGGCAGTGGAGTAAACAGTCCAGGTTTGTCCATCCTCTCCTATAAACTAATGTTCTCTAATCCAGGCAGCATCCTGGTGAACCTCTTCTGTAATCCCTCCACATCTTTCCTGCAACAGGTGATTAGAATTGCACTTAATTCTCCGAAAGCAGCCTAGCCAAAGTATTCCTCTCAACTGCAGCACAACTTCCTGGTTCTTGCACTCAGTGCTCTAATCGATGAAGGCAAAAATGTGGTATATCATCTTTGCCACTCTATCTACTTGTGTTGCCACTTTCGGGAAGCTATGGACTTGGACTTGGACATCATTTACTACCTTGAGGACTATGACCATCTATAAACCCTTGTAGATTTTGGCATTTCACAATTTATATTAAGTGATGATTAAATGGAATAGCTCTAAGGACGAAACAAAGCAATTAACTGCGTATATATTTTTAATTGATCAATAAAGTGAAAGCTATTGCAGAGAACTGAAACCAAGTTTTCCAAAAGGTTTCTTTTCAGTTTCTCTTTCCTGCCACAGCTGTGAACTGCTTTTATAAACAAATCACCACGATTATCCTTGCCTCATTCTGACAGTGATTCTCTTTGTCCTATCCTCCTTTTCACCTTTCTGAAGTTGGAAACTAAATGTGTTCTCACCTTCACACTACTGATGTCTTCGATCTGAAACTTTAAAACTTTTTTAATGTTGACTGGCCCAAGTGTTCACAACGCTTAGTGTACATTTCCATTTTCATTCCGAGTGAATTCCTGTTAATTAGGACGCATGGGCATCAGTACTTTTTGGCCCAATTAAGCGGCTGCCCCAAATAGTCAAAGTTTCATGGCAATGGCCAAAAAAGGTTAAAAAAGACAAACTATCATCTATCTGAGTAACAACTTACGTATTTACAAAAAAGTTAGAGCACCACCAACACCCCTACAGTGCTATAAAACTCCTAAAATATTCATCCAGTTTTCAGATTGAGATCTGCACATGGGCATTCCAGAGCAGAAACACCAGGTTTTTGTGCTGTCAGACACACTTTGCTGAGGTGCCCACTCCAGCTTGATCTTCATGTGTGCTTGCAGCTGAGTTTCTGTTTCTGTGACGGCCAATGCACAAAATTTAGTTAACAGGTATTTACGTATTGCCCAAGGTGTTAATTGATAAGCTCTTAAAACAATCTGATGCAAACTATTAAGATACCACTCTTATCTGAGATCAGAGTTTGAGTACTTTCTTGGAATAGTTGTAGATGCAGGTGATACAGTGCAGAAAAGGGCCATTTGGCCCATGAAGTCCATGCTGTACATCAAGCAACCAATTACACTAATACTATCTTATTCATCCCACGTTCCCCTCAACTCTATCCAGATTCTACCCCTCCCCGTCTTACTGCCTATTGCTCTGCTGGTGCTTAGGGCAGCAGTGAAGGTCCTCCATCTCTGGCAGTGTTCAGGGCTTCTTTCATCATGTCAGTAGCTTCCTCTTGGTTTTCACTGCTGTATAGTACCGGGTGGCGACTCAGGAATACCACTGCACTCTGATGTAGAAGAGTTCTTCATTGCTGTTTTCATAAGTTTTATTTGACTAGTCAGGGTTGTTAGCCCTGAGCTGAAACCCCCAAAGCTGGAGGACTAGTGGCCTCTACCCTTTGACCTGTCTGACATGACCCTACCAAGAGCCAAAGCACAAAGCCCTGACTCCAGACAACATAGCTCTCTGGGTCATTGTGGCACACAAGCCTCCAAACCATGACAAGGTTTTGGACTTCTTGGAAGATCACTCCCCTACAGACTAGGGAATATCTGTGGAGACTAGTTTGCGTACTGATGGGCTAGCCGTTAGAACGCGGGAGGAAAATAGAACATGTAAACTCTCTAGACAGCACCAGAGATCAAGAACAAGCCCAGGTCTCTGGACCTAATCAGACTGTAGTTTTACTAATTGTGCACACTGTGCTGCTCCATCCGAGTGATTTCTGTATGAAGGATGATTGAGGCTATGTTCTGTGCTATAAAATGGAAAAGTGGTCTTTTGTTTTGTCAAACACTGCTTGGAAATTAGTATAAATTAACTTTGATAATGCAAAATTAAAAAATGCACTAGTGGCTGATGAGAGACTTTATTGGGCAGAGGTTTCTGTAACTGTACACAATTCATTGTGTGATCTAATTCATATTGTACACCAGCTGTGTGAGAAATATTCACACCATCCTAAAGAAACTTAAACCACAGTGCGTAGTTTATCTTCTAACATTCAGCTTTTCCAATGTTCAGTTAGGAAATGGATGCAGTTACAGTGCAATCCCACCACCAGCCACAACGTCTCCCTCCCTACCCTTTCCTGCTTTCCACAGGAACCATTCTCAATGTGATTCCCTGGTCTGCTCATCCCTCTCTCCCCAGGCATTTTCCCTGCAGCCAAAGGAAATGTTAGGCCTGTAGCTACACCTTATCCCTCACCATCCAGGGCCAATGAACCCTTGTAAATTCTTTGGCTTCACGTATGGCATCCGGTGCTCTTGATGTGGCCACCTCTCCATCAGAGAGATGAGTCACAAACTGGGCGGGCTGCTTTGCAGCGTGCTTAAACTCTGTTTTGCCTTGGCTGTCTGGAGCTCCTGGTTGCTAAACTTTTAGTTCTTCTCCCCATTCCTGCCTGCCGTATCTGTCCTTGGCCTCCTCTGTTTCCAAGATGAGGTTCAACACAAACTAGGGAAAGAGCACCTTCCATTCCACTTGGGTAGTCTACAACTCAACAGCATGAACGTTGAATTTTCCGACTCCTGAAAAACTGCTCCCCCTCTGTCCCTTCTCTCTCTCCTCCTGAACTTCCTACACTCATCTCAGCACCTTTCGCTTACATACTCCTCCCATTGATTCCCCTGCTCCACCATTCCCATTTAGCCTCCTCACCTTCCTCATTTGATTCCGTGACCCACCTTTCTCAGATTCCGTCATCTTCCACCTTTACCCGCCTCCACCTATCACTTTCTAGCTCCTCTATTTCCACCCTCCTCTCCATCTTCCTATCACCCTCCTCACTGCTGTGTGTTGTAAATCTTTTCTTTAAAGCATTCTTTGTTTAAATAGTTTATTACAGATTATATGTAAAAGTATGTGAATGGCACTACATCATCACACCACCACGTCATAAGTATGTGCCTTGCTTAAAGTAAAAATGAAGTTAGACTCACTTTTCAGACTCTCTTGTGTTTTTTTTGATTAGTTAAATGTCTTGGAGTTACAAACATGCCACTCACCTGGATCCACCTACTGCTGGTCAGCTCTTTTTCCACCCCTTTTTATACTGTACTAGCTTTCTCCCCTCTTATTTCAGTTAATTTTACTGATATATTTATGGACTATTAGATTATTCAACATACAGAAAAGCAGTTGTGTGAAACTGAACTATAAAATAGGGGGCATCTTTCCCCCTTCCTTTCCAGTCCTGAAGAAGGGTCTCGACGTGAAACATCTGCTGTTTATTCATTTCCATAGATGCTGCCTGATCTTTTGAGTTCCTCTCAGCATTTTGTGTGTGTGTGTGTGTGTTGCTGCAAAAAGAAGTTTTTTTTTCATTTTTAATCTCCTTAAAAGCAGTTCTGTTTCCTTCCCTTTAAATTCCAACCTTTCTCGAAATGTTAGTATTTTAAGGTGCAGGCTGTGCTTTTATCATAATGTCACAGAGCGGTTGATACTTTCCTTCAATTTTCTGCTTTAAGTGCAACCTTGTGGTCATGAGTGCCAAAGATAGCAATGAAATGTAGTGAGACAGGTCTCGAATTCTGAGAATTTTGGTTTAATTTGGAGACTCTGACAGAATGGAGAGTTATTGCACAGGATGAGGGAGTTCGGGATGTTGTGTCCATTCTGGCTACAAATAGAGTCTAAATTGGATATCTCTTCCCTGGCACTTGATCTGACACCTTACAGGATATGTTTCTTCAAGTGCTTATCCCGACACTTTTCTAATATTGTTAGTGTTTGTATGCCATTATCCCTTCAAGCTCTGAGTTCTGCATCCTATATTTCATCCATCTTGTGTCATGATGACTAGAAATAGACACACTGAACTATTGGCCACCCCCAGGATAGGAATTCCTTGTGTACAGACATCTGTACATACAAATGACTTTGATATTATTAAACAAACTTTAAAGTTCAATGAATGTGCATATGTTTGTTCCTACAAATAACGGAACAATTTTCCCTCTCTCTCTGTTTTTGGTAATTATTCTCTTTTAATTCGTCTTGTTACTACCATATCGAATGATATTTTTATTTGTGTGTGTGTATGTGTTTTCCAACTTGTGAATGAAGTCAACTTAAGGCTATAAAAACACAACCTGTTTGTTACCGGGGTAGGCCTACTGTGCTTTAAATAGTTCTGATATTTTTTTCTTAGTACCCTAGCAAAATTCATATTCATCCTTAATCTTTTGAGTGTCTCTAGTTTCAAGGATCTGTGGACAGGTATCTGAGATCCCTCTGTTCCTGCATTTTTTTTTTACTAATTATCTATCATTTGGTATGCTTGTTCAAAATATTGAAGTAATCACAAATAACGTGTACTATTATCAAGCAAGTCAAAATTTTCACTGTACCTCAGTATATGTAACAATAGTTAATTTACCAATACATTTTCACAGTGACACTTATAATTAAGAAAACGTAATCTTTTTCTGCTTTTATCTTGGTGAAATCGTTTTGCATTTAGATTTCTTTGTTTATCTGTATAATTTCAAAATGTAGGAAAGAAAAGGAAAATTACATAACTATCTGTTTTCACTCAAATTAACCTGCTGACTATTTCAGTATTAAAAAGTTGGTGAATGATGTATACTTTAGGAGCATACTGAAGTTTTATTAACACATTTCTCTTCGAACTACAATGTATAATATATAGACTGTGGTATCTTTGTTTAATTTTCCTATAGCACAAATAAAGAGCTGTGAATGTTATATTCAGTCATATCCATGACAGAACCATTGATTCCATCAGTTCTCAAATTTGGCTTTGAACCAGAAATTCAAATTGAGTTTTTTTTTTAAAGGTAATTATCAATTGACTTACTAAGTCATTTAAAATAGTTTGCACTTTTCATGAGAATAACAATTTGTGGGATAACTTTTAAATGCAACTTCCCCTCTGCAACTTCCTGACCAACAGACCAAAAACTCAGTAAGGGTAGGCAGTGGCACTTCCTCCATGGTTATCCTTAACACTGGTGTTCCTCAAGGCTGTGTGTGCCCGCAGGCACGTATTTTACTTCCTATACACTTGTGACTGGATGGCCAGATTCAGCTTTAACTCTATCTACAAGTTTGCAGGAGCCACTACTGTAGTGTGCCAAATATCACACAGCAACAAGATTGATTTTTGGGAAGGCGATAGAGGACCTTTATTGTCACCAAACAATTGATACTAGAGCGTACAATCATCACAGCGATATTTAATTCTGCGCTTCGCGCTCCCTGAAGTACAAATCCAAGTAAATATAATAAAAATTTAAATTATTTAGAAATAGAAAAGGAAAAGTAAGGTAGTGCAAGTCAGGTCCAGATATTTGGAAGGTACGGCCCAGATCCGGGTCAGGATCCGTTCAGCAGTCTTATCACAGTGGTATGATGTCAAGACAACAACCTCCCTGTCAATGTCATCAAAACCAAGGATATGGTCATTGACTTTGGAAAGCAGGTGGAGTACAGGTCTCCGCTTTTATCAGTGATGTGGAGGTTGGAGATGGTTGAGAGCTTCAAGTCCCTAGATGTAAATACCACCACTAATTTGTCCTGATCCAGTCACGTGGTTGCTATAGCCAATACAGCACAACAGCGTCCCTACATCCTCAGAAGAATAAGTAATAAGTTGATGTTACAGATGCTCCAAAGTAGGCTGATCCAGATGCATCATAGCGTGATACTGCTCTGCCCGAGACTGCAGGGAATTACAGAGGCTTGTGAATGCGGCACCGTCCATTATGAAAACCACCCTCCCCTCTATTGACTCTGTCTACGTTTACCACTGCCTTGTGAAAGCAGCTAACGTAATTGAGTCACCCTGCTCTGCTTATTCTTTCTTCCTACCATCTCATTGGGAAAAAGACACAAGAACATGTACCACCAGCCTCATGGCCACCATCTATATCTCTGTTTTAAGACTATTGAATGCCCTCATATTCTGCATTATTTGTGGTATCTGAATGTGCTTGTGTACGGATTGATCTGTCTGGATGGCATGCAAACAAGTCTTTTTTACTGTATCGTGGTTTATGGTATGGTCCTCCATCATTCAGGGTCAACCATGGATGTTGTGTCTTAACTGTCTGGATATGCAAGTCTGGGCAGTGCAATATGGAGAACAATCTGTTGCCTATGTAGCAAGCTTCCCCTCTCAGTTCATCTGATAAATCCAATGGAACGGCAGAAACTGATACAGTTCAGCACCAGCAGCGTCACAGAAGTTGCCAGTCAGCATCAATCTCAATGTAGGACTGCCTTAGGGACTCAACGGTTCATTTATTATCAAAATATACAGCTCACGTAGATAAGAAAAACTCTGATCTCAAACCTCCGCTGCCTTGCGGCTATACCCACTCATGGAGAAGGCTTTGGGAATAAACCCTGAGCTGAAGAAGAAGGATTTCTGAGCTGTATATTCAGATTCAGATTCAGTTTATTGTCATTTAGAAACCACAAATGCAATGCAGTTAAAAAATGAGACAACGTTCCTCCAGAATGATATCACAAAAGCACATGACAAAGCAGACTACACCAGAAAATCCACATAACGCTTGGCAATCCCCAATCCAGAGTCCAGAGAGGCTGCTGGGTATTAATATCGCGCTATCATCTTAGCACGTTCCCCGTAAAGGAGCTCCAAACCCACCAGACAAAACAAGACCAGAAACTAAAGCTACAAGACCTGCACAAAACCACATAGTTACAACGTATAGTTACAACAGTGCAAACAATAGCATAATTGATTTAAAAAAAACAGATCATGGGCACAGTAAAAAAGTAAAAATATGCTACTGGCAGGAGAAGGAGAAGCACCTTAAAACCAGTGGTTTCGGGTTGCTTCTCCTTCTGGAAGTATTAGCAAATGAAGTGTGCATGTGCAGAGCAAATCACTGTAAAAGTGGATGTAAAGTCTGAAACTTAGGACAAAATGTGATCATGTACTTCTGGTTCACTGTTGGCTAAGGATAAGGAACAGACTTTGTAATAGGTACTGAAGAGGATGACTCCGGTCTTTTCCAAATTTTGGATGGAGAAAAGTTTTTGGTTGTGCGCAATAGATGTTGAAGAAATAGTCTGACATTTGCAGAGAACAGGAGGACCAGAGAGAGGCGATCCTGATGCAGAGGTGATGTTATTAAAGTTTTGGTGGAAGATGATATTGTGATTATAAATAATGCTGTGGATCAGATTGTGAAAGATAGATCATTATAGTGCCAGAAGTTGCAGGAAAGAAAAGCAATTGGTGATTTCCTATCTGCAACTGTAAAAGAGATTAAAACTAGCTACAGTCCCATCTAGTGGAATGAAGGTGGAGAGGCAATACTAGAATCTGTAGTAACTGCTGTCAGGTCAGAAAGCACAGGTAGGGATGGATTACCTTTATCACTCACAAAAAAAAATCCAATTATTTGCTTTTGCTGCTGTATTTAGTTTTATATGCTTAGTATTTCTTGGGACTGAGAACTAGCAAAGTAGTATCCATAAAATTCTTGAGGAATAGATGGAGGATTACCATTTCAAATGCATCACCAAGAGCAGCACTGAATTGCTTAAAACCGTTTTAAGCTACATTTTTTGCGTTTGAGATTTATGACATTAGAAGAAAAATACAAATGACCATTTTTTCATGTTTTAAAAATTTTCATCCTTCTAATCTGCAAATAAAAGTGTGCTTACTGTGAGTTTGTTGATATTTCCTTAGTGGGTGTGTATATCCAACTTGGATCTCTCTGTGTGGTTATTGAGATACCAGCCACTGTACGATTTTTGTAGTCAGCAGATAATTGCTTTGATTTCAGTTTAATCTCATTCCAGTTGAGGCATGGTATCGAATTTGTGCTCTATGTAATGAACATACTTTGAGTATGTTTATGAGATAGCTACTATCAAGCATGCTATGGTGAGCTAACTTTTTAACTTGCCTTGTTCAGTTCCCCCTCTATGTGATTTTTCCTTGTCCTCTCGCAGTTAATTCTCTTAGCTAGAAAATGAGAACAGGAGAAGGCTATTCAGTCCTCTCAGCTGTTGAGTAATGCCATTTTCTTGCACTCTATGTTTTGTCTATTCATATTCAGAACCTCTTAATCAATCTCTACCCAGCGATCTTTCTTACTAATAAATCATCTATGATCACCCATATCCATGCAACCTCACTACCTTCTGCATTCCTTAGATAGCCAGTGAACTTATACGTGGGGCAGCACTGTAGCGTAGTGGTTAGTGCAACGCTTTACAGTACCGGCGACCCCCGGTTCAATTCCCACCGCTGTCTGTAAGGAGTTTGTACGTTCTCCCCATGACCGTGTGTGTTTTCTCCGGGTGCTCCGGTTTCCTCCCACAATCCAAAGACGTACCGGTCAGTAGGTTAATTGCTCATTGTAAATTGTCCCGTGATTAGGCTAGGGTTAAAATGGGGATTGCTGGGAGACGTGGCTTGAAGGGCTAGAAAGGCCCACTCTGTGCAGTATCTCATTAAATCTATAAAATAAAATAAACAAGCAGATGAGTCACAAACCAAAATGTCAACTGTCTATTTGCCTCCAGAAATGCTGCCTGACTAGTTCGGTTCCTCCAGCAGTTCATTGTTGTTACAATGATATTTGAGTGATTTTTGTCAAGTTTTTGTTCTTTGATTCACTATTATACTTCCATAACTTACGATCTTTTAAGTTGTTTTGCTACTCCCTCATCTGGCGGTGGTTTTCACTCAGAGGGTCATGGGAGTGTGGAGCAAGCTACCAGCACAAGTGGTGCATGCGGGCTCGATTTTAACATTTAAGAAGAGTTTGGATAGGTATAAGGATGGGAGGGGTGTGGAGGGCTGTGGTCCAGATGCAGGTCAATAGGACTAGGTAGTTTAAATGGTTTGGCATGGACTAGATGGGCCGAAGGGCCTGTTTCTGTCCTGAGCTTTTCTGTGACTCTGCCTTTCATGATGCAAGTGAAATTCTTTCTGTCCTACCCTGTTAGGGTCTCGTTTTTGTGTATAATCCCTGTGTGCAAGATCCACAAAAAATGAATCTATTTCATTTGCTACGGGTATCTGAACCATTCTTCATCTCCAAATGATATTTGGTTTCACTTTCTTCTGCCAAAACTTCATACCACAGTAAGGTCAACTTGTGTCAATTTGTCAACCTCCTTTCTCTTCTAATTAGTGTTTCCTTGAAATTTCCCTTAGAACAAATGCTCGGAACTCATGGATTTCTTTACTGCAGAGGTCGACTATATCCATTATGCTTTGCCTCTCTCACCTGCCTTGAAACATGGGCCAACCTCTTACACCATGTACTCTCAGCTTAGCTTAGCCATGAGACCCATTCTCTGATCTCTTAGTCCCATACCAACAAACTGCAGACGTCTTCCCCTCTTACTGTAATACGAACCGAAATGATAAATGTTTCTATCTTCAAGGCAATCTGTATCTTGTCACACAAATCAATGCAAAATCTCTGCCATAATCTAGCCAGTACCAAGTTCCACCCATTTGTTGTTGAATACTCACCTAATTTCGCTTCACAATCCCCAATACTATTAACGCATTATCCTTGTAGCCAAGCCCGAATTCGTGAAGAACTAGGTGTGCCCCCAACTCTGTCCCTTCTGACATTCCTCACCCATTGTTGGCATCCATGTTTTCAACCACTGTAAATATTCTCCAGTCATCCTTCCCTTTTCTTACTCTAAAGTAGGAAACCTAACTCTTCTAGCCACATGCAAATGTTTTTCTTCAATTTTAAAATCTGTGACAGCAGTAAGCTATTGTTGAGGTATCTCCTCCGGAGTTCTGCTGATACTTTCCCCGGCTGACTTGCTTGGTACTCAGCTATGCACGTGACTTTGATGGAAGCGACAGTAAAAGTTGAGTTGATTGTCGTATGCACAAGGTACAATGAAAAACTTGCAGCAGCATCTTGGGCACGTGTACAGGTGCAGCATTCACATGAAAAACACAGACAATTAGAGCAATAAAAGTCCATCTTGATGTGAAGTGGCCAGAGTGTTGCCAAACTATTGTGATTAGGGTTTTGTCAGTTGGTTCAAGAACTGCATGATTGAAATGAAGTAGCTGTTCTTGAATGAGGTGGTGTAGGACTTCAGACTTTTGCACCTCCCCCCCCGATGGCAGGTGTGAAAAGATGACAGGGCTGGATGGTGGGGATCCTTGGATGTTGCTTTCCTGAGGGAGCACCTCCTGTAGGAAGGGGTGTGCCCGTGATGTCTAATATTACTCAGCAGCTTCTTGCATTTGAATTGCTCGACCAGACCAGTCAGGACTCTTTTATCTAGAGACAAGCTGTACCTCCTTGGCCTCCAAAGAAAGTAAAGATGGTGGCACACTTTCCTGTTGATTGTATCGATGTGCTGGTGCCTAAAATGGGTCATCAGGTATATTAACACACGGGAATTAAAGCTGCTGTCTCCCTCCATTGTTGGTTTCCCCCAGCATGGACCAGCACCTGTTAACCCTCTCCTGCCCTGCCCTGAAGTCAACAACCAGCTTTTTAGTATTACTGATGTTAAGCAAGAGAATGTTGTTGTGGCACCACTCAAATAGGGGTAGGCCCTATCTCGCTTTGGTGAGTCGATTCATTACCACCTGTGATATGTCCAAATGCTTCATTATTGTTCTGATGTTTGCCTTGTCTAAAGCATTGGAGAAGATCGCTAATTAGCAAAGTAAAACTGATTCATCATTAATTCTTCTTAGAGTAACAGAGTCACAGAAAAGTACAGCACAGAAACAGGCACTTTGGTCTATCTAGTCCATGCTAAAACTTTTAAACTGCTTACTCCCATCAATCTGCACCAGGACCATAGCCCTCCATAGCCCTACCATCCATGTAGCTATCCAAACTTCTCTTCAACATTGAATTCGAATTAGCATGCACCACTTGCGCTGGCAGCTGTTTTCACACTCTCATGACCCTCTGGGTGAAGAAGTTTCCCCTCATGTTCCTCTCAAAATTTTTACCTTTCACCCTTAACACATGACCTCTGGTTGAGGTCCCACCCACATAAGTGGAAAAAGCCTCCTTTACTCTGCCTATACTCATAATTTTGCCTCTATGAAATCTCCCCTCAATCTTCTACGTTCATAGGAATAAAGTCCTCACCTTTTCAATTTTTCTTATCACACTGGTCCTCTACTCCTTGTAAAATTTCTCTGTACGTTTTCAAACTTATTTACATCTTTCCTGTAGGTAGGTGACCAAAACTGCACACAATACTCCAAATTAGGCTTCACCAATTTCTTATACAACTTCAACATAACATCCCATCTCCTAAACTCAGTACATTGATTTATAAAGACCAATGTGCCAAAAGTTTTCTTTACATCCCTCTCTACCTGTGACGACACTTTCAATGACTTATCTACCTATCTTTTCTTAAACAGTACCTCAATATCTCCTGAAAACCAAGGTTCCCTAAACCTGTTATCATTAACTTTTAATTCAACATTGACGTACAAGTTTGTACTCTCCAAGTTTCACTTCTCAAAGCCCCCAACTTACCAAGTACACCTTTGCCAGAAAACAGCCTGTTCCAATCCACTCTTGCCAAGTAT
This sequence comes from Hemitrygon akajei, assembly GCF_048418815.1. Classification (NCBI taxonomy): domain Eukaryota; kingdom Metazoa; phylum Chordata; class Chondrichthyes; order Myliobatiformes; family Dasyatidae; genus Hemitrygon; species Hemitrygon akajei. Next base: position 15,407,300 of record NC_133155.1, on the reverse strand, counting down.
CTGGGAGTACAGTTAGACGAGAAGCTAGACTGGACTGCCAACACAGATGCCTTGTGCAGGAAGGCACAGAGTCGACTGTACTTCCTAAGAAGGTTGGCGTCATTCAATGTCTGCAGTGAGATGCTGAAGATGTTCTATAGGTCAGTTGTGGAGAGCGCCCTCTTCTTTGTGGTGGCGTGTTGGGGAGGAAGCATTAAGAAGAGGGACGCCTCACATCTTAATAAGCTGGTAAGGAAGGCGGGCTCTGTCGTGGGCAAAGTTCTGGAGAGTTTAACATCGGTAGCTGAGCGAAGGGCGCTGAGTAGGCTACGGTCAATTATGGATAACTCTGAACATCCTCTACATAGCACCATCCAGAGACAGAGAAGCAGTTTCAGCGACAGGTTACTATCGATGCAATGCTCCTCAGACAGGATGAAGAGGTCAATACTCCCCAATGCCATTAGGCTTTACAATTCTACCGCCAGGACTTAAGAACTTTTAAAAAGCTATTATTAATGCTTTTTGAGATAGTGATTTAGATGCATATCATATTTTACTGAGTTAAGTATTGTATGTAATTAGTTTTGCTACAACAAGTGTATGGGACATTGGAAAAAAAGTTGAATTTCCCCATGGGGATGAATAAAGTATCTATCTATCTATCTATCTATCTATCTATCAAATCCTTTCTGATACCATCCTAATTTACCTTTTTCCAATTTAGAATCTCAACCCACAGACCAGATCTTTATATATATAATCTTTTCATATCTTTTCCATATTTTCTTTGAAACTAATGGCATTGTGATCACTAGATGCAAGTGTTCCCCATTCAAACTTGTGTCACCTGCCCTGTCACATTCCCTAATAACAGATCAAGATCACACACTCTCTCATTGGGACTTCTATGTACTGGTTAAGGAAGCTTTCCTGAACGCCTTTGATGAAATCTATCCCATCTAGTCCTTTTACAGTATGGGAGTCCCAGTCGATACGTGAAAAGTTAAAATCACCTACTATAACAATGCTGTGTTTCTTGCAACAGTCTGTGATCTCTCTACAAATTTGTTCCTCTAAATCCCTTGATTGGGAGGTCTATAATATAACCCCATTAATATGGTCATACTTTTCTTATTCCTCAGTTCCACCCATAAAGTCTTACCAGACGAGTTCTCCAGTCTGTCCTGACTGAGCCTAGCAATGGAACACCTCCTCCTTTAACCCTTTCTACTCTGTCACATCTAAATCACTGGAACCCCAGAATATTGAGCTGCCAGTCCTGCCCCTCCTGCAGCCAAGTCTCATTACTGGCTACAATTAATTCTATGTGTTGATCCATGCCCTGAGCTCATCTGCCTTTCATACGATACTTCTTGCATTGAAATATATGCAGCTGAGGACGTTGGTCGCACCATGCTCAACCGTTTGATTCCTGACTTTGTCTGTGGTCTTAACAACATCTGTCTCCACAACCTCTCCACTAACTGTTCTGGCACTCTGGTTCCCATCTCCCTGCAACTCTAGTTTAAACCCTGCATGCGGCACTAGCAAATCTTCCTGCTAGGATAATAGTCTCCCTCCAGTTTAGGTGCAAACCATCCCTTCTGTACAGGTGGCACCTTCCCTGGAAGAGAGCCCAATGATCCAAAAATCTGATGTCCTCCCTGCTACACAAACTCCTTGGCCATGTGTTTAACTGTTTGGTCTTCCTGTTTTTGGCGTCACGAGCATGTGGCACTAATGATGTGATGAAAATCCATATAAACTTAATTTGAGTTTGCGAAGTTCCTGCAGCATTTTATTTGTAGTTAGTTGTTTTTAAATGTTGTGACGAGCGGTTGGTCCATGATGACAGATGAGAAAACCTCATTTCACTCAACAGCCGTTTTTATTGCGACCCTTGAACACCCAAGCAAATAACTGTACAACCCAAGATAAAATGTAACAATAAATTAACTTGAACACCCACCATAATCCCACAAATGCCTTTTTAGACAAGAACAGTAAATAGTGCTGGCCACTAGGAATGCTGGAGCGGGCTGTCAACGTCCCACCTCCAGAGCACCACGATAGGTACGGTATTGTTCTCATTTAATTTCATTTAACTGCATGTTGATTTTTTTTTTTATTTTCCATTTTCTCCTGAACAACTGTTCACCGCAGCTGAGCTTTAGACAGTGATAATAATCGAAACAGCTGTACTATGGCATTCCAGAAGGGAAAGCTGCCGAGAATGGGGGCGTGAGAGAGCTGGAGGCTAACGAGGAATGATGAGTTGTTTAGGACAAAACTGGAAATAACACTTAGCATTTACTGAAGATTGTAATTGTTGCTATTTTCATTATACACAGATAGAATAGTTGTTCTGTAAAATCAGCCTTCTTGAATTTGTACATCATATAAATACCACAATTTCAAAATGAAGGAAATGCTTAGCAATGTTCACCCAAGTAGAGAAAAGTTGGCCAGATTATTCTTTCTTTAGAAATGGGGTGGGGGGGGGGGGTGGAATACCTAAGAAACTTTGGATGTGGAGACACGAGATTGCAGATGATCAGGGCCACTGTGGGGCCTTGACCTGAAGTTGTCCCTTTGCCTACACAGTTCCTGACCGACTTGCTGAGTTCCTCTAGCGGTTTGTCTTTTGACCTGAGATGTGAACTGTTTCTTACTCAACTGATACCGGCTGAGCTATTTCTAGAGTTAAAAAAAAATACAGTATTGAGAGAAATCTCAGTATTGTGACAATAATCTCATTATTGTGAGAAATTTCGGTGGGCACTTGGCAAATTGTGTTCACCACTGAAGCAATGAATATACAGGCTACATATTTGTACTGAGCTCATATTAAAATTTGGCATGACATTTTGTTTCAGAGCATAAAACTCTTCCTCACAATACAGCATCTTACTTAATCAGTAGTTTTTAAAGCCTTGAATGTCAAATTTGTTAACTAACATATTGAAAAGTTACATTATATCAACATAGCATATAAATTAGAAATAATTTCTAAAATCAGTGAGTTACACTGGGGTATCTGCTACGTGCCTCTTTACAAAATAGCATTTGGAATATGCAGAATAAGCCATTTGAATAGAGCTTTCTATCTCAATTTTGCTTTCAAGCTTGGATATGAGATTATTCTATTTTCCTCTGTAAACTGTTAAAACATTTATAAGTTTATTGTTATTAATGTTAATTCTAAAAATGTCCCTCAGGAACAGGGCTGATTTAATTTTCACTCCAGGCTTGTGTGCGTTCTGAGGTGTGCAATGAGACCATTGTGAAACCTGTAAATCTGCCAACAGTGGGACTTGGGGGGCGGGGGGGGGGGGGGTTCATGAATAGTTTGGGACATGGTACTCTGCCGTTGAAGCTGGGCTAAGTGAGGGAGTATCGCACTGTATGACTTACTTCCAACTAACTGAATTCCAAGTTGGAAAAGTACTTTTAATCCTTTATTACAAACCAACAGTAGAATCATTCGACCCTTCTGTAATTCATGTAATACAAAAATGAGCGAGGTGACCATAATTGGATCAAATTCAAATAAGGACGAGCAGTCAACAAAAAATATGCACTTCCTTCTCATCCCCTCTCTATGTCGCCATACAGGTGAACCGGTCTCTATATTTGTTCATTTCTATCACCATCCAAACCCACGTGACAAGTTACCTTAAGCCAGAGAGAGGATGTGCAACACAAACACAATACAGACAATAAATAGTTACATGACTCCTACATTTAGGAATCAAGGTGCCTTCACTGGAAAATGAATAATTTCTGACTTGGGGTTTGTTATCTCTCTAGATACCTCTTTGAGTATTTCTATTGTTTATTAAGTCTTTTATTTTTGTCAGAACTTGCTGGAAATATTAAGGGAGTCAGCCAGCGTCAATGAAGGAAAAGATAGCTTTTCATTTTAATGACTTTTTATCAAACCTAATTTTTATCCCCAGCTTCTCCTCCCATCCTCATTGCTTCTATAGCTATTGACCCAAAGAAAGTGTCCTTAAAGCAGAATAAGTTAGTTACTGCTTGTTATGCCACTTGTGTTTAGGGCAGCAATGAAAGGTCCTCCATCTCTGTCTGTCCTTTGCCCCCACCTCTATTGTGCCCCAGGGGTGGTTCAGGGTCCTCATTTCTGCCTCTATGCCGCCATTGTCTTTGGACCCCTGCGTTTCCTCCGCCCTTCAGGGGTCTGTGTAGTGCTGTCTTGGTGATGTCTCTCTTCTCATCGTGTCCCCAATCAACTCCACCTTTTTCTCATGGTGATTGTGGCCATGTCGTCTTGATGACACTGAAGGAGTAGGGCGTGGTTGAGATCTTTCTTGGCCAGAAATTACGAAGGATCTGCCAGAGGCTCATGGTGTGGAATGACAGTTGTTTGGCAAGGTCGTTCTCTGTCACACAGCATTCTGACCCGTACAAGAGTGTGGACAGGATACAGCTCTGCTACAGCTTCACCTTGGTGTGGACGATGTGCTTGGTTGATCTCCATATGTTGCTCATTGATCTGAAGACATTTTTAGCTTTGCTGAGTCTGCACTGGGTGTTTTGCCCTTGGTAAAGCAAAATAAACCATTGACAAAAACTGGAGTTAGCAATCTCTACTTAATTTATCTCAGAAGTATATCCTGGATTATAACCTATAAATTAGAAATAATTTCTAGAATCGGTGAGATATCTGCTATCGTCTCTCCTTAATTGGAGACGCAATAGCAGTTGCTCCCTAACTGGTAGGTAAGGAGCAAAATAACAAAAGAAATTAGGGAGAATGATTTTGGTTATTCTTAAGACAATACTCTACAATATTCTTCTACAAACATTTATTTGGGACTGATTTTAAGGCATGATAATTAATCTGATTATCCTGTCCGAAAATTATATTTACCTTTATGCAAATTAAGCAAAACCCTGCATCAACGAATATAATTATCAGCAAAAAAAAATTAGTGTCTAAGACCACGGACTTCCAAATGTCCTATGCTCAGAATTACATTGAGAATTTTGCATTCCATTTCCATGATCAAAGTTAAAGAAAGACAGCAAATTTGTAAATATCAATTGATTTTATAAAGCTGTAGATTTTGAACTCATGAAGAAATGAACTTGCCTTTACAATGAAGTATCTTACTGCATGATAGTGTGGTGGTTAGCACAACACTCTAGAATACCAGAGAACCAGGTTCAATTCCTACCACCAACCAAAAGGAGTTGGTATGTTCTCCTGTGAGCGTGTGGGTTTCCTCTGGGTGCTCTGGTTTCCTCCCACAGACAATTCAGTTCAATTCATACATGAATACCCATGAGTACAGCCAAATGAGACACTGTACTCTGGAGCCAAGGTGTAAACACAGTACCAACAGTCACACATCACAAAGCACCCATAGAACAAACAAGACAGCAAGCATATTACAGACATCCCACCCTGCAAAAACTCTTTTCAGGGAGATAGCACCCCACCCCCCTGTCAACCTCCAAGGGTGTATGTAATACTTTGTCGAGTGATTTTGTCTAATCTGTAAACCAAGTTGGGTACATGCAGAAAATGTGACATTAAAATATGTACTTATATTATTATGAAGTCATTTTTTAAAATTCTATTACAACTTTAAGCAAGTCTACAGGGAGTTTGGCCTCATCACGAAGGACATCAATAGAGTAGCTCCTTAGCAGCTAGCCAGCTAGTTTAAATAACGTTAGCTATGCTAATGAACAAATGACACCTGTTAAACTCACCTCAACATGTCTTTTACATTTTAACCCACCAGGGGCAATAGAAAAGTCACTGTTGCAAACAGTGCAGCGAGCAACACTGTCATTATTTTTGAGGTCGACTGTAAAGCCCGCCCACAGAAAAAGCTGATAGGTCTACTTAGCATGAAGAGAGACCAATCAGGATGCTCCCTCTCCCTCTCCCTCTCAAAAAAAATTGATTTCAGGGATATTGTACATAATTTGCAGACGTCAGGGAGCCACTATCAATATGCGGGAGACTCCCGGAACTTCCGGGAGAGGTAGGATGTCTGATATTAAGGTATCAATAAGATACAGCCACGCAAAAAAAGAAGTCCAGACGGGAGCCATGAATGCCACCAAAATCTGCTGCTGACCACAATACAGCTTGTTTTCTGCGGAGCGGACACTGGGGTCTGCACTGACTCCAGACCGTACACCACAGCACACCGTCCTTGGTGGAACGCACCAGCTCCGACGCCTCTTTCCTGGCAGCTGTAAACAGGCGACAGCGTGGCTTGAGGCCTAGTCCAGAACAAGCACATGTAAAATATCAGTAAAATACAGCCGAGCAAAAAAAATTTATATATATAAAATTGGTCATTGTAAATTGTCCTGTGATTAGGCTAGGATTGCTGGGTGGCACAGCTTGAAGGGCCAGAAGGGCCTATTCCACACTGTATCTCAATTGATGATTGATAGCATCGGTTAGTCTCGCGAGACCATGGATCTGCGCCTGGAAAGTCCTCTCCAGGGCGCAGGCCTGGGCAAGGTTGTATGGAAGACTGGCAGTTGCCCAAGCAGTAAGTCTCCCCTCTCCACGACACTGATGTCCAAGGGAAGGGTAAGAGCCGATACAGCTTGGCACCAGTGACGTCACAGGAGTTGCCAGATCGAGGTTGAAGGCAACGTCGGACTGCCTTAGGGACTCCAGCTCCGGATTTGTCCTCAGGGTTTACTCCCGAAGCTTTTCCCATGAGTGGGTATGGCCGCAAGGCAGCGGAGGTTTGAAATCAGAGTTTTCCCTCTCTTAGATGGACTGCCTTCCCAGGCTGACGAGCTCCATCTACCTGAAGCACTGGTTTTAAGGCGCCAGGACCCGCCTTCACCCCTTCTCCTGTCAATAGAAACAGTTCCGCCGGGCTTAGAGGTGAAGCCACACGAGAAGGCCAGGAGTTGGACTTGGTTGTCAGAGGCTATTTGAGGTGCATGCCGTGAGGAGCACTTTTAGGTAGTGGGAGCTTGTCCCCATTACCACTCCTCGGCTTGACAACCTTGGAACCTGAATATTGTTTATTATCTCAATAAATAATAAGTAAAAAATGTTCCATTATTGTTCATGCTGGTGATGTGTTAAATGAATACAAGTAGATCTGTAATAAAAGATTCATAATTTTTAAGCACTAGATCCTTATTTATAATCTCTTTTCACTGTTCTATGTCATATCCAAGCTATCATGCGATGTATTTTTCCAATTAAGAAATAACCAGAAAAAAAAGTCCAGGATCTGATTTCACTTCCTCATTCAATGGATTTAACTTGAAACTGCTACAATCCGCCCCCCCCCCCCCCCCACACGTCCATCCAAGTAAGTGCTGCTTGACCCACTGAGTTTTGCCAGCAGATTGTGTGTTGCTCCAGACTGCAGCATCTGCAGTCTCTGCCTTTCTTCTCTGACGTTATGTGACAGGCACCAAGATGCTTTGCAAGAAGTAGCAGTAATATGGAATGTGAATGAAAAAGTAAATTCTTCACTTGCTTTAAAGGGGTGTGAATTGCTGAAGCTAATATATGAATAAAATAGACTAATAGAACTGGAGGAAATTATTATAAATTGAAAAATCCAGGCCTTAAGCCTAATTAACTACAATCACCTTGTGTAGTAGAGCGCCACCTAGTGCACTAAATAATGATTTGAAATTAAATTTCAGAGTAAATTCAAAGTTCAAGGTAAATTTATTATCAAAGTACATATATGTACCATACACAACCCTGAGATTAATTTTCTTGTGGGCATACTCAGTAAATCAATAATATAATAATAACCATAATAGAATCAATTGAAAGACCACGGCAGCTTGGGTGTTCAACCAGTGTGCAAAAGACAACAAGAAAGAAATAATAAATAAGCAATAAATATCAAGAACATGTGATGAAGAGTGCCTGAAAGTGAGTCCATAGGTTGTAGGAACATTTCAGTGAAGGGGCAATTGAAGTTGCATGTAGTTAACCCCTTTGATTCAAGAACTTGATGGTTGAGAGGTAATAACAACTCTTGAACCCAGTGGTGTGAATCCTGAGGCTGCTGTACCTTCTTCCTGATGGCAGCAGTGAGAAGAGAGCATGGCCTGGGTGTTGAGGGTCTCTGACAATGGATGCTGCTTTCCTGTGACAATGTAGACGTGCTGAATGGTGGGGAGGGCTTTACCCATGAGGGACTTGGCCATATATCCTACTTTTTGTAGGATTCTTTTCAGTTTACAACACTGGTGTCATTGGCAAAGTTGAGTATGGCATTGGAGCTGGCTCAGCCCCACCATCATAAAACGAGTAGCGCAGGGGCTAAGCACACAGCCTTGTGCTGCACCTGTGCTGATGGAGATTGTGAAAGAGATGTTGCCAATCCCAACGGACTGGGATCTGCAAGTGAGGAAATCGAAGATCCAATTGGAAACATAGAAAACCTACAGCACCATACAGGCCCTTCGGCCCATTAACCTGTGCCAAACATGTCCCTACCTTAGAAATTACCTAGGGTTACCCACAGTCCTCTATTTTTCTAAGCTCCATGTACCTATCCAGGAGTTTCTTAAAAGACCCTATTGTATCTGCCTCCACCACCATCGCCGGCAGCCCATTCTGTGCACTCACCATTCTCTGCGTAAAAACTTAGCCCTGACATCTCCTTTGTACCTACTTCCAATCACCTTAAAACTGTGCCCTCTCATGCTAGCCAGTTCAGCCCTAGGAAAAGCCAAGTTCACTCAACCAATTATTCAGGGAGGTATTGAGGTCAAGGTCTTGAAGCTTATTGATTACCGGTAGTTTTGAGGGGATGATAGCATTGAATGCTGAGCTGTAGTCAATAAAGAGCACCCTAGCGTATGTATCTTTTCTGTCTCAATGTTCTATGATTGAGTGAAGAGTCAATGAAATGAGTAATGAAGCAAGATTTCAATTGACAGGAGTCTTGAACACGATTGATAAAGGTTTCAGTTGAAGGTTTCCAGGTTGGGTTCTGAAACGTGGAGTTGAGATAAAAAATTGGCATCCATAAGTAACGTGATGGAGAGGGAGCACTTGGTCCTGAAGAAGGGTCTTGGCCTGAAATGTTAACAGTTTATTAATTGTGTGTGGTGTTTTGGAATACAATGTAGTTCTTTTTTGACAAGGTACTATATAGAATTAGGGCTCAATGTCTAAGTTTCTATCATCTGGATTGCTTTTGGCATTTTCATGATTTTGCATTTGTAAGGAGGTTTGGTCCTGTACAATTTGTCTCGCACACATCCAGGCGTTGCCGCCTCAGTAACAATTTTCTGTAATTCACCTGTGACTCATCCTCCAGCCTTTCTCAGCAGCTAACTCCCCAACCTATCAAGTATGATGTGGAGCAACTAGCTTTCTGCTCAGCTTGACTCATTCTTGGATGAAACATTTTAATTTTCATGCAGATAAAACAGTTCCATATATTTTTATCTGATATATTTGGTTAATTGGGACACATTAGGACCAGTACAGTTTGGCCCAATTAAGCATCTGCCTCAATTAGCTAGAGTTTCATGGAAATAGTTAAAAAAGTATTAAAAAGACGAATTGAGTAACAAATTACGTATTTAAATTAAAAAAAGAAAAATTAGAACACTACCAATAGTACTGCAGTATTATAAAATTGTGTATTAGATCCCAATACTTATCAATGGAGGAATTCATCTACATCGTGTTCTTTTGACTATAAATAAAACAAATCAGCATAGACTCTTTAGTGCAGATTACGGACTGCTTCTTCCAATTCTTCATTTTCATTGTAACATTTAAGATGATTGTCAATTTCTTCAAATTCTTTGTAGTTTCTAACTTGTTGAAGTAGTGAAATCGTTTCATTTTCACTCCTGGCCGTTTCTGGCATCTCCAAGCCCGAATGCTTGAAACTGCAGTGAGCAAAACAGTTCTGAATCACCTTGCTGCTTATTTCTCACCGACTATCAATGTGACAACACTCGCTGCTTTTTGAACACAAAGGTATGCAGCTGACGCAGTTTTCTCGAAGCACAGCGTTGTGTCTAACTGTACGGCAGAAGTCTCCTGCCCCAAAAAAGTGGTAGGGTGTCCCAGCGATTTTCTCGATTAGTTTTTGTTCTTTAAGAGTTGTCCCAAATAAACAGCTGCCCCGATTTATTGGAATCCACTGTAATCCATTCCCCTCCTCAGTTGTAAACCAAGTCACAAATGCCATTTGTTTTACTTGAGCTTAAAATCATGTACCAAAGCATTGTGACATCTGCAACTCATTCAGATATTATTTAGTTTTAATAAATGTAAATTAGTGTTGTTTCAGCAGTATTATTTTACTTGTCATAGCTCCTGCCAACAAAGTCACATTTTCCTGACGAAGGGTCTCGGCCCGAAATGTCGACAGTGCTTCTCCTTATAGACGCTGCCTGGCCTACTGTGTTCCACCAACGTTTTGTGTGTGTTGTTGTTTGAATTTCCAGCATCTGCAGATTTCCTCGCGTTTATATTTTCCTAGAACAGGTTTGTCATAGATCATCCAAACTGGATCATTCTCTAGTAATTACTTTGAGCCACCCATGTTCTAGTTTGCCTTGCACATTGCTAACTGTGCAGAATTCAGCCGAAAGTTCTCAAAATCGAATGCTGCAAAATCGTTTTGTTGGCCAAACCCCACACAAATTATTTATTTGCCATTATTTAATTAGTACCTTTATATCTGAGTGAGGAATTTTCCTCAAAAATATACAAAGCCAAGCCTAGTTAAGATTCAGATTTAAGCAAAGGGTGTTCTTCTGTATTTCATTCTTGTTGCTTAATGGGTTGTTAGATATGTATTAAAAAATTAGGTCACTCCTATGCAATTATTTTTAATCAAAGCAAACAATGTTAATCCAAAACTGGGCAATGAATGTGAATCATAAATGAATGAATTCAACTGTTTGGTTTTTGCTTTTACATGACAAACGAGTAAATTAATATAATTTTTTTCCCCCACATGGTCCTCCAAGAGGGCCACAACCTTGCCATAGGGTTTGGAAGCTTAAGTGCCTCCTGCCACATTTCCTGCACTCCACCTATACCACGTATATTTTCAAATACCTCAATTATGCCTCCCTTAATCTTTGCTAAAACAGATCTAGTCTCTCCAATCTTTCTTTGCAACTGAAACGCTCCCTCCCAGCCAAAACCCTGGTGAATCTCCTCTGCATCCTGTCCATTGCTATCACATCCTTCCTATTGTGTGGTGATCAGACTGCATGTAGTACTCGAACTGAGATCAGACCAATGTTTATAAAGCTGGTGCATACCCCTCCCCACTCTTGTAATCAATGTTCCAATTAATGAAAAGCAGTGTCCCACAGACCCTACCATTCATGATGTAAGTGCTAACCTCATTGGTACTTTGGAAATGCACCAGCACACATTTATCAGAATTAAAGCCCATCTTCCATATCTCAATCCATTCCACCCACACATCACTAATACCCTGAAGCAGGGGTGCCCAACCTTTTTTAATGCCACGGACCCCTACCTTAAACCAAAGGGTCTGCCGACCCCAGACTGGGAACCCCTGCCCTGAAGCCTGCGACAACCCTTCCTACTATCAACAACTCGACCAATCTTCGTGTCAACTGCAAACCTAATGATCGTGCCTTCCACATCCATTTTAAGATCATTAAGTCAGACATCGTGGAAACAGACCCTTTGACCCAACTGGCCCAGAACAACCAAGATTCCAGTCTGGCCCTTGTCCTGCTAAACCTTCCCTAGACGTGTACCTCTGCAGGTATCTTCTAAATGTTGATAAGGTACCTGTCTCAACCACTTCTTCTGTTAGCTCATTTAATATCCTGACCATCTTCTGGGTGAAAACAATTCCCCTCAGGTTCGTATTAAATCCCTCCCCCCATCCTGATTCTCGATTGCTCATCCCTGGGAGAAAGACTGTGAAGATTCACCTTCTCTATCTTCCTCATAATTTTATACAGCTCTGTAAGATCATTTCTCATTCTCCTACGCTCTGATAAAAGAAGTCCCAACCTTCTCAACCTCCCTCCAAAGCCAAGTCCCTCAAGTCCCAGAAACATCCTTATAGATCTCTGCTCTTTTTCCAGCTCAGTGGCATCTTTTCCATCGCAGGGTGACCATAACTGAAAACAATGTCCCAATCTTCCTTGAAACAGAGCTTGGAAGAGAGTATCTGCATCTAGAATCGGGTGTTTGGTATGTGAATCACATTGCCTGCCCCACATAGCTGTTTTTGGTACATATTCTACTAAATTACTTCAACATTTGGCCAGACCTCAACTTCGAAACTGAACTTCTGTCCATAAACCTTGCAGATGGACAATAGTGACATCAACTCTGGCTTTAGGTCAAACGTGGAGCTTGATCTTCTCCAGCTGGTAATACTTCCTGTGGTTGTCCAGGACATCCTGGAGCTTCCAGATGGGGAAGGATGTGCATCCCATAGATTTGGGATCACTTTCCAAGCTTCTATAAAATCATCTCACAGTGCAGAGTACCAGAACAAGACTTCACTGCAAGCAAATTCCTGCATGCATCCAATCACTGAGTTTCATATTCAAGTGGAAACCATATTTCAAGGAACTTGACTCCACAATGCTTATTTTCTTTCTAAAGACAAGGACAATTCAGGTAATATCCATACCTGGCAAAATATATTTAAGCTCTACAATTTGATAAACCCGGCTTGTTTACCCATTCATCTTGCATTCAAGTTTATAAACTGCTATCGTGGGGTGGCACAGTAGTGTAGTGGTTAGCACAACACTTTAAAGTCTCAGTGACCCAGGTTCATTTCCCGTCGCTGCCTATAAGGAGTTTGTACATTCTTCTGACCACGTGGGTTTCCTCCCACAGTCCAAAAATGTACTGGTTGGTAGGTTAATTGGTGATTGTAAATTGTCTCGTGATTAGGCTCAGATTAAATCGGGATTGCTGAGCAGCCTGGCTGGAAGGGTTGGATCTCAATAAATAAATAAATAAATGAAATGAAAGGATAAGATTCAATGAGATGATTCATTAAAGAACAGGGTTGCCATTCTGGATGAATTATAACTGGATTCAGAAAATAGGAGGTAGATTGATTTGCAGATTAGAAGCATGAAAGACAATAGTTGTATTGACCTATTCCTGTCTGTGCTTCATTTTATTAAGAACTTCAGTCATTGATCATCTTGGATGGTTACAGTTCACATGAACCTGATAGTTTGAATCTGTGCAAAAACAAAAGCTTGGCTTGTTTGTTATACTCCTGCGATGAAGTTTCAGTAGGCTGAAATCTCTCTAAGATTCTGCGCTGCTGTGGAATTGGAGAAGCTTGTGCTTGAATGTGACCTTTACTGGAATAAATCTCCTTTGTCTGTTTGGGATATGCTTTCAAGGACTTCTGAAATAAACTGAGAGGTTGGTGGAATGATGACTGTTGTGTACAGTTATCGTATTACTGTCATCTCTTGACTTGAGTCATCTGAGAACTATTCAGTGAAATTTCCATAACAATGATATTTAGTGTTTTCCACTCGGGCTTAATACTCTTTGGATCCTCCCTGACCTAAAACAATATCTCGACAAACTGAATCGACTTCGGCAAATGATTTATTTTTCAATTTTCAGGCCTACTTTTCTCTAGATAATGAAAAATCTAAAATATTTAAGGATGTATCGAGAACTGTTGAGTGTTATTTGGATTTTGATCATGACGGAGGATGTATTAAATTAGCTTGAACTATGATAGAACCTGTATAGCCTTGTGATCATAAAGAGTACTGGAATATTTTAAGCTAAAGTGTGTAACCCCTGTTAAAGTATTACGCACCTTAATGTAGATTTAGTTGCTAGATTAAATGTTAGCTTTGTGTAACTACTGCAGGTATTTTTGTTTTCATATTTGCACTAATATTACAGTAACTTTAGCTTGGATTCCAAAGAAAGATTTTTCCTTGTTTGTGACATTGCCAACTGAAGTGGTTTTTTTTTCAATGGTAAATTGTTGATGTGTCTTTAAGTAACACAACAATTACAATTTATGGCACGTCAGTCTGACTTAACTCTGCATGAGTTCACAGTTGAAATTTCTTGCAGGAATACTTCTATGTTTTGTAACTCCAAGACATGAAGCTAATTGAAAGAAAAATGCGGGAACCAGGAAATGCATGTCTACTTCGTCTTACTTTAGTGAGGCGCACACTTTATGACGTGGTGACGTCATAACGTATGCCATTCACATACTTTTACATATAACCATGAATTATGTAAACAACAAGCAATACTTAATCAAACAATATACTTACAGTATTATTCAAATATTAAATACACATCAGATACTTAATCACACTTCTGCTTGGATCCACATTTTGTAGTTAAATGACCAGCTGATTAATTTCAGTATTCACTGAATGTGTCCACTGAGTTTTTTTAAAAAAGGGCTTCTGTAATTTTCTACACTGAAGCAGGCTTATATATATAAAAAAGATAATTGAAAATGTATAAAGGTTGTCTGCGGGTGGCTGATCTCAGCAAGAATGGTAGAAAGCAGAGGATTTAGTTTAATCTTAGGAGAAAATTGGTAAAACCTGTTGATTCTTACCATTACCCATTTGTTTGTTTGTTTTGTGCCGTGCAGGCGATTATGGTCTTTGATGACCATGATTGTTCTTGGCAATTTTTTTTTTGGAGAACTGGTTTGCTACTACCTTCTTGTGGGCAGTGTCTTTACAAGATGGGTGACCCCAGCCATACTCTTCAGATATTGTTCACCTGGCGTCAGTGGTCACATAACCAGGACTTGTGATCTGCACCGGCTGCTCAAACGGCCATCCATCTCCTGTTCCCATGGCTTCACGTGAGCCTGATCAGGGGTTAAGCAGGTGCTACACCTTGCCCAAGGGTGACTTGCAGGCTAGCGGAGAGAAGGAGCACCTTACACCTCCTTTGGTAGAGACCAAGGTTACCCATTAACCTTGCTGTTACTGCTCACATGTGGATGCACAGAAATTGTAGAAGTAGATGAAACGGAGTCTCATGTTAGGATAGAATAATTATCCCTGTGCAGTTTTTCCATTTGGAAATTCTGCTGGCTGTTGGAGAGCTGGCATTTGTTGAACCATATGTTCATTTGCAGTTTCAAAAATACTGGGAAAATAAGTCATTTGAGTAATTGAATTCTGTGAAAGCTTCAATTGTTATTCTATAAAACTGATTTACTATTTCCTTTCTTTTAGGTACGGAAACATATAAATGATCTTTATGAAGATCTAAGAGATGGACATAACTTGATCTCCCTCCTGGAAGTCCTCTCTGGGGTGACTCTAGTGAGTACTCATTTTATAATTTCAATGGAATACATTGCACATTTCTTCATATGAACTTTAATTTTAAAAAATTGCTCAACAATTTTACAACATACCAACTTTGTACAATAAGTATTAAAATAATTATGCTGAAGCCGTCTGATTGCCTTGTAATCTGGTTAATGAGAAACTGCACTCGTGAAGACCATCTTTCTCCAGTAGTTAAAAAAAATTACATTCAACAGGAGATCTGTATTTTGTACACTGCTGTTAAAGGAATTGTCTTAACAAGCGTTACCTCATGTCATATTTAACACTACTTTCTCTAGCAGTTATTTTTAATTGCTTTTGTTTTCAGTTGGTTTAGGTGCTTGAAAACTGTCTCAATGGTTTAATGGTTTTCAGATTTTCAGTCCAATGTTAGTTTGGACTGGATACTGGCAAGGGAGTGAAAGTAGACCACCTGGATAATTCCAGTGTAATTTTAGAAAATTGTAGTGTTCCCTTGAAACCTTGAACAGGATATAATTTGTAACACACAGTGGTGACATCTAGTGGACGAGAAGTGGTACTCCACAAAAAAAAATCAGTTCAACCTTTTCAAGTTCAAGTTCCAAGTTTTTTTGTCATCTGACTGTACGTATGCATACAACCAAATGAAACAAAGTTCCTCCAGACCACGGTCCACTGGCAAAACATATCACACACAGCACATAAAATAAATATTACCGTAAACATGATAATAAAATATAATGCATGATGCATGTTGTGTGCAGCACAAGTAAACAGTTCACTGTCCTAGTGACGCGGCCTCGGTGGTGGCGGGGTATTCAGTGGTCTCACAACCTGAGAGAAGAAGCTGTTACCCAGTCTGGTAGTCCAAGTCCTGATGCTTCTGTACCGCCTGCCTGATGGTGGTGGGTCAAAGAGATTGTGGGATGGGTGAGAGGGGCCATCGACAATCTTCTGGGCCCTTTGCCTCCAACTTTCCTGATAAATGTCACAAGTGGGGAGGGTCAGGAGGAGACCTGGGTGATCCTCTCGGTGGTTTTTACATTCCTGTCTAGGGTCTTTCGGCCCCCTGTCTTGCAGCTTCAGTCAGGGCATTCTCGATGGTGCTCCTGCAGAAAGTTGTTAGAATAGGGGCAGGGGGCCTTGAAGACATCCATCTCCTTCTTGATCAATGAGGAGTGTTGTCGATCTAGATTAGATCATCCACAAAGGAACTTTATGCTCTTCATCCTCTCCACAACAGAGCCATTCATGTGCAATGGAGAGTGGTCAGCCTGTGCCTTCTGGAAGTCCACGATCATCACTTTTGCCATGTCCACCTTGAGACAGGTTGCTTGAGGGGAAAGAACAAAGATGGACTCCAAATAAAAAATTCTAAATTCAGATAAATCCAGTTTCAGTGCAAGTGGATGGGGAACAGATGTTTGAAGGCACATCAGTATTAGGGCAGTGAAGTGTATTCAGCGAGGATTCCCGCCACTGCCTGTAAGGAGTTTGTACATTGTCTCCATGGCCGAATGGATTTCTTCAGAGTGCAATGGTTTCCTCCCACCGTAGGTGTGTCAATTGGTTGATGTAAATTGTCCCGTGATTAGGCTAGGATTAAACTGGTGGATTGCTGGGCTGCGTGGTTTGAAGGATCTATTCTATGCTGTATTTCAATCAATCAATAAATAACGGGGATCAGCTATGTTTTCAATATAGGGGATGATATTGAAAACATAGGCCTGAGTCGACGTAGTAGTAGGGTGATGACCTCCTGCCAGGCCAAGCTTAAGAAATCTCGTTTAGGTGGATGCTGTGCAATGTGTCCCCTGTTACAAATCAGTACCCCGAAATAACAAACAGTACACAATATGCGATTAAATGATTAAGCTTTATTAGCCCTTACTTTGACTATATGGTTAGCAGAGAAACAAAATATAAAAGAAAAAGGGCCCAAATCATATTAAACAGTCTGTGCACAAAGGCCAATCGGTCCCCATAGACCTCCTCTGATCGTCGCTGCCCTTCCGACCCTCGCCCTGAGTTCACCCCGTCCGGCAGTCTACCAAATCTCTCCATTTGTGTCTTCTCTCTTCATCTCTCTCTCTCTCTTCATCTCTCTCTCTCTCTCCCTCTCTCTCTCTGGCAAAAGCCCGTGAAACAACTGCTTCAAGATTGACAAGACAAGGCAATTGGCTAGCATGCATCCACAGTCCTGTTATCTCCAGCCATAACCCAAACAGTGCTGCTACAGAGAAACCGTTACTTCAGCAGTGAACATTACAAAAAAAGTCTGTTACATTAGCAATGAAACCTTACAGTGCGTTACATAAGATTAAGAGGAGTAAAAATGAGGCAACTGGGAGCTCAACACAGCAGAAATGTAGGACTATACAAATGTAGGGATGGACTTAGAAATAAACTGTGCATGAAAAATATTGGTAGGGTACATTCATACAAAGTGTAGGGCTGTTCAATTTTATCTCAAGAATGGGTTCCATCAATTTCTTTCGAAATACATGAAAGGATGGAAACTGTAGGGTTGAAACCTTGTATTTCTGAAATAATAGAAATAGCCTGTTGTGTCAAGGTTGTTGTTCCAAGTGAGTATATTGTTTCTGTTTTCATGGAAGGAAGGATTAATTTGGATATCATTATTAGAGAGTAAGAAATGGTGTGTATGGATAGAAAACATTTTAAGGGGTCCAGTATCTATAAAGCTGGATTAATCGTGAGAGCTAGCCAAAAAAAGATGCAGATCTTAAAAGAAGCAAGGGATGAAATTGTCTATGCACTTTCAATGTATGTTTTGTGATAGAGTACTGGAAAATAACCAAGAAAGTATTGCTATTTGTAAAAGGAAGAACATGATGGACCAAATAACTACAGGGCAGTCAGGCTAAGAGTCATAGAAAAGTACAGCACAGAAGCAGGCCCTTTGGCCCATCTAGTCCATGCTGAACCATTTAAACTACTGCCTAGTCCTATTGATCTGCACCGGGACCATAGCCCTCCATACCCCTATCATCCATATACCTATCCCAACTCCTCTCAAATGTTGAAATCGAGCTCACGTGCATCACTTGTGCTGGCAGCTCATTTCACACTCTCACCACCCTCTGAGTGAAGAAGTTTCCCTTTAAGTTCCCCCTAAACTTTTCATCTTTCACTCTTAACCCATGACCTCTGGTTGTTGTCCCACCCAACCTCAGCGGAAAAAGCCTGCTTGCATTTACTCGTATCTATAGCCCTCACGTTGGGGAACTCACCATTAAAGTGACACTTGAGTACCATCAGCTTGTACTTTTTGAGAGAAGATCTTATTTGACCAACAGTTTAATTTTTGAGGATGTAATAGAATCAATAATGTTTATTTTTTAAAATCTGCACAGGATTTAACAAAGCATTTGGCAGAGTCCGGCTGTGACCTGTAACGTAGCAGTACAAGAGAGATAAAGCTAAAGCAAAGGAACAAAATAAAATAGTAAAGCAACAGAGGAAAAGAAGGTTCATGGAGGAAGCAGGATCGATTGTGACTTAGTGAACACATGAGGGATAATTATTGACTGAAAAATGGCATACAAAAGCCAGGAGGTCTTGCTAGAGCTCCCGTTAGACTGTTGCTGGGGAACAGTGCTATCATGGCCATTGTTCTGTGGAAGGATGTGATAGCATTAGAGAGTGTGCAGAGGATATCTCCAAGGATATCAGTGGGTTTGGATAATAATAGTTATGAAAGCAGATTGAATATTAGTTTTCTTTGAAACAAAGGGAAGATTTCATTGTGAAATTTTGATCAGATAGTGAACAGGAAGGGTCAGTGATGATGACTAAGGATAGATTTAAGTTGATTGGAAAGATTAGAGGGTTGAGGAGATACTTTTCTTCACCTACTTGTGGAGTTCTGTGATGGCGATGAAAGCAGAGTTGCTCATCCCATTTCAAAGGGAGTTCTGATGCAGGGTCTTAGGACACATTGATCATCCCTCTGCCCCCACAGATGCTGATTGACCAGCTGAGTTTATTATTTGCTCCGTTTAAAAGATGCATGGATGAAGGTGCATGTGCAGTGTGTGACTGTATACACCGTGTACTTGCACCTTGGCCCCGGAGGAACGTTGTTCTGTTTAGCTGCGCACACGTGTATGGTTGAATGACAATAAACTTGAACGTGAACTGGGAAGCAGGACAAACCTAAATCCTCCTGTCCCATGAGTTTCTATGAGTCAAAGTTCAAAGTACAACCTTGAGATTTGTCTCCTTACTGGCAGCCACAAAACAAAGTAACCCAATAGAACCGATCAACAAAAGTCCGTCAAACTCGCGTGTGCAGGGGAAAAAGATTGGGCAAGGAATAAAAGCAAGCAAATAACATTCAGAACTGAAGTTCCCATCTAATACAGAGTTCCATCTAACATGTGGGCAGTAATAAATAAAGTCAATTTTAACGTAAATGTGGGTAATGTACTGATCTGGGTAAAAACAGGAATTAACCATTTGGCTCCTTTAGTATGTTCTGTTATCTGTGCCTCAGATCTTGTTGCATCTTATTTTCTTTTGCAGCTTCTTCCAAGTCCATTGATAGTGCATCTATAACCATTTGGGAGGGGCAGGGATATAATTCCAAGTTTCTGTCATTTGTACTGGAGGGAGGAGCTGGGGTTAGAATGACCTTAGTCTTAAAAGACCTAGCTCTAATTTTAAGATATTGCTTACTTGTTGTGGATTTCACCACCAAACAAAATAGCTCCTATATATCTGATGAAACATTTTTATCATTCCAAGAATTTAAATTAGATCAAACTGCAAACAAAATTCAATCCAAGTTTACAAAACCTGTTCTCACAATTTAATCCTCTTAAATCCAGGTATTATTCTGGTTTAATGTTCTGATTCAGACTCATGATGATTGATAGTTTAATCATGTTTTGGGGTAATTAAAATACGTTAACATTCCAGATTGAATAACTTTAGAGAATTCCAACGTTCACAACTCAGAAGAAATTGATTCTAATCTTAATTGTGAATGGGAGTTTTCTGAGATGATGAAATCAAGTTTGATATTTCCCTACTTGATGTTCCATTCATTATATCAAGCCTCACCAGGATCTTTAAATGTTTTCATTCGATAACTCTCATTCCTCTCAATACCAAAGGGTCAGTTTTCTTCATTTACTCATAGTGACTCTTTCTTACCTGTAATCAATCGATTGAGCCTTCTCTGCCCTTCCTCCAGAGAGAATGAATCTGAATGGGAATGAAATTCAGGAACTTCCTTCCCAAACCCTCTCTTCTCCTTCTAGCAAAGGGCCTTTGACCTGAAATATTACCTCTTTTCTTTCCACAGATGCTGCCGACCTGAATATATCCAACGTTTTCTGAGTTAATTATTTTCCAATTTTTTTCAGCATCTACAAAACAGTGTTTGATTCTTATTGCTTAACTGGGTGTTGCAAACAATATACCTACCACCCCATCACCCTCCAGATCCAACACATTTTTCTCCACAATCTCCAAAGGGACCCTACCAATAAATATACCTTTACTGCCCCACGCCCTCCACTCACCACAGGGATCACTCCCTCTGCGACTCTCTTGTCCTTTTGCCCCTCCCCACTAATCTCCATCCAGACACTTGCCCTACCAAGTGGCCTAAGTGCTACACCTGCCCATACACCTCCTCCCTCACCTCGGTTCAGTGCCCCAAATAGTCCTTCCAGGTGAGGCAACACTTCAACTGTGAATCTGCTAGGGCTGTCTTATTGTGTCTGGTGCTCCCGATTTGACCACCTTTGCATTGATGAGACCCACTGTAAATTGGGGGACCGCTTCTCAGGCATCTCCACACCATCCGCCTCAGGTGGGACATTCCAGTGGTCGAACATTTTAATTCCAAATCCCATTCCAATGTGTTGATCCATGGCCTCCCTTGTGCCACCATCAGGGCAGAGGGTCAACACCTTATATTCCATCTGGGATACTCCAACCTGATGGTATGAATATTGATTTCTCCTTCCCGTGAGCAAAATTCTCAGCTGCCTATTACTTGACCTTACATCCCCTCTACTTTCCCTTTCTCCTATAGTCCACTCTCCTCTCCTACCAGATTCTTTCTTCTCCAGCCCTTGACCTTTCCCACCCACCTGGCTTCACCTATCGCCTTCCAGCTAGTCTATTACCCTCCTCCCACCATTTAACTTGGGCAACTTAACCCTTCCCTCTCAGTCTTGAGGAAGGGACTCAGCCCAAAACGTCAACTGTTTATTCTTTCCCATAGCTGCTGCCTGACCTGCTGAGTCCCTCCAGCATTTTGTGTGGGTTGCAATAGGTGTGACAGCAGAGTCCAATAATGTAGTAAATTTAACCTTCACATTTCATTATCTAACACTCAAAACTTTATGGTGCATCTTCGATAAAGATTGTATTTTGACAGACAAAGCTGGAGGCTAAATAAAAAGCTTGCTGAGAGCAAATCTGCACCCAGTCATTATGAAGATTAGCCAAACTGGTGGCAAAAGTTCAAAATGGTGGCACAAGATAAGTCTCCAGAAGCATCATGATCCCTTGTTGGTTTGTTGGAAAACAACTACCAATGATTAAAACAGTATCTATAAATTATATTCATTACAACAAGAAAGAAACATCATTCCTGTCTATACATAGCCTTTTACAACATCAGGATTTTCCAACATGCTTCACAGCCAATCAAATGTTTATTATATTGTGCTATCTCTGTCTAAAATATAAAATTAGAAATTAATATGTGGTTACTAATAAACTTTTTGTACTTTTAAGTGATTAAGCATATCCTGAGTTCATAAAAGACCCCATGTAATGCATTTTGCTTTCCTTCCAACTGTGATTTGTTCTATTAATGAAGATTTGATCTACAGTATTTTTCATTAGGATGGTACAAGGGAATTATTGCAAGTTAAATACATCTTCATATTCTTGTTGAAGTCCAGATAACATGTCTTGATAGAATGAAAATGCTTTTTTTTATTGCAGCTTATTAGTGCATGGATATACTGAAATGTTCAACCTTTCTCTCATGATTTGTCAAGCGTTCATGATATTTGCTTCTTGGAAAAAAGCAAAATGGTGTTCCAATGAACTATTGCCAGTATAAAAGTATTATTTTCACATCATTTTTTCAAAAACACCTACAGCAGAGGCTTGCCTGCTTCCAGAATGAGACATTCGTTGTGCATTACAACTTCAAAGAAATCCTTGTATTATAAAATAACACGGTATACTTTGAGTATGTGTTGAGGGCAAAATTTGCCGGTTGATTTTATTCACACCCAGGAAGTGGTGAGGGCCCGATGTTTTTTTTAAAATTCATTCTTCCTTCATTTTATTTTGTATATCCTTTGCTATCCCATTTACCCTTCCTTTGCTTCCTCCACTCTCTTCATTTTTGTTTTATGCTGATTAGCCAAAGGAGCAATTTGTCATGAAGAATTTGCGCTTGCCGAGACCGCCATTCTGCGTTTCTGAACGCAGTCCAGAGGAGGCGGATGATGTTGAGGGGGTAGGTGCCACAGCATGAGGCGATGCAATAAATACTGTATCACTGCAAGGTAATCCACATTGCTTTAAAGTGAGAGTGAGTCAGTATCGGGGCTAATCTCAGCGGCATACTTTGTGAAATTTGTTGCCTTTTCAGCAGCATACAATGCAATACATAATAGAAAAAAAAGTGAATTAGAGTAAGTATACTTATTAAGTAGTTGAATTAAATAAGTAGTGCAAAAACAGAAATAAGGCAGTATTGAGGTAGTGTCTGTGGGTTCAATGGCCATTCTGAAATCGGATAGCAAAGGGGAAAAGCTGTTTCTGAGTTATTGAGTGAATACCTTCAGGCTTCTGTACCTCGTCCCTGATGGTAGCAATGAGAACTAGTCATGACCTGGATGATGGGGGTCCTTAATGATGCCATTTTTTTTGAGACATCGCTCCTTGAAGATGTCCTGGATACTACGGAGGCTAGTGCCCACGATGGAGCTAAGTTTACAACTCTGTGCAGCTTTCTTCTCTGCAGTAGCCCCTCCCTGTTCTAGAGCTCAATTACACAGATATTTATAAAATACTGACATTATTGGGATATATTTTGCAGTTAAGTTATACTTCTGAATATATTTTGGAAGTTTTAACTGGGTTTTGCCATGTTTCTCGTTAGTGATTCATCAGTGGAACAATTGACTTTTTATTCACAGTTCGAATTATCATCTCGGGGAGAGAAAATATACCATTTTGTTCCTGAGAGGAAATAATCAGTCTGTGCACTGTCCTGATTCACCTAGGTGGGGAGTGGAATGGTAGCTCTGCAGGAATTGGCTTCAAGGGATGAGAATCCAAATTGTTTGAAAGCGATTCAATATCTTCAAAACAAAGCATCAATATTTATGACATAATTAATATTTTGAATTTGGAGTCTGATGCTGGAATCCCATGTGTAATGTCTCAGCTGTGTTATTATACATTGAGTCCTGATGAAGGGCCTCGGCCGAAAGGTCGACTGTTTAGCCTTTTCCTGAGACACTGCCTGACCTGCTGAGTTCCTCCAGCATTTTGCGTGTGCTGCTCTGGATTTCCAGCAGCTGCAGATTTTCTCTTGTTTATTATACATTGTACTACACACAGCCCAGACCGTAGCTACAGCATTTAAAAAGAGGCCATTGATAGATTTAATATTTGACGTATCAGAACCCAACGCAGATGACTGATGCTGCTGATGAGTGACAGAATGTGTGAAATCACACAGCTTTCCTAATATTGCAGTTGGCATTGCGACTAGATTGAAAATGGGGTTGGCTCAAATGTACAACTAGTTTTCTGTGGATTATTCTTTATTGATACAGTATCTTGCTTGTGGCAATAATATGAATGAAAGCAGCACAGCTAATTCTAATCTTTTCCTCATTGTGTTCCTTCCTTCATCATAGTTTGGGGCATTTTGGGTTAATTAAATAAGAGATTCAATCATGGTAAATACTCTCTGGGGTAAGTAACATGGGGAGCATTGACCTCAGGTCAAGTTGATTTCGCCATTTTGCATGAATTGAATATCAATAAAATCCAAGGCGAGAGGTAGAAAAGAAAACCATGGTCACGTAGGGGTCAACGCGATGCTTTTACAGCCTGGGGACTTCAGAGTCTGGAGTTCAATTCTGGCATCCTCCATGAGGTGTCTCTATACGTCCTCCCCACAGAATGCGTGGATTTTCACCGGGTGCTCCTGTTTCTTTGCACAGTCCAAAGATGTACTGGGTAGGTTAATTGGCGATTGTAAATTGTCTCGTGGTTAGACTAGGGTTAATCAGGGTTCGGGGTTACTGTAGTGGCTCGAAGGGCCAGACAGATCTACTCCACACTGTATTGTTAAATAAAGAAAGTAGTATTGCGCTGAATGATGCAATAATGCTTTCATTGAACAGAAAATAGCACTGCCCAGTTACATTGCTTAAAAAATACATTTTTAGATAATTTCCCATTATGTGCACGCACCCTGGTTAGTGAAACATTTGATGAGGAGTTTACCAGACATTTCAGCTGTGTGCTTTTGCTCTAACTGAAAGGAACAGCAATATTGGGAAAAGGTTAGTGTTTGCGTGCTGCCTGGGAATTTGGCACAGTTTTCAATTATGCTTTTAACCCACTGTTTGCTGATATCTAAACTAACATTGCACATCTTTCTTTAAAAATGAACGTTAACTCCTGACTATCAATACCAGAAATAGTTAATGAGGAATGAAATGGTAGGTTGGCATGCAAGAAATATTTCCAGTGTGTGATATAATATGCAATTCTGCTTACTTTTCTATGTTTTGAATTATATATATTACATCTACATCAGCAAAATAGTGGTTACAAGTCAGTCTTAATGTCTTCACGTATTCCAGATTAATATGCAGGTTGGTAATCTGCACATTTTTTTCTCATCATAATTAGAAAATCATTTTTGCCTCATCTCGCAGGGGCAAATTGTGAAATGCCAGATTCTTAGTGTGCAGTATTGTCCAATGGAACTATTTTAAAACTTCTCCTGTCCTTCGATCTTCACTGATCAGTAGCTACAGAAAATCATCAGTAGACTAGTCGGCAGGCGCAGAAGTGACAAATGGAATTCAGTCTGGAGATATGTTAATAGTCTGGTTAGAGCAAATAGGTAAGGGGCATACATGAAAAATGTAAAGCTTTCATAGACTAAATTTGGTTTTGCAACGAGCTAATCAATCCTCGACATAGTTCCTGTAGGAAAAATCACAGGATGGATGTGAAATAAGGACCTATTTTATCCAATGGAATTTTTGCAATTTTCAATGCTTTCGCTTTATTTTGGAAGTTATTTTCTGCTGCCCCTTCTCGAGCATTGTTTTGCGCTTTATTAAATTGGGCTACAAAGGTGCAATGTAACCAAGTCACCAGTCCCTTGTAGTGAGATCACACACAAGACAAGTGGGGAATTGCAGCAGCAAACTTGCATTCTGTCCACCCCTCCGCAATCAAATAACAAAACGTAGAAATGTCCAAACACGGGTATGTTTATTCTTCATAAAACTATATATATATGTCCTCTTTTTCCAACTGCTATCCTTTAAGTTGAAAATTGATAAGAGGCTTCCTTTACAACACTAATTAATATTACAAAAATAAATGTGTATTTAAATACTTGGGACAAATTTTATCTGCAAACTAAATGACAGTAGTATTTAAGAATTTGTAGTATCCTCCACTGAATGTGTTGTCGGGTTTGCGTTTGGTTGTCAGGAAATGTGGTTGACCGGAAAAGCTGCTGAGGCTTCAGTATGAAAGGAAACTATGGTTGATTTGGAAACTAGTGAGGGAATGAAGAGGATATCAGCAGTGGGCTCCAGTGTGAAAATCATATCCATCTACTTGCTGCCTAGATGCGAAGTAAAATCAGAAACATGTCATAGGAAGGGAAGAGTGTATCTTATATTCAAACTGACACAACTGCCAAGCGATCAACATTAAGGAGCTAAATGTGCACTTCTGATGTTGTCCCACCCTCTCTTAAAAACTTGAGGCTAAACTTGTTGGAGAATTTCTAAAGTTAGCAAGAGACTGACATTGTGACCTATTTTGTCATGTTGTCTTCAACACAATGACTATTGTTTAAAAAAAAACACTTATTAACCTGAATGTGAGTGGAAGCTGATAAAGCTGACCAAGGAAATATTCTGCTTTGTGTTAATCAAACCCAAAGTAACTCGTTTAAAATTTGCATTAATCTCTCTGTTTTCTTGTCAGCCTCGTGAGAAAGGACGCATGCGTTTTCACAGATTACAAAATGTACAGATTGCACTCGACTATTTAAAGCAACGGCAGGTAGGCCAATGTATCTGTTTCTTAGTAGTTATGGAACTGGACTATCTATCAGTCCTGATGTACATTCAAATTCCACCATAGGAATTTACAAATGGTAAGATTTTTACTTCCAGCTCACACCCCTCCATTATATGTCTATCAGTGAATAGAAGAAGATCACCAAATTCTCCATCAGCACTTCCAAGGTTCATTCTGTCACATCTGATTTAGACACCTGGCCGTTCCTTCAAAGTTCAAAGTGAATTTTAATATCAAAATGCATCTATGTCACCGAATACAACCTTGAGATTCATTTTCTTGTGGGCATGCAAAACAAATCTCTAGAATAACAACTATTGCAGAATCAATGAAAGACTGCCTAACGAGGGCATTCAACCAGAGTGCAGAAGACAACAAATTTTATCAAATGCAAAACAATGAAATAAATAAATAAGTGATAATTATCAAGAACATGAGGTGAAGAATACTTGAAAGTGAGTCCATTAGTTGGTGGGAACATTTCAGTGATGGGGCTAGTGAAGTTGGTTCACAAGCCTGATGGTTGAAGGATAGTAACTGTTCCTGAGCCTGGTGGTACGAGTCCTGAGGCTCCTGTACTTTCCTCCTGATGGCAGCAAAGAGAAGCGAGCATGTCCTGGGTGGTGGGGGCCCCTGATGATGGATGCTGCTTTCCTGCAACAGTGTTTCATGTAGATGTGCTCAGTGATTGGGAGGGATATGGGCTGGGAAATATCCACTACTTTTTGTAGGGTTTTTCATTGGTGTTTCCATGTGATACAGCCAGTCATTGTACTCTCTCCAACACAGCTATGGAAGTTTGTTAAAGTTTTAGATGTCATGCCGACTCTCCTCAAACTCCTAAAGAAGTAGAGGTGCTGCTGTGCTTTCTTCCTAATTGCACTTACTTACCAGGCCCAGGACAGGTCCTCTGAAATAGTAAAACATATTTGGTACTTCATTGTTACTGATCAATATCCCACAATTACTTATATGGATCCTTTACCAGATCCTTTCCCATACCTTGAACAGACAAATACAACAGAGTAACTTATGTTCTGCAGGATGCCCCCAGCATTATTTTATCATTTTGCTCATTTTTTTAAAAGCAGATTTAACTCTGTCAGTTTGGGTTATTATAATTTGATTTAAAAAAAAGTTTGTGTTCCCTCCATAACTTACTTAAACTGTCTGGATTTAAGTACACACACCCAGGAAGATACTAAGAGCAGCTGTGTGTCTCTGTCAGAGCTTGGCAACCTTTTTTTATGCCATGAACCAATACCATTAAGCAAGGGGTCCATGGACACCAGTTTGGGGATCCATGGTATATATCCTATTTTCATTTACTCGTCAGAAAGACAGTTGCTGGAACATTAGAATGCGCTTCAGCGTTAACCTGGGGGAAAATAAAACACTGGTACCAGTAAATCTGACTAGTATTAATACATTTGGGCTTGGGAGTGGTATCCTGACTACCAAAAAACAACCTGGCAGCAATAAAGTTCTTTACACGGAACCGACTGTGTCTAGCCGAGTTGTTCCAGCACAGTTACAACAGCAACACCTTCCTGGGTGGTCTTAAGCAACTGTTGCCCGACAATAACCAGCTTGCATTTCAACAAGTTAGCTCAGCTCCAAATTTCTTCATTGCCTGAGTCCAAACACAGCCTAAAGAACTGAGGTAAATGGGATGTACTTTGACATCAGGGCAGCAGGAGGCCTGGGTAAGACTGGACGCCAGTGAGCATCAAAGACCAAAGACTCCATCGTTTAGAGTCGTTTTCACACGGAAGATGATTTTGTCCTGAAGAAGGGCCTCTGCCCGAAACATTGACTGTTATATTAATTTCCATAGATACTGCCTGACCTGCTGAGTTCCTCCAGCATTTTGTGTTTGTTGCAGCAGATGATTATGGAGGACCCAGAACATTATTGCAAGGGTTTCTCAGGACAGTGTCCTTGGCCCAATCGTCTTCAGTTGCTTTATCAATAACTAACAATCCACCCTAAGAAGTTGGGAAGTTCACTGATAATCGTACATTGTACAATTTCATTTGTAGTTTCTCTACAGACGAAGAGGCCTTTGTTTAGCAAGACCTGAACAACATTCAGACACAGGATAGTAACTTTCCTGCTATGGAAGTGCACAGCAATGGCCACTTTCAACAATATAAAGTCTTTTCATCTGTCCTTGACATTCAACATTATTGCATCAATATCCACTGGGCTCACATTGACCAAGGTTCAGGTGGACTAGCTTCATGCATACTGTGGCCACAAGAGCGGGTCAGAGTCTGGGCATACTGTTGTGAGTGACTCAATGCTCAACAACCCAAATCCTTTCCATCAGCGACAAGGCCTGAATTTATTTATTTATTGAAATACAGTGTGGAATAGGCCCTTCTGCCCCTTCAAGCTGTGCTGCCCAGCAATCCCCCAATTTCATCCTAGCCTAATCAGGGGACAACTTACAATGACCAATTAACTTACCAATTGGTACGTCTTTGGTCTGTGGAAGGAAACCGGACCACCCAGAAGAAACCCACGTGGTCACAGGGAGAACACACAAATTCCTTACAGGCAGCAGCAGGAATCGAGCCTGTGTTACTAGTAGCGTAGCCCCTTTGCTACTGTGCCACCCCTATCAGTTGTGTCGTGGTACACCATCTGCTTTCTGGGATGAACACAGGTTTAGCGATACTCACGAAACTCAGCAATCACCAGAATAAACTGTCCTGCTCGATTGTCATCCCGCCAAGCATTGCAAGATTTCATCCCCTCCATCATCAGTGCACAGTGGCTGTAGTGTGCACCACCCGCTGCTGCCCGTAAGGAGTTTGTGCATTCTTCCTGTGACCGCGCGGGTTTCCTCCAGGTGTTCCGGTTTCCTCCCACAGTCCAAAGACATACCAGATAGTAGGTCAATTGGTTATTGTAAATTGCTAGGGTTAAATTGGAAAATTGCTGGGTGGTAAGACTCGAAGGGTCACAAAGGGCTATTCTGTACTGTATCTCAATAAATAATGAATAAATGAATCAACAATATGCCATAATTTGTCCAGGTCACCCTAACAGCACCTTTGAAACATATGAAGATGGATAAATGCTGCAAATTTTAATTTTAAATTATGTGACTAGATGAATTTACTACCAAATTTGTTATTCTCCCAGTGTTCTTTAAAGACCACACACTACCTAAGTGATCAGTAAGGTTCTTGCTTCTGTCCTTTTTTATCAGACTGTCCAAATTTGACAAATATAATTTATCACAATTATTCCTAATACACCAGTCACAATAGTTCTTGCTCGTCCAGCAGTGCAGGCGTTTAAGAAAATGACCTTCTCAAGAATGTATTATACTTGGACTTTATTAAGTTTAGAAAGTGGTGTTAATATGCCTCAAAACCGTACGCACTGATTATCTTTGCACTCTTGCAGGTGAAGCTAGTGAACATTAGGAATGATGACATTACTGATGGGAATCCCAAGCTAACACTGGGTTTAATTTGGACCATAATTCTACATTTCCAGGTAAGGGTGTTTTATTTTATTTTGCTTTGTATTATTTCATTATAAATCTAAGTTTGCAAATAACAAATTCAATATTATATTAGTGCTATGTGTGATCCATTAAATGTATGGAAGTATAATGTCGCTAGTGTAATCAGTTACAGACGATGTGAAATGTCTGTCAAAACTGTCAAGAATCCTGTCAAAACATGATCCACTCTCCTCTCCTATCAGATTTCTTCTTCTCCAGCCTGTTGCCTTTTCCACCTATCACCTTGCAGCTTCTTGCTTCATCCCACCCCTCCCCACCCACCTGGCTTCACCTAGCACCTTATAGCTTGTCCTCCTTCCCCTGCCCCATCTTCTTCTTCTGTCTTCTGTCTTCTTCCCCATTCCTCTCCAGTCCCGGAGAAGGGTCTCAGAAAAGTTTACTCATTTCCATAGATACTGCCTGACCTGCTGAGTACCTCCAGCATTTTGTGTGTGTTGCTCTGGATTTCCAGCATCTGCAGAATCTCTTGTGTTTGTCGAAATTGATTTTCAGTTAATGATATGCTGTGCCAAATGACTATAGGTGCCTGTGTATGCCCACACCGGTGGTCTATGGTCAGTGATGGATGGACCAGGGGCTATATGCAGAAGTAGGTACTTTTATCTTTTAGCCTGTATAACGTGGTAAATTCATCTTGTGACCTTTTTAAGTTGGACAGTTGTGAACAGTTATGAATCATGATGACTTATTGGCCATGAGATGGTGGCAGGAGCGTGGTTTGTCTACAGGTTGCCTGAGACGATGCTGAATATTGAGTTGTATTTATGCAGCGGGCGCTGACAAGAGAAAGCCTGCAGTTGTGGAAGATGTGGTTTCAGGATGATCGCAAGGTTCTTCTGAAGTTTCAGATATGCGAGGGAAGAAAGAAACATTATTATTTATGATGCATTGATTGTAATCAGATAAACCAGGAATGAAACAAGTGAAGTATCACTGTTGTATGTAATATCATTTATGATATTACTTTGAACTGGTTCATTGTTGTACAAGTGTTCGAAACTTGTTAGGATGGATGTTTAATACCGAAATAGAAATGTTTAATTTTAATGGCCGTCTTTTTAATTATCAAATTTACCTTCACTGCAAACATTGTTTATCGATATACTAAAATGGTTTATTTTAACTTTTAGATCTATTGTTTGTACTTTCTACATAGGAAATTTGTGCTTGTGATGTACTTTTGTTGAACCTGTTATGTGCATTTGTTTATCCATTGACGGTTGGAATATTTTCCACATTTATCAGAATCAGGTTTATTATCACTGGCACATGTCATGAAATTTATTTAGTGGCATCAGTACAGGGTAAGACATAAAATAATCGCCTTCAGTTACAGTAAATAGTGCAGAAGAGGAATTGCACAATGATGTACGTGGACAGTTCAGAAATCCGGTGGCAGAGGGGAAGAAGCTGCTTCTGAAATGCTGAGTGTGTGTCTTCAGGCTCCTGTAGCATGCCTCGGATGGTAGTAATGAGAAGGGGGCATGACCCGGATGGTGAGGGTCATTGATGATGGATGCTGCCTTCTTGAGGCACCATCTTTTGAAAATGTCCTTGGTGGAGGTCATTGTGACCCTGATTGAGCCAAGTCCACAACCCTCGGCAGTCTCTTTCATTCCTGTGCGTTGGAGCCTCTGTGCTAGGCAGTAATGCAACCAGTCACAATGCTCTCCATTGTCCATTTGTAGAAATTTGCTTTGGTGGCATACCAAATCTCCTCAGACTCCTCGTGAAATATAGCTGGAGTGTCTTCTTCGTCATCGCCCAGGATAGATCCTCTGACACCCAGTAACCTGAGCTGCTCACCCTCACCACCGCTGACCCCTGAATGAATTCTGCTGTTGTGTTCTCCCAACTTCCCCTTCCTGAAGTCCGCAAGTCTTTCTGACGTTGAGTCAAGGTTGTTGTTATGAGAGGACTGAATCCTGTCTGGGTCATTTTCTTTCTCATCATTTTAAATCATTTCCTAAAACTTCCCACTTATACATTTTGGAGCTCATCTCAGATAAAAACTCAGTGGCATTACTGATTATAACATCAAACATGGGAAACTGTTTGCATATTGGAAAATTCTCCATCGATGAACCTAAATTTATTTTGAAAATTTGGTGATATTCTTATTCAGAGTTCTAATGTTTTGTAATTGTGATGTGATTTTAATCTCTCTTTCAGTTACTCCATAATCATTGAGTTGCTCTGTGGTGTGCATTGCCTTAACAAATGATAAATGGGCCTGTTGTCAGATGTTTTTCTGGGATTCCATTACGATGTGTTCATAGTTTGTATAGAGTTCAAGTGCTATTGAATTGTGCTTGTACTAAAATGAGTGCCTGCTTTAGTAGACGGATTTCTTTCTGTGGGTGTTCTGATAGCACACTCAATCTGACTGATGTATTTCGGATTCCAAGTTGCATTCCTTAAAGCTGAACCCGTTGTGCGGCTAACGGCCATTGTGTGTGTCGGTGGCAAGCTGGAAGTGCATGTTGTATTAGATTGCTTATTTCTATAGCTGAAATCTATTCAAATTGCTTCTGAGGGTTGCGGTTGTGGTTGGTGTAGAGAAGAAACTGCTTAAATGTTTTTGCGGAGTTTTGGGGTACAAGATAGCACCCAAAAACTATAACCAGTACTTCTAAAGAACTTCAAAATCTGTGTTGTTTCTTGTATTTCACTGGAACTTTTAAAAGACTTCTTTCAACAAACAGTGAGTTCAAAGTTGATGAAGGGTCTTGGCCTGAATTGTCGACTATACTCTTTTCCATAGATGCTGCCTGGCCTGTTGAGTTCCTCCAGCATTTTGTGTGTGTTGTTTGGATTTCCAGCATCTGCAGATTTTCTCTCGTTTGAGTTCCGCAAGAACTCAAAAGAGTGCTGTTACCTACAGACAATGCAGGAAAGACTCATTTTAAAAGGTGGAGTCCAGGGATATGTTACATTGATAAATTAGTTGCAGAAGGCGGAGACCAGGGATATGTTATACTGATAAGTTAGATGCAGTCATAAATTCACTCTAAAACATTGGAGAATTAAAACTGTAAAGTATTGGTATAACTTGGAAAAGGATGTGAAGTACAGTACTGTGCTAAAGTCTTAGCCACATATATATAGATAGGGTGCCCTCGACTTTTGCACTGTACTGCTGCTGCAAAAAAAAAACAAATTTCTTGACACATGAGTGATGATAAACCTGATTCTGATATGGGTCTGTATTGTGGACTGAGACTGGGAAGGGGACAGGGAGAGGGGAATCATGGTTGGGAAAAGGGGAAGGGAGCGGAAAGCACCGGGGGGATAAACTGTAATGATCAATAAACCAATTGGAATCAAATGACCTTGCCCGGTGTCTCAGGGCTGGGTGTGTCTGCACCCACACCACCCCCAGCCCCTGGCACTCCCTCTCTGCCACCAGTCCCAAAATCCTCCCGTGATGCTCCACCCTCACCATCCCTGACATCCTTTGCTCCTGCCAGGGCTACAAATTCATTCTCTGCTCCTCGTTGACAAGCACAGTGCTGTGCAAAAGTCTTAGGCGCCCTAGCTATATATATGTACCTAAGGCTTTTGGATAGTACTGTATATTTGAATTTCTTTTCAGCCAACCATCAAAGGGAATCTGGAATGCCTGATATGGTGGTTGAGGTAGAAACCCTAAATCTATTTAAAAGGTACATGGGCTTCAAAGCTTACAAAGCTAAAGGATAGGGACTGGGATGGAGGGTTAGTCTGAATTGCTCTTTTGCAGTTTAAAGCTGTGCTGTAGTTACTTACCGTCAGTTTCTATGACATCTGGAATAGGTTATACCAAAATGAGATGAAACACATTCTGCATATATATCAAGTAATCTTGTATAAATTGAAAAATTAAAATATCAATGGTAACAAATTTTTTATAAATCAAATATTATGGGATATTATGTTGACATTATATAAGACATTGGTGAGACCAAGTTTGGAGTATTGTATGTAGTTTTGGCCACAGACCCACAGGAAAAGTGTAAATAACATTAAAAGAATTCAGGGAAAATTTACAAAGGTGTTGTCAGGTTTGGAGGACCTGAGTTATAAGGAAAGATTGAATAGGTTAGGACTTCATTCCTTGGAACATAAAAGATTGAGAGGAGATTTGATGGAGGTATACAAAATTGTGAGGGGTATGGATAGGCTTTTTTCATTGAGGTTGGATGGGACTACAACTGGAGGTCATGGGTTAAGGGTGAAAGATGAAAAGTTTAAGGGGAACATGAGGGGAAATTTCTTCATTCAGAGGGTGCAGAGAGTGTGAATCATACTGCCAGCACAAGTGGTGCATGCAAGTTTCAACGATTGAGAGAAGTTTGTATAGGTACGTGGAGAGTAGGGATATGGAGGGCTATGGTCATGGTGCAAGCCGATGGGAGTAGGCAGTTTAAATGGTTTAGCATGGACTAGATGGGCCGAAGAGCCTGTTTCTGTGCTGTACTTCTCTTTGACTCTATAACAAGTCCTTAATCTGCAGCTAAAGAATTTAAGGATACAGTATTGGTTTGAAAGACCAAGCTTCCAATGTTGACTGAAAGAGTAGTAAAGATGAAGATTGGAAAGATTTTGGCAAACGGGAATAACCAAATGACTGATTAAGGAAATGATAAAAGGTGAGCAAAGAAGATAGCTGGATTGTGTTGGATTCAACTGGCAGACATTGCTTGCCCATGTTCAGCTGAACTAGATGCAAAAGGTTGATCATCCCAGTCCTCAGCACTTGGGAGACAGGCGGTGAGTAGGCCTCAGGCAGCATATTCTAGCAGGGGTTCCCGAGTTAAAAGCTTTGTCTGACAGAAAGCAGAGGCTGAGGCCAGAGTGTTGTGGCTTATGTGGGGTGTCGAGAAGCTGACAGGGAGAGCTGTCAGGAAGGAGGGACCCGCAGGAGGTTTGCTTGGAGGGAGGAGGGAGTGGAGGGAAGGAAGGGTTGCTGAGAGGAGTTGCATGGAAGGAAAAGGGGGAACTGATACCTGGATTCATTGGAGGGCAGGATATTGTAGTGGGATTTGAGAGCGAAAGCTGAAAGGAGAGTGCAGCCCCAAGTGTTACCTTGATTCAAGCAATCATATGACTCCTTTCATATTCTTAAAATTTTGCAAGCTCCACCATAACTTTCAAAGTACAATTATTCTTTTTCAAGCAAATATTTCCACCAATATATATGTAACAATATCTCACTGACCTATGTCTGACAAATGCTCAGTTGGAAAAGATTTGGTATCTGAATTATGTAATTAACTGAATACATAGATAGATAGATAGATAGATAGATACTTTATTCATCCCCATGGGGAAATTCAACTTTTTTTCCAATGTCCCATACACTTGTTGTAGCAAAACTAATTACATACAATACTTAACTCAGTAAAAAATATGATATGCATCTAAATCGCTATCTCAAAAAGCATTAATAATAGCCTTTAAAAAGTTCTTAAGTCCTGGCGGTTGAATTGTAAAGCCTAATGGCATTGGGGAGTATTGACCTCTTCATCCTGTCTGAGGAGCATTGCATCGATAGTAACCTGTCGCTGAAACTGCTTCTCTGTCTCTGGATGGTGCTATGTAGAGGATGTTCAGAGTTTTCCATAATTGACCGTAGCCTACTCAGCGCCCTTCGCTCAGCTACCGATGTTAAACTCTCCAGTACTTTGCCCACGACAGAGCCCGCCTTCCTTACCAGCTTATTAAGACGTGAGGCGTCCCTCTTCTTAATGCTTCCTCCCCAACACGCCACTACAAAGAAGAGGGCGCTCTCCACAACTGACCTATAGAACATCTTCAGCATCTCACTACAGACATTGAATAACATTGAATAACAGTGTATGCTCCAGCAGCACTGTATACAAGTTACTCAGGTTCCTGTTTTTCTTTTATTATTTAATCTCCAAAGCTCTTCCAGCATACTTGTTTAATTTTGGTTGCAGAATGCATGGCTTCTAATTTGCAGTGCAAGTTGGTACCCTTCATATTCAAATGCATCTGTGGAAATGAACCACTAAAGGAAATGGTTCCAGTCCAGCAGAGGGAGCACTTGTTTTAAGTATGGAAGGATTGTACTGTATCACACAAATATTTGATGTTTGTATCAAGAAATTTTTTAAAATGTATTAAAATACAGCATGGAATAGGCCCTTCCAGCCTTTTGAGTCACTCTGCACAGCAACCCCCGATTTAACCCTAGCCTAATCATGAGACAATTTACAATGACCAATTAACCTACAATGGTACGTCTTTGGACTGTGGGAGGAAACCAGAGCACCCAGAGGAAACCCACGTAGTTATGGGGAGAAGGTACAACTACTTACTGACAGCGATGGGAACATTACCTGTGTCCCTCTTAACTTCGCATAGTTACAGCAAATTTCATCCCGGTCCTTTGCTCAAAGTTCAAAGTAAATTTTATTATCCAAGTACATAATATATCATCGTATACATTTTCCTGAGGGCATACTCAAAGTCAAAGTACAATTTATTATCAGAGTACACACGTTACCCCATACAACCTTAAGATTCTTTTTCTGTGGGCACACTTAACTAATCTGTGGGACAGTAACTGTAAACAGAATCAATGGACAAGGAACTGTGCAAATGCAGATAGCAAAACAATAAGTAAATAGCAATAAATAACAGGCATGAAATAAGATAAAAGACTCAGCATATCTATAGAATAATAACTATAATATGATCAGTGAATGATCAACAGAGTGCAGAAGACAAATGCAAATATAAATAAATAGCAATAATTAAGGAGAAAATGAGATAATGAGATAAAGTGAGATCATTGGTTGTGGAAACATC
This sequence comes from Hemitrygon akajei, assembly GCF_048418815.1. Classification (NCBI taxonomy): domain Eukaryota; kingdom Metazoa; phylum Chordata; class Chondrichthyes; order Myliobatiformes; family Dasyatidae; genus Hemitrygon; species Hemitrygon akajei. The sequence continues at coordinate 15,370,297 of NC_133155.1, read as the reverse complement.
TCAATGATGGGGTAAGAGAGTGTACTTATCCCCTTTTGTTCAAGAGCCAGATGGTTGAGGGGCAGTAACTGTTTGTGAACCTGGTGGTGGGGATCCTCAACAATGGACGCTGTGCTTCATGTTGATGTGCTCAGTGGTGGGGAGAGCCCACCCTTTGTAGGATCCTCCACCCAAAGGCATCGGTGCCTCCACTCCAGGCTGTGATGCAGCCAGTCAGTACACTTTCCACTACACGTATACAGAGATTTTCAAAGTTCTAGATGTTATGCTGAATCTCCGCAGTCTCCCAAGGAAGTCGCAGCAACGCCGTGTTTCCTTGTGTGTTGGGCCAGGACAGATCCCCTGTAATAATAACACCCAGGAATTTAAAGTTGTTAACCCTCTCCACCCTTGATCCCCCCGATGAGGACTGGCTCATGGGCCGCTGGCTTCCCTCTACTGAAGTCCACAATCAGTTCCCTGGTCTCATTGAGTGAGAGGTTGCCACTATGACACCACTCAGCCAACCTTTCAGTCTCCCTCCTGGACGCTGATTCATCACTACCCTTGATTCAGCCCACAACGGCAATGTCGCTGGCAAACTTTAATATGATATTGGAGCTGTGCTCAGTCACACAGTCAGGGGTGTAAAATGAGTAGAGCACGATGCTAATGGAGATCGTGGATGAGATGCTGTTGCCAGTCCGAACCGACTGGGGTTCACAGTGAGGAAGTGCTTCACCGGAGGTTTATGTTCCAGAGAAGCTTTGAAAGGAGGATTAGCAAAAGTTCAGGGCCAGAAAGGCAGATGAGGGGATATAAGGATTGAGAGACAGCGTGAGCTTATCAAGAGTACAGAAAGTGTAGGAAGGCACTTAGAAAGGCAAACAGGAAAGCAAAAAGGGGTCACAATGAATCACAGGCAGATAGCGTTAAAGTGAATCCAAAGACATAGGAGGACAAAAGTGTAAGCAGGAGAAAGTTAGGAACAACAGGAGCAATATGTGCATTGAACCAGAAGGTATAGATGAGGTCCTAAATGAATGCTTTTCACAGGTATACATGATGGAAACAGTCTTTATAGTTGGACATTACAGTGAAGGGATAGGTGAAGATCTGGTGCAATTTTCCAAAAGTAGAGGAAGCACTTGTTGACCAGATCGGGTTTTATCCCAGGCTGCTGCAGAGGCAAGGGAAAAGACTGTGAGTACTCTGGCTAAGAGTATCTACATCTTCACTGGGAGCTACCTGATGACTGGAGAACAGTGAACATGGACCCCTATTAACTCTAGACCTGTCAGGCTAGCATCAATAGTTGGGAAGAAACTGGAGAGAGTGGATTAATGATCACTTGGAAGAGTGGAAAGTAACCAGGTACAGCCAACCTGGGCAGGATAGTAGATGTGATTTACACAGATTTCAGTAAAACCTTTGACAAGGTGCCACAAGTGGGACTGGTTCAAAAGGTTAGGGCCAGTGGGATCCAGTGCAAAGAGGATCCAAATTTGGCTTTTGGCAAGAGGAGTCAGAAGGTGATAGTAGAAGGTTATTGCTGTAATTGATGCCTCTGACTAGTGGTGTCCTATAAGGATTGGTACTGTGCCCCTACAAGTGATTGACTTGGATGCGAATGTGAGAGGCAAGATCAGTAAGTCTGTGCATGTCACAAAGATTGGCAGTTGTTGATAGTGTGGATGGTGGTCTTGGCTTCAGGGATATATCAATATTTCAGTGAAGGGCGCTAAAACAGAGAAACAGAGGGATCTCAGAGTACAAGTCTGTTGAAAGGTCTTGGCCAGAAACGTCAACTGTACTCTGTTTTTCCATAGATGCTGCCTGGCCTGCTGAGTTCCTCCAGCATTTTGTGTGTGGTACAAGTCTGTAGATCCTTGAAGGTGTCGGCACAGGTGGACAACGTAGTTAGAAATACAAACAAGATCTTCATTGGTTAGGGCATTGAATTCAGATACAGGAAAGGTGCTTGAACTCTATAAACCTTGGGCAGATTTTGACTGATGAAGTACTGTGTGGAGTTCTTGGCACCAAGGTCGAGGAAGAATGCAATGGTACTAGAGAAGGTGCAGAGGAGATAAATCAGTATGTTGTTTGAGATAATAATTTTATTTATAGAGAATTTTTCATACATATGATGCAGTTCAAACTGCTTTACAATGCAATAAAGTGCAAACGTGAAAAGAAAATAAGATAAAAATAAAAGTAAACATGAAAATGAAAGACAAAAAGATATTAGTTCAAATCAAGGTTCAATAAATAGATATTGAGCTGGTGCTTTAAAGTATTGAATTCCACATTTCAAGAGATTAGTTCAAAAAAGCTGACCTGCCAATTATCTTTTGAGGGAGATTTTTTTTTTAAATTTATGAAACCAGCAGAAGAAGACCTGAGAGCTTGAGCGAAAATAATTCTTTGATGTACTTTGGTTCCAGACCTTTGAGAGCTTTAAAACAAGTAAGAGAACTTTAAAATCAATTCTAGAAGATGCAGGAAGCCAATGCAGAGTAGCTAGGATAAGAGTGATATGCTCCTTCATCCTGGTTTTAATTAAAAGTCTAGCAGCAGTGTTCAAAATGAGTTGAAGTTTGTCAATAGATTGCTTTGGAGGGCCAGTAATAAGTGCAATGCAGTGATCTAGTCTATTCGATATAGAGGCGTGAATTAGTTTTTCTGCATCATTACGTGACATAAACGAACATACCTTTGCAATATTTCTTATTTGTAGAAATGTTGCTCTGATCACTTTCTGTATGTGGGAATTAAAATTCAAATCTGAATCAAAGAAAACACCCAGGCTTGTTGCATCTGATTTTACAACGGGAGCCAAGTTCCCAAGTTTATCAAGAAGATTCTCTCTTTTGGTTTTGGGACCAACCAAAAGTATTTTATCTTCATTTAGTTTTAGGAAGCTATTGCTTTTCCACTTGTTTTGAGTCTAATGATGATACAGTATCACCCTATCTTCTCTGACTTCTGGTATGGCTGCTGTAAAGAAGATATACAATTGTGTGTCATCTGCTTAACTGCGTAAATCAAGTTTATGCTCTCTAATGGTGTCTCCTAAGGGGAGCATGTAGAAGGAGAAGAGTAGAGGGACAAGGCAGCTTCCCTGAGCAACACCAAAAAGTACATTGTTTCTCTTAGAAAATTGGTCTCCAAGACAGAAGAATTTTCTAACATATATGAATTTGAAACCAATTAAGGACACTACCAGAGAGTCCAGCCCAGTTCTCAAAACGATCTAGGAGAATGTTGTGGTCAATTGTGTCCAAGGCAGCACGTAGATCCAGAAGAATTAGAACTGCGACTCTCAGTGCTGAGCCTAAGGTCTCTGACGATCTTGGTAATGGCCATCTCAGTGCGGTGGTTTGCTCTAAAGCCTGACCGAAAATTTTCTGGAATATTGTTCTCGTTCAGAGATGGAGCTCTTCAGTTATGAAGGGGGGGGGACAGAGGGGGAGAAGCTAGATCTTCTTCCTGGAACAGAGGAAGTTAAGAGGGGCCAGATTTGAGGTATAGAAATTTGAGGGACATACCTGCTGCAGGTTGTAGTAAACTTTTTCCAGATCAGAGACAGAATGTGCTGGAATGCACTGACTGAGAGAGTGATTGAAGCCCAGGTCACTAGGAGTATTTAGGAATTACCTGTTGAGGACTTGCAACATTTAGACATTGAGGCTCTGAACCAAGTGCTGGGTTATTATGTAACGGTGTTCACTGGTCAGTGTGAATGAGTTGGACTGAACCGCTTTTTTGAAAGAGGTACGAGGTGTCAAAAACCTTGGATATGCCCATTAAAGTGGGAGCTAACCTTACCTTACCCCTCTCTCCTTTACAATATTACATCTCTCAGTAACAACAGTCATCAGTTCAATGGTTCCATTTAATATCAGAAAATGTATACAATATACAACCTGAGATTCTTGCTCTCTGCAGACAGCCCCAAAACAGAAGAGAAATCCCACTATGGAAGCAACAGCAAAGCCCCAAAGAGAGACCATGGTCTACAGTCCATCAAACACTAACTGTTCATCCTGACAGTTTCATCGATCTCTCTCCCTCCCTCCCTCCTTCCCTCCCTCCCTCTCTCTCTCAACCCCCCCCCCCCCCCTGAGATAACACGTTTGGCCATTTTCCTGCAGTCTCACCTTTCTCCCTAGTAATTCTGAGCCATAAGCCTGAAAAACACTGAGGTGGTTTGCCGAATTTACAGAAGAGTGAATAAGGCAGTATTTATGATTTAAAGGAAAGGATGGATGAAGACTTTACACGGTTAGATCCCCCTGGGCCAATTACATGTAACAAACTCTGTCAAGCTGAGGTATAACAGCTCCATGTAGCCTGACCCACTTTGAGAAGGTGTCCTGAACTCCCCTTACCTCACCTGGCCCTCTTGACTGCAGAAGCCGGTTTAAATTTCTCAGTAGTGAAGATGTTCTACAGAACGGGTAGAAAGAATACTGCACTATACTCTGCTGTGTAAAACAAGCTCGCTACACAAATACAATCCGTGCCAGGTATATTGTGTTAAATCTGAGCAGTACATTGAACCGGGTTTCCAGTAATTTCTCAGCTTTGACAATGCTGATGTTTTTTAAGATAGATTATTAACAACGCGTCTCATTGACACTGTGATCGTGACCAGTGAGGCAAACAATTCAAAGAAAAGATGCTTTCTTTGGCATGTCTGTTGAAGCACGATTCCTTGTAATAGCGAGCTATCTTAAACCATTGATATATGCTCGCTCCAATATGCTAATTCGAGTCGCTACGTAGCACGGTGGTAGTTGACTCCACCTTGAACTGTGTGCATCTGCAATATTGATTTTAAATTCTGCATTTTACAATTCTAATCATGACCACCCAGTAAATATTTATCACCTTTTACTCGGGGGGGGGGTTAATTTTTTGTGCAGAATGCCACTGACCTTATTTTTGACATGACGCAGCCGTCTGCTATTGCTGCTGAGACTGCAGTATCGTTTATTGAGTTAGCAGATGAACACGGCGCGGGTGTGTAGCACAGACTTCACTGGCTTGCCTGGGCGTGGTGTGTCGCAGGTTGAGAGAATTTTATTCCTACTGACGAGATATTACAGATTTATTTCTGCGCCATCGAGTCGGCGTACGGAGCAGGCACTGGCCCGCATGGTTCATGTTGCATGAAGGGGAAGAAGCCCATTTGGTCCTCAAGAGCGAATGCACCAGTGTTTAAAGACATGGAGATCTGACAGTGCGCTCGATTAATAGTTGAAGAATGCAGCACCTCAGTCAAACGTACCAGTGCGTTCAGACCACTCTCTGACGGCGGAACGATGGTGATTCTCGGCGTTGGGGCAACAGGAATTATCAGCCGGTCGAAGATCAGCTGCCTTGTGGTCAGAGAGTGCGAACTATGGTGACAAGCGTCGGGTTGCTGGATGTTACCGAGACGTCGTCTGAAGATGGCCGGCCGGTTAGAATGTTAAATTGCGCCTAGATACTCCCGGGGAGAGTTGCAACTTCTCTCCTCAGCCGAGCCCGGTGAAGGATGATGCCGGCGCGGTAGGCGCTGCCAGGAATGCCGACAGAATGGGAAGCACCTTAGGATGCGTCCGAAAGCAGCAAGAGGCTGCGGAAGCAGATCGGAAAAAAACTCCCTTCACCCCGCGGAAAAAGATCAGATTTAAGCGCTTCAGGAAAAACAAGAAAGCCGCTTCGCGTCCCCGAGATGGTGCGGGAGAGGCGGAGGGAAGACCGCCGGGCGGTTCTCCATCGGCTGCTCGGCAGATGAAAGGTGATGAGGCACGTTTCTCTCCGGCTGGAGCTGCGGGGAAATTATCAACAGGCGCCGGTCTCGGTCCTGGATCGGGAAAGGGGGAACCTGCTGGAGACCCGTCAGGTGGGCTGCCCCTCCGAAATGCATCGGATCGCCCCAGCGAAGCGGCGGCAAGTCCGGGAGAATCGGTAGATCTCCTCGGGAAGGCCGGCGGAGAAAGTACGCAGCAGACGTTTTCAGTCAGGGCTGAAATCCAACCTTCTGGCCAACGCGCGATTAAATTCGAAAAGGACCCGTGTTCGGGGGCAGAGCTCTGCCATCCACCTGTGAAGCCCGAGGGAAGTGAAATGAAAGAATTGATTTCCCCCGTACCCGTGTCCGGAGAAGGGGACCTGAAAGCCGGCAAGAAACTAATTGCGAGCAACCCCGAAGCTGCTAATGAAATCGACGCGGGTCCCTTCTCCAGAGAGTCGCCGGAGAAGGGAGACTGGGAGGGGAGCAACACAGATCACCCCGGTGTAACTTCACACAGTGAACGCGCGGATGGCAAAAACAGCCAGTCATCCTTGCACAGGGAAAACGAAGCGCTAGCAGAGGAACCAGAGTTAGCGAGGCAGTCACCTTTAAAGAGGGACTTCACTGTAGAGCTACGGACCAGTAACACTCTGTTCTCCTCTGGTTACGGCAGCAATTTGCCCTCCGCGGAAATAAACGAAAGTGTGTCTGGAAAAACGAGCTGCAGGGACTTTGAACTGTTTCCCTACGTCCCCGATGGTGATACCTTGTCCATTTCAGAAATAGAGTTTGGGTTATCGACCAGCAATGAAGGTGACGGTATCAGTTTGGAACAGATTGCAAACCTGAGCCAGGAAATGGTTCGTGAAAGCTTGATGATACTATGAAGAAACACCTCTTTGATCATCCAAAATTTTTCCCGTTGTGCGTAGTGGCATTGAAGTGTCATTGCCTTAAATGTTCAATTGCATTTTGTTTTTATTTTGAACAGCTGTGTAGAGCACTCCAAAATTTTGCGCAGTTGTTGGTACTGCATTCATTTACTTGAAGTAAAGTTAGCTAGGAATTGGTTGCATTGGTATTTGTGCACAGATAACCTCAGTACTCTTAATTTAAAATTGATTTGTTTACATTGGCGTTTCATTCGTTATTTCCTGAAGCATCAGCTGGAGCGCATACCTCAACCTGACAGGATAATCATACTTTCCGGAAATACCAGCTCCGTTGTGCTTTTTGATCACTTTGTGGGCAGGGCCCGAGGCACAGTGGCGGGGAAGAGGTCTCAGCTCCTCTCGATCTCATGGAAGTGGATTTTCTTTGCAGCTTCTCCCCAGTTCTTTCATTCAGAGCCCACGTTGTACTGGAGTGCAGTGGGACAGTAACTGGAATTCTAGCATGTTAGTTTGTTGTGAGATAGGCAGGTGCTTTGTATCCAAGGGCAAACTTTCTGAAAATACTATTGGCTGATCTTCCATGTTAAAGTCGATGAGGTCACTGGAATCCCCTTGTAATTTGTGTTTCAGCAAATGACCAGTCCATGGGGATAAAAAAAGAATTTAGACATTAAACTACTTTTAAGGCAACACGTGCTGGAAATAAGCTATAAAAACACAAAACGCTGGCAGAACTCAGCCGGCCAGACAGCATCTATAGGAGGAGGTAGTGACGACGTTTCCGGCGGAAACCCTTCATCAGGACTGAAGTTACATGGGATGGTCGAGGGGGGATAAGAAGTGGGGGGAGGGATAAAGTAGAGAGCTGGGAAGTGATAGGCTGGAGGGAAGTGGGCTAGGGGGGAGGTGGAGAATGATGGGAAATAAAAGAGAAAGAAAGGTAGGGCTTGGGGGGAGATTGTAGTGAGGGGGGAAAAAGAGAGAGAAAGAGAACCAGACTAAAATAATAGATAGGGATGGGGGTAAGGGTGGGGGGCAGGGGTATCAACGGAGGTCAGTGAGTTGGATGTTCATGCCGGCAGGTAGGAGGCTACCTAGGCAGGAGATAAGGTATTGCTCCATCGATCTGCGTGTGGTCTCATCTTGACGGTAGAGGAGGCCATGGACAGACATGTCGGAGTGGGAGTGGTCTGTGGAATTGAAGTGTGTGTCCACAGGGAGATCCCGCCACTGCTGGAGGACCGAGTGCCGGTGTTCGGCGAAACGGTCTCCCAGTCTGCGGCGGGTCTCCCCAATGTATAAATGGCCACATCGGGAGCACCGGATACAGTATATCACCCCAGTTGACTCGCAGGTGAAGGTGAAGTATCCCCCCTCGACCATCCCATGTTACTTCAGTCCTGATGAAGGGTTTCGGTCCGAAACATCGTTAATACCTCCTCCCATAGATGCTGTCTGGCCTGCTGAGTTCTGCCAGCATTTTGTGTTTTTTAAACTACTTTTAAGGTTTCTTTTATATTACATCCCTATCTGGCCTCCTCTACATTGGAGAGACCCATTGTAAACTGGGGGGGGGGGGGGGGGCAGGCTGCTTCTTTATTTGGGTAGACTAGAGCAGGGCTTCCCAACCTGGGGTTCACAGACCCCTGGCTTAATGGTATTGGGCCATGGCATAAAAAAAGATTGGGAACCACTGGGCTAGAGGATGTACTTACTTGAACTCTGGTGTGTTTGAAGGTTGTAGATAGTACTGAATTTTCATCATCTTGTGCTTGAATGAATTAAGTAGTATTGAATCTTCTAGATATGTGGCACTAAAAACAAACTACAATTTTTGGAATGTTAAAATCCTTGGGTAAATATTTTTGATAAAGTTAGTATTGTAAAGTTTAACAGAAAACAGAAAAGCCGTCAAATTAATTCAATTCATGAAAGGACTGAATGTACTGAATTACTTTGACAAATTTTTTTAGTTTTCTGCTAAACCTTACTGTACTAAGGTTTAATATTGTCAAGTTTAAGACCATAAGACAGGAGCAGAATTAGGCCATTTTGCCCATGAAGCCTGTTCCAACATTGATCACGGCTGATTTATTTTTCCCTCTTGATGCTATTATCTGGCCTTCTCCCCATAATCTTTGACACCCTTACCAATCAATCTATCAACCTCTGCTTTAAATATACCCAACAACTTGTTCAATGGTACAGTTGTGACATTACGTTGTCCTCATTCTGCAAATAAATCAAAAACTAACATCAATAATTTTGGCATAATTGGTTTTGCAGTGATTGGTAAATTGATTCCCAATGCATTATATTTCAATTAATTGCAATAGACTTGGTACTTAGTGAGGTTGATAATACCTTGGGATCTGTTCTGCAGAGTGTGAACACACTAGATCGCAATTAGTAAGTTGCCTGAAATATTTTACTGGATGTTAATAAATCTGTTTTTTTGGGTTTTTCCCAATTTTTATCTTTTATATTCTCCTCCATCACAACAACATTTCAGAGTTATTCTGGTTGCAGCCTCCTTTTATCCTGCCAATACGAGCTCTACTTTTAGCTGGCTTTAGTACAGAGTTTAATTTCTGAGCCACTGCTTGAAGCATTGTAATTTGAGCAGTAGTAATCTCGGGATTACTGCCTGTGTCATGCGACAGTGAGAATAGGAATAGCATGAGGTGGAGGATAAATGCATGGCTGAAGGATTGGAGCGGGGGCAAGGATTCAGATTTCTGGATCATTGGGACCCTTTTGGGGCAGGTGTGACCTGTACAAAAAGGAGGGTTGCACTTGAATCCCAAGGGGACCAATATCCTGGTGGGGAGGTTTGCTAAGGCTATTGGGGAGAATTTAAACTAGAATTGTTGGGGGTTGGGAACCGAACTGAAGAGACTGGGGAAGAGGAGGTTAGCTCACAAATAGAGAAAGCTTGTAGACAGTACGAGAGGGAGGATAAGCAGGTGATAGAGAAGGGATGCGCTCATACTGAAGGCTTGAGATGTGTCTATTTTAACGTTAGGAGCGTTGTGAACAAAGCGGATGAGTTTAGAGTGTGAATCAGTACTTGGAGATGTGATGTAGTGGCCATTACAGAGACTTGGATGGCTCAGGGAGAGGATTGGTTACTTTAAGTGCCAGGTTTTAGATGTTTTCGGAAAGGACGGGGAAGGAGGCAAAAAAGGTGGGGGCATGGCACTGTTGGAAGAAATGTGGCAAATATTCAGGGGATATTTGTGTAGAGTTCTGTATAGGTACATTACAATGAGACAGGGAAGTTATGGTAGGGTACAGGAACCGTGGTGTACAAAGGCTGTAATAAATCTAGTCAAGAAGAAAAGAAAAGCTTACAAAAGGTTCAGAGAGCTAGGTAATGTTAGAGATCTAGAAGATTATAAGGCTACTAGGAAGGAGCTTAAGAAGGAAATTAGGAGAGCCAGAAGGGGCCATGAGAAGGCCTTGGTGGGCAGAATTAAGGAAAACCCCAAGGCATTCTACAAGTATGTGAAGAGCAAGAGGATGACAAGAAAGAATAGGATCTATCAAGTATGACAGTGGGAAAGTGTTTATGGAACCAGAGGAAATGGCAGAGGTACTTAGTGAATACTTCAGTATTCACTATGGAAAAGGATCTTAGTGATTGTTGTGATGACTTGCAGCAGACTGAAAAGCTTGAGCATGTAGATGTAAGAAAGGGGATGTGCTGGAGCTTTTGGAAAGCACCAAGTTGGATAAGTCACCAAGACCAGACGAAATGTACCCCAGGCTACTGTGGGAGGCGAGGGAGGAGATTGATGAGCCTCTGGCGATGATCTTTGCATCATCAATGGGGACAGGAGAGGTTCCAGAGGATTTGAGGGTTGCGGATGTTGTTCCTTTATTCAAGAAAGGGAGTAGAGATAGCCCAGGAAATTATAGACCAGTGAGTCTTATCTCAGTGGTTGGTAAGTTGATGGAGAAGATCCTGAGAGGCAGGATTTATGAATATTTGAGGAGGTATAATATGATTAGGAGTAGTCAGTATGGCTTTGTCAAAGGTGGGTCATGTCTTACGAGCCTGATTGAATTTTTTGAGGATGTGACTAAACACATTGATGAAGGAAGAGCAGTAGATGTAGTGTATATGGATTTCAGCAAGGCATTTGATAAGGTACCCCATGCAAGGCTTATTGAGAAAGTAAGGAGGCATGGGATCCAAGGGGACATTGCTTTGTGGATCCAGAACTGGCTTGCCTACAGAAGGCAAAGGGTGGTTGTAGACGGGTCATATTCTGCACAGAGGTTGGTCATTTGTGTAGTGCCTCAGGAATCTGTTCTGGGACCCTTACTCTTTGTGATTTTTATAAATGACCTGGATGAGGAAGTGGAGGGATGGGTTAGTAAATTTGCTGATGACACAAAGGTTGGAGGAGTTGTGGATAGTGTGGAGGGCTGTCAGTTACAACATGACTGATAGGATGCAAAACTGGGCTGAGAAGTGGCAGATGGAGTTCAACCCAGATAAGTGTGAAGTGGTTCATTTTGGTAGGTTAAATATGATGGCAGAATATAGTATTAATGGTAAGAATCTTAGTAATATGGAGGATCAGAGGGATCTTGGGGTCCAGGTCCATAGGACGCTCGAAGCAGCTGCGCAGGTTGACTCTGTGGTTAAGAAGTTATATGGTGTATTGGCCTTCATCAATCATGGGATTTAGTTTAAGAGCAGAGAGGTAATGTTGCAGCTATATAGGACCCTGGTCAGACCCCACTTGGAGTACTGTGCTCACTTCTAGTCGCCTCACTACAGGAAGGATGTGGAAGCCATAGAAAGGATGCAGAGGAGATTTACAAGGATGTTGTCTGGATTGGGGAGCATGCCTTATGAGAATAGGTTGAGTGAACCCGGCCTTTTCTCCTTGTAGCGAAGGAGGATGAGAGGTGACCTGATAGAGGTGTATAAGATGATGAGAGGCATTGATCGTGTGGATAGTCAGAGGCTTTTTCCCAGGGCTGAAATAGTTGCCACAAGAGGACACAGGTTTAAGGTGCTGGGGAGCAGGTACAGAGGAGATGTCAGGGGTAAGTTTTTTATTCAGAGAGTGGTGAGTGCGTGGAATGGGCTGCCGGCAACAGTTTTGGAGGCAGATACAATAGGGTCTTTTAAGAGGCTTTTAGATAGGTACATGGAGCTTAGTAAAATAGAGGGTTGTATGTAAGCCCAGTAATTTCTGAGGTAGGGACGTGTTCGGCACAACTTTGTGGGCCGAAGGGCCTGTTTTGCACTGTAGGTTTTCTATGTTTCTATATCTGTACCTTTTACCAGGACTTTGCCCACCATTTCTACTGCTTTATTTTCATTTGATTATGGTGTTTACACATACGTTAAATTAATGCTGATAGTTCTTTGTTCTACACATACATTAATACTGATTTTAAGTGTTGTTCCTTAAGCAACTATTCTGAAATTTTTAAAATTAACTGCTTCAAACTTCAAAGTAAATTTTATTATCAAAGTACATATATGTCACCATATACAACTGAGATTCAATTTCTTGTGTGCGTACTCAATACATGCATAAAATAGTAACTATAACAGAATCGACGAATGACCGTCAAACTAGGCCTTTCAGCCAGAGTGCAGAATGCAGAACTGTGCAGATGCAGAAAGACAAAATGATAATATAAATAAATAAGCAATAAATATCGAGAACATAAGATGAAGAGTCCTTGAAAGTGAGTCCATTGGTTGTGGGAACGTATCAATGATAGGGCAAGTACAGTTGAGTGAAGTTATACCCTTTATTCAAGAGCTTTATGGTTGAGGGCTAACAACTTTTCCTAAACCTAGTAGTGAGAGTCCTCTGGTTCTTGTACCACTTCCAGTAAGAAGAGAGCATGTCCTGGGTGGTGGGGGTTTGTGATGCTGGAACTACATGATAATCTTTTTCTAAATTAGTATTCGTGATACTTCCCAAACACATCTATCTGTCATATTCTCAGTAAAAATCCATTTTATATCTATCTTGAAATATTAGACAGAATTAACATTTTAAAATTAACAATTTTGCCCTTTTGTTTATTTATAAGCATAATACTGGTATTTAATTTAATGCAAATACATTGTCAATGTGCTAAGAATGTTAAGCACAGATATACATTAAACTTCCAAATTTTGAAATAAAAACATAGCTGATCAGTTTGTTGGAATGTTCACTACAACAATAAAGACTGAGGGGGGAGATTTATGACCATGACATGTTGCTTAGGCAGATAGTCAACTATCATTGTCTGCCACTATTTTGTTTTATCCATCGATTCAGTGAAAGGTTCTCCTCCTGTTCCAGTTCTGGTCCACGATTCCTCCTGAAGCAATGATCTGCCGTTTCCTTTCAAGTGTTGACGAACCAACTCCATTCATTGCTTTAGATTGTTAACTTTAATCTACAGTTTAAAATTGATCAACATGATTGTCTGTTTGGTTTGTTGTCGTAACAAATAAATCGAACAGCCTTGTTGCTTTAGTTAGGATTTCACTAACTTCAAGATGTAGAGGTCTGTATAATGGCAATAAATCCATTTGACTAGTTGGCTCTCAGTAACCTAGACCAGGGGAAAAATCAAGTTAATCTTTTGCACCTTTTGCAGTTTGGTCAAAGTAATTAATATTGAGTCTGTTTATTGAATGGATATTAAAATGTGTATATGCTTAACGTTGTTTAACTATGAGCCAGAGTTCTGGGTCTGCAGTGATTTGTGGTACCTACTTTTACAAACCTCCTTTTTGCAGATCTCAGAAATTTATGTGAGTGGAGAATCTGGTGACATGTCTGCTAAAGAGAAGCTGCTACTTTGGACACAGAAGTTGACAGAAGGCTATTCTGGGTTGAAGTGCTCTAATTTTACCTCCAGCTGGAGTGACGGAAAAGTATTTAATGCTATCATACATAAATACAGGTGAACTATTACAATTAAGACAGTTTTAGTAGTAAAGTTTCATTTGAATTACCATGCAATTGAAAAACATGATCACATTTAATTCCTTGAGTTTCTGAGCTCATTCTGCCACTAATTTAGATAGTGGCTGATCTGACTTACTGGACCTCAATGAAAATAAATGCCAGTGTCTGGTGTGCATGTGCAATAAAGTGTAAATTCTGTGTTATTTTCAAAGTTGCTTTAACTTCAATGTCGATTTGAGATTTTACAGACAATTTACATACTTGCTCTTTACACATTTGTGTTGTTCCTTTTCACGCCCGGTGGTACATTGGGTGGCACCTCAGCTGTTTCTTCAGCATTTTTATCCATCTTTTATGAGGCTGAGTTGTTAGCTCGGCGATAAAGGAGGCGACCGGATTCGAACCGGGGACCACTCACCTCAAAGTCTGGTGCCGATGTCATTACACTACTGGCCAGCTTTAGACATTATATTGACTGTTCTGATGCTGTAGATTACATTATGAGCCAGATTGTAATAGCTATAGTCACTGAAAATCTGTTTTTCAGTTTTAACACCTGGCTATTCAAGTTTGCATTGATTCAGATGTTGGATGTGTGATTGATTTTGACAAATGAACTGTTGGATCTCAATTTTTATTCGATCCTTAGTGTTCTATCGGGAGTCAGGAATGACGAGCATCTTAATTCTAAAATTTCAGTTTATTTTACAATAAAAACATATAAAGAGCTGAGAAGCAATGCCGAAAGGTGAATGGATCTGAAGACAGAAAGAATAAAGAGGCCAAGATGGCGCCTCTGAAAAATCCATCACTTTTATAATAAGTTGAGGAAAATTCTTTAGATATGAATAAGCTAGTTAATAGGCTACATAATTAAAACAATTAAATCATGTGAGTGATGTGCTGATAATTAGCCAATGAAAAGTGAGAAAGGTGATAAACTGTTAGTTTAGCTGCTGTACTGCTTTCTGCCGGTGAGTGGGGATGAAGCACCACATGCTGTGAAAAATATGAGTTTGTTAGAAAAAAAAGTACCAATCTTATAAAAAGTAGTATCATTTAAAAAGCAGTGGTTTCCACAGAAGCTATGAACCTGCAGGAAGCTATTGGTGGGCTAAAAACAAAGTGTTAATTAGAATTCAATCCAAAGAAGCTTTCAATGTATGTGGACATGAGTTCAGTGGGGTAAGAGCAGGCAGAGGCAATGGGCTTACCTAATACTCAAGGCAGAGGAGTACAGGGGTTTGGATCTGCGGAGGGTGTAGGATGCTCACGTTATGATGAACGGTGCTTTCCTCTGAGAGTTATATGGAGAACTCTCTGCAATGGGTTACCTGTTCTCTGACTTCTGCACTGTGTCAGAGAAGTACAGAGAGTAGCCGGCACATTTAGCCTTTTAATTTTTACCCAGGCTGGGTTGCTATGAGTTACAAAAATCTTCATTTAAAAAGAGATGCTGCCTGAATAAACAAAATGAGGGCAGATAGGTGGTTTTCTTTTAAAATTACTTTACCTTTTCTAATTTATAATGATTAAAAAATTTCTTCCAATTTAAGTATTTGTAAGGGTCTGATTTTCAATACGCTTTAACTGTTGACCTTTGGCAGCTTGGTCTCCTAGCTGATTGGTCATAAAGTTAGGTCACATGGCAAGAAAAGTGTGAGTTAAGTGTTGGAACAGTGAGGAGGGTAGGAATACCAAGGAACCTTGGAGTTAAGTTAATGGAGATCCCATAAAGTTGAAGGTGATAAGGTTCAATAAGATTTTTTTCTTTATTAGCATATATGCAATAAAATAGCAGAGGAGTTATGCTAAAGCGGTTTAAAGGGCTTGGCAGGATTCAATTTTTTATTGGTAAATGCTGATTTAACTTCATAGACTCAAATTTTTAAAATCCATCGTTAATTATTGAAATTCTTTATTTCATCCATGCCAGTAATTAATAAAAACTTTGAATATTTGATTATTTAATCTTTGTTCAAATAAATAAGATGCCCGGTCAAATGAATGCTGGATAATATGAAGCATGGTTTTGTTTTTTTAAAAATCTTTTTACAGATGACTGTATAAAATCTTTAATATGGTCAGTTGCTTCATGCCCTAAGTTTCAATCCTGAAAATTTACAATCCTGAAAATTTAAACGAAACAACTTTTGTTTAATCGTTTACCTGTTGAAGGTTAAAAAAAAGGGATTTGTAATGCTCATGTATAAAATAAAAGTTAGACCAAGGCTACAGTACTTTCACCAGGTTAGAGAAGAGATTTGCAGGATAGTCCAGGACTGAGGTATTTTAGCAGTGGGAAAAGATTGGGTTGTATATTTCATTGAGGTGCATAAAATTATAATGAGCCTAAATAGGGTGGATAGGAGAGCTAGATAGCACAGATATCAGGAAACAAAGCACAGATATCATGGTTTTAAAAGTATGTGGCTGAAAAAATAAAACAGAGGTATAGGGAGAATTCTTCTTCAACACGGAAGGTCATACAAGTGAGGAGCTCACTCATAAAATATATGTTGAGTCAGAAATGTAGAAAGAGGTCAAATGTGCACTTGAAGTGGTGTAACCACAAAAATTTCAAATCAGAGCTGTAAGTGGGTTAGGCCACATGTTTTTCCACAGAAAGCAAATGCATTTTGAGTTAAATAGTAACCAGTTCTATGTTTAAAACATGTAAAGGCAGAGCAGTTTATCACAGTCACAGGTTTATTTAGAGAATAATGACAAATTGTTTTGCATTTATATATTTTAAACATAGAAGAGGTTGCTATTTAACTCGAAATGCATTTTCTGGCTGTGGAAAAACATGTGGCCTAACCCACTTCCAGCCCTGAGATGAGACTTTTGTGGTTACACCACATCAAGTGCACATTTGAGCTCTTTCTACATTTCTGACTCAACGTGTCTTTCATGAGGGAGTTCCTCACTTGTATGACCTTCTGTGTTGGAAAAGAATTCTCCTTCTATCTGTTGTGTGAGCAGGGGAAAAAGGTGTGAATAATTTGTGGGCCCATTTTTGAAAACTTCAATTTCCCGGGATAAGAACAATATTTTACTTTGCGGATACAGCTGCTGCTTAAATTTTTGGATATCTGATTTGCAGTTTTCGACATGCATCAAATCGACTGAAAGGCTTAATATGTTTTATACAATGAGCTTGGTGCATTGGAGCTCAATTGGATGCTTTCCTTTATAGACCAGACCTCATAGATATGGAGAAAGTTTCAATTCAAAGCAATCAAGAGAATCTGGAACAAGCCTTTGCAGTTGCCGAAGCACTTGGTGTTACACGACTATTGGATCCAGAAGGTAAACCATAAACAAGAGGACTACCTGTCCTCTACTTAATCTGGTAAATATTGCCCAGCTGTGCTTAATTTTTGACCAAAGGTTCAGTGCTTTATCTCAAAGGGAATCTTAAAGTATTTTTAGTATCTTATTATTCAGTAATATTTGATGATTTTAGTTGTGACCCTTTTCAAAATCACTTCTTGCAAGGTTGTTTAAGATTGTATTATAGCGCTTGTATAATTGAAGTCCATGGTCCCCAAGAGGAAAATATGCAATAATTGGTGCCCTGCAATATCTTGTCAAAGGAAGATGACTGTGTCTGGAAGTCAGTCATCCCAGCCCCAACACATTGTTGTAGTGGTGGTGCCTTGATTGTCACAGATGGAAATCCACCCTTAGGGCATTGTCCTTGGATCAACCACCTTCAACTGCTTCACCAATGTCTTTTTTTTTCATTATATGTTCAGAAGTGGGAGTTTTACTGATAACTGCAACGTTGAATTTAAGCCTCTGAAACAGTTTGTGTCTGCAGAATTCAGGAATGGCTAGTAGGTGCCAAATGCCATTCCTACTGCAGAAGTGTCAGATAATGACCATTTCCATTTGAAGCCACCTGTCCTGCAGCAGCAAACTTTTCTCCATTCTTTCACGAGATGCCATGTAGTAATCTCTACTTTCTTAGATGAAGCCACCTCCTTCATCCTGAGGAACCTCCTGAAAAAGGGGATGAACAGACAGAAAAGGATATCATAGAAACATACAGCACAGGAATGAAACCTTATGGCTCATCTTGTTCACACCAGCTGTAATCCCTGTCGACACTAATCCCACCTGCCCACATTTGGCCCATTTCCCTCTACACCTTTCCTATCCATTGTCATCTAAACATTGTTACAGTATCTGCCTCCACTAACTAACATTCAACACACTCAGATATCCTTTAAATTTCTCTCACCTTACACCTGTGTCCTTCGTTTTAAGTTCTGCTGTCCTGGAAGAAAGCTTCTAATGAACCATCTTACTTGGGCCTCTCTATAATTTTCTAAGCCCATCAGCCTCCAGCTTTACAATGAGAGTAAGTGCAGTTGATCCAATCTCCTCTTATAATTTTAGACCTCCATTCCAGACAACATCCCGGTGATTCTCTTTTGTACCCTCTCTGTTGATATCGCATCCTTCCATGTGTAGCTTCCAGAACTATAGCTAATACTCAAAGTCTGGTCTATTTTACATAACTAGAACATTACACCTCAGCTCTTACACTCAGTATTTCACCATGATTCAAACTGACTAACCTGGCCAATTACATTCTAATCAATAACATGTGTTAGCAAAGGTGCCTGCATCAATTCCTGTGCTACATGACTTGTTATAGTTTTACAATCTTAGATCAATTTCAACAAGCCTGAAATTCTTTGTGTTTCAAAAGTTCAAAATAAGTTTATTATCGAAATTCATGTATGTCACCGTGTCTAACCCTGGTATTCATGTTCTTGCGGGCAATCACAATAAATACAAGAAATGCAATGAAATCAATGAAAGACCGCGGCCAACAGGATGGACAACAGCCATTGTGCAGGGGGAAGAAAAGCAAATTGTGCAAATAGAAACAAAGAAAAAGAAAAGAAATAATAATAATTAAATAAGCAATAAATCTCAAAGATATGAGATGAAGAGTACTTGAAAGTCGGTCAGTTGGTAGTGGGAAGATTTCAGTGATGGTGCGAGGGAATTTGAACTGTTTCTGAACCAGGTGGTGTGGGTCCTGAGGCTCCTGTACCACCTTTCTGATGGCAGCTGTGAGAAGAGAGCATGGCCTGGACGGTAGGGGGTCCCAGATGGTGGATTCTGCTTTCTTGCGTCAGCACTTCATGTACATGTGCTCAACGGTGAGGAGGAATTTACCTGTGATGGACTGGGCTATATCCACTAGGCTCTTCTGTACAAGGGCATTGGTTTTTCCATACCAGGCCATGATACAACTAGTGAATATACTCTCCACCACACATCTTTAGAAGTTTGTCAAAGTTTTAGATGACACGCAGAATCTTTGCAAGCTACTAAGTGGAGCCACTGCCATGCTTTCTTTGTAATGGCATTTAAATGCTGGACCCAGGACAGACAGATCCACTGAAATAACACTGAGGAATTTGAAGTTGCTGATCCTCTCCACCTCTCATCACCTGACGAGGACTGGCTCATGTACACACCATGGATTTCCTCATCCTGAAGTCAATAATCAGCTCCTTGGTCTTTCTGACATTGAGTGAGAAGTTATGGTACCACTCGGCCAGATTTTCTGTCTCCCTCTTATATGCTGGTTCATCTCCACCTTTGATATGGCCAATAGCAGTGGTATCATTGGCAAACTTAAATATGGCATTGGAGCATAAAGCAGGTAGAGCAGGGGGTCCAAGCACACAGCCTTGTGGTATACCTGTGCTGAGGGAGATGGTGGAGGAGATGTTGTTGCCAATTTGAATAACTGGGGTCTGCAAATAAGGAAACCAAGGATCCATTTGCACAAGGCCTGGGACTTGAAGCTTATTGATCAGTTTTGAGGGCATGATGGTATTGAATGCGGAGCTGTAGTCGATGAAAAACGCCCTGATGTATACAACTTTGCTGTCTGGATGTTCCAGTGTTGCGTGAAGACCCAATGGAATGGTATCTGCTGTTGACCTTTTGTACGGTAGGCACACTGGAGTGGAGACAGCCGCTTCTTAGGCATGAGTTGATATGTTTCATTACCAACTTGTCACAGTGGATGATAAATGCCACTGGACTATAGTCATTGAGGCAGGTTGCCACGTTCTTCTTAAACACTGGTAGAATTGAAGCCTGTTTGAGCACTCCAGCCAGGTGATCAGCATAGGTGTTTAGTTCTTGGTCTGGTATCCCGTCTGTGCCGGGTGCTTTTCGTGGGTTCACCCCTCCTGAAGGATGCTCTCACCTGTCAACCTCAGAGACCAAAATCACATGGTTACTGGGAGCTGTGGGAGTTCATGACAATGCCTCCATAGTTTGATGTTCAAAGCGAGCATAAAAGACAGTGAGATCATCTGTGAGTGAAGCCTTGTTGTCACCTAAGTCATTTGGTTTCAGTTTGTAGAAGGTGATAGCCTTCAAACCTTGCCATAGCTGTCAAGCATCCTTCAGTGATTTGGTCCAGAATTACCACTTCACCCATGAGGTGGTCTTCTGGAGACCATACTTGGACCTCTTGTATTTTATTTGGTTGCCAGACCTGAATGCCACTGATTTGAATGCCCTCAGCAGATCTTGGACCTCATGGCTATCTAGGTCTACTGGTTAAGGAAGATTCTGAGTAATTTTTGGGGCACATTCATCTATGACTGTTTTTATAAAGTTCGTGATGATTGTGGTGTATCCCTTCAGATCCTCTGAGTCCTTGAACTATTGACCAGCCCAGTCTACTGACTAGAAGCAATTCCATAGCCACTCCACAGCCTCCCATGACCACCTCTTTGTTGTCCTTATCTTGAGAGCCTTGCTCTTTAGCCTCTGCCTATAAGCAGGTAGGAGAAGGACAGCTAAGTGGTCAGAATTCCTGAAATGTAGTCTAGGCATGGAACGGTAGGTATTCTTAATTGCAGTGTCACCCCAGTGCTGCAAATTGTATCTTTATGATAACTGGCAGAGATCTCTTCAAATAAGCCTGATTGGAGTCCCCAACAACAATTTGAAAGGCGTTGGGGTAGGCTGTCTCTTGTTTACTAATTGCGACACTCAATGCATCGAGTGCCTGCTTAATATCTGCCTTTGGCAGTGTGTAAACTGGAGTCAGAATCACAGAAGAGAGCTGTCTTGGTAAGTAGAACTATCAGCACTGAATTATCAGAAGTTGCAGTTCAGGGGGACAAGCAATTATTCTCCAGAGATTGTTCATTTACTAACAACATGTTAGTTGGTGGAAGACTTATTCCTCAGCATTTCAGTCTGGTTTGGAGTCCTCCCCTCTTCACTTTCTTCCACTTAAAAGTGCCACACCTGCATGCTTGAGAGTTAAGTCTGCGGAGCCCCTCAGAAGATCGTGAAATCATGAGTTCGTCAAGACAGTTCAAAAGTAAGTTGCTTAAAGGGAAATTGCAGGCTGCAGGTTGCAGTGAGAGTAATTCAGAAGAGGTTCAGACTATTTAGAAGTTTTGTAAGCAGGCTGCAACATGTCACCATGGTTCATCAGTGCCATCTTGGAAACTGGCAGGATCTGTCAGAAGCCTCACTGAAGTCCCTATGGACAATGCTAACTGACTTGCCTTCATCAATCTTGAATAGACAAACATGAAACTCCCACAGCGATTGGTGTTTGGGCCCTTACTGTCCACGGTCTTTATCAACAGTTTGACTAAGTGGATTAAACAGAACATTTTCAGAGCTATTGTTGATGTAAAACATACAGACATGTAAGTACGACCTAGTTGTAAAGAAGCTTAAAGAGAATGTGGTGAAACTAAGTGAGCAGGTAACAACATCGTACTCAGAATAATGTGATTGTTGAAAACAGAAATGTAGACTTTTTAAAACACGCTGCATGATTGTCATTCAAAGGATTCTCAGTCCTTGAACACAAGTCACATAAAACTAATCAGGAGATTAGTTAGGAACTAATTAGGAAGGCACCTGGCCTTTATTTAGCTCGCTAGCGAGGGAGAGAGAGAGAGAGAGATCACTCCTGCAACAGTAACCAACAGCTCGCTGTCTCGTTGTTACAACCTGCCATGTTGCTGGTCTACATACCCGACTTGAGGACCAACAGACTCTCGCTCGCTATCAGGAGAGAGAGAGAGATATCGCTCGAGTGCAGGGGCCTTTTTTTCAACAGCAGTGTACACTGCGTGCTTTCTCAAATTAGAGAGAAATCTCTTTATGCAATAAGGATGAATCTCAGAAATTCTCTACCCTTGAGGGCTCTAGTGGCTCAGTGATTCAAAACGAGATCAATTCACTTTTGTATCAGGGCATTTAAAAAAAAATGGAGATGTGGTAAGAAAGTGTTGAGGCTGAAGATCAACCATATTCTTCTTGAAGGGCTGATGGCCTACTCCTGTTCTTATGTTCATTACTTATAAAAATGTTTTTATAAAAAAGTATTAACAGAGACTCGTTTTTTCAGATGTTGATGTTCCGTCTCCCGATGAGAAGTCTGTGCTCACCTACGTCTCCTCTATTTATGAATCATTTCCCAAGGTTCCAGAAGGTGGTGAAGGTATTAGTGCAAATGTAAGGACTCACATTTTTGTACTTTAGCATGGTTCTATGTGTATGCTGATGCAGTTTTTGGTAATAGGTACCATGAGAGAACTAGTGTTTCTCACACTGAGTCAGGGGTACATGCAGCTAGAATTTGACACTTTATTAAAAAATGCATAAATAATTTACAATAACTTTCAGATATTTTCACTCTTACATTCCCAATTACTGGTACTTTATTAAAATCTGGAGCAGGCTCAGGAACAGATTCTCCAGTGTAATTGATAGAGGACTGCAGGAAAGCTACTCACTGGATTTAATGAGGACTGCAGTCATGAAATGCTGACAAGCATTGCTGAGAAAGTTTGGAATATCCGTATTCATATTCACTCTGGTGGACGTCATGCATCTCCGGACAGCAATGAGCAGTTTTTAAAAACTGGAATATTTTTATTATGTGTAACATTTATATGTTAGCCTGATAGTTGAACTTATTTTATCAGCTGCTTATTCTTGCAACTCAGAAGAAGTAAGTTTTGCTCAGGAGCCCAAACAAACTTTAATATATTCACTTGCCCTATTTCCATCCAGAGCTTATGTCCGTATGTACCTCCAATTCTCTATTCCAACTAAAACATTATTTAATTTTAGTCCTAAAGAAGGGTCTCGGCCCAAAACGTGGACTGTTTACCCTTCTCCATAGGTGCTTCCTGGCCTGCTAAGTTCTTGCAGTGTTCTGTGTGTGTGTGTGTGTGTTGCTTGAATTTCCAGCATCTGCAGATTTTCTGGTGTTTGTAAAATTATTTAATTTAGTTTATTTTGCCCCTCAGTATATTTATTGTCTAAATATATGTATATGAATGTATATATATTTTGAATTCTTTTTAAATTAAATTTCATCTATTATTTGCTAACCATCCTTTCCTGAAGTCTCAGCAGGAGTCCTAATACTAGCCCAGGAGAATACCATTGCAGTTTTCCCCTACAGTCCAATAAACAGCTTTACTTTTGTTCTCTCTTTTCTGTTAACTAGTTTCATATCCATGCTGCCACTGTCCCATTTAGCCTATTTGCTTCCTTTGTGGGCAAATGAATAAATGAATATGTGGTCATTTATGACATGATTTCTTGGCGGTTTTTAGGGTTTGCCGAGCCTGGAGGTTAGGTCGCAAGCGTTTTGTCACCAATCAAGGTGAGGTCATCTGGTGGTGACTCATTTGAGACCTAACCTCCAGGTTTGGGGAACAACCCTTCAAACAAGCAGCCAACCCAAGCTACCAGCTTTCTTTTTCATTTCATGATTTCTGGATATTTATAAATATGTGTATCAGAAGTCCTACTTTCATCAAACCGCGGTTCAATTTCATCAATTACTTGGACAAGTTGTTGTGCAGTTTGCTTTTAGCATAAACAGCAATGAATTTCTAGTCTGGAAATGTGTTAGTATGAAACATATGGTTTATGTGCAGCTGAATATTGCATTAATTTTGTAAAGTTCTTTTTCTTATATGTAACTTAGTAACAGAGGTTTCAAATAAAATCTAAGAATATATTGGCAAACCAAATATTAAGATTTGTTGCAGTTTTAGTTCTCCAGGGTACAAGACTTTATGCACTAGTTTTACAGGAAAATTGAATATGCTTGAGACAAACTTGACCTTAAGTACAAGTTGACCTTAAGTATGCTTAAGTACACCCGACTTACTGTCATTGCATTTATATTGTAATTGAACTGTGACCTTGTATATTGTGAATTTTCCAGTTGTTATTTAAACCTGTTTTTCTGATTATTGTTACTCTGTTAATATCCAGGAGGTTGACTCAAAATGGCAGGAATACCAGAATAAAGTAAACTACCTCTTCCAGTGGATCAGGCAGCACATCACACTGATGTCCGATAAAGCTTTTCCACACAATCCTGTAGAACTTAAGGTGATCGCTCTATATTATCTTGCTTCATTATTTACAGCAAAATGAGTAATCAAATACCTTGTATATAATCCTGATAACAGTTTAAGCGAAACTTTGCTATGTTTTCTTCTGATCAATTATCTGTAGGTATAAAATTAATAATATGCCATGTACTCATTCCAGCTCTTATACACACAACAAAGTTATTTATATCCAAGTGTATTGTTTCTGCAGCCAAGTGAATTACTTCCAAAGAAATGGTTTAGATTGGTGAATATAGGCCAGTCCATCACTGGCAAAGTTCCCCCCCCCCCACCAGTGAGCACATTTACGTAGAGTGCTGCCAAAAGAAGGCAGCATCCATCATCAGAGACCCTCACCATCCAGGCCACGCTCTCTTCTCACTACTGCCATGCAGAAGCCTTAGGTCCCACACCACCAGATTCAGGAGCAATTATTACCCTGCAATCAGCAGGCCCCTGAACCGGCATGAACTCTGAATTGATTCTACAACCTTCAAGCTCACTTTTCAAGGTCTCTTTACAACTCAGGTTCACAGTGTTATTTCTTATTTGCACAGTTTGTCATCTTTTGCACATTGGTCGTTGGTCTGTCCTTGTATGTCTAGTTTTTTTGTAAATCTGGTTGCATTTCTTTGTTTTTCCCGTAAATGTCTGCAAGAAAATAAATTTCAAACCAGCATGTTGTGATACTTACATACTTTGATAATAAATTTTACTCTGGATTTTAATTTGAGAATTTCCAGATATTGGAACAATAGTTGTAGATATGGGACAGAGGTCTGAAGATTACAGCACAGGGAGTTGCATCCTTTGGCCCTAGGGAGCTATAGTACAGGAACTAAAGAAAATGTAATAGATTTAAACAGAACCATGGGCAAAAGTGCATAGTTCCCTGAAAGTGGCAATGCAGGTAGACAGTGTGGGGAAGAAGGACCTGGAGGTTAGGTCTCAAATGAGTCATCACCAGATGCATGCATTCATCATTGTATTGAGAACAAGAACTAGGGCACCACATTACTGCTGTACTCAATATTAGTGGAACTGCACTTGGGAGTATTGTGCACCACTCTGGTCACCTAGCTATAGAAAGGTTGTCATTCAGCTGGAACCACTGCTGAAAAGATTCACGACGCTGATGCCAGAACCGCACATCTTGAGTTATAACGTGAGACTGAATAGACTGCAGTGTTTTTTCCTCTGAAGTGTAGAGGTGACCTTAAAATCATGAGGGGCATAGATAGGATGAGTGGCCAGGCCACAAACATTTTTTGCAGGGGAGGGAAGTCTAACATTAGAGTGCGTCGAGTTAAGGTGAAGAGGGTGGGGGGTAGACGAGATTTAAAGAGGACCTGTGGAGCATCTTTGGATGCTGGGCTTACAGAACAAACTGTCAGAGGAAGTGGTCAAGGAAGGTTCAGTTATAATGATTAAAAAAATATTTGGACAGGTACATAGAAAACTTTTATTGGGATAATGGGTGAAATGCAGACAAATGGGACCAGTGTAAGTAGGCACCTCTTTAGCATCAATAAGTTGGGCTGAAGGGCCTGTTTCATTGCTGTATATCAGTGACCTGTTTTATTCAACAATATTTCATGTTTTATCATTCAATAAGCAGCTGAAGACTTTGTTTCCTTGGACTGAATGCCTCCTCTGTCTTCTTCCACACAGGCACTTTATAATGAATATGTACATTTTAAAGAAACTGAATTACCAGCAAAAGAAGTAGAAAAGTCACAAATACAGCATTTATATAAATTGCTTGAGGTAAGACATTGAGTACCAGAAACTGATTTGAGTATAAATCAGGGTGCTGACTGAAGTAGGAAGTTTGATTCTCATTCGTGGGACTGGAGTTCATTTGGGTAATGTTGTCAGCCTGCCAGTTGGAGGAGCCAGAGGCTGCATGATTGTGAGTGAGTAGCTATGGAGAGTTCAGGTGGGAATGTGGATGAACTAAAGACACGGCTAAAAGCTGGCTGTGAATTTAATGTAGATACTGGCAGTCACCTGCTTCCTCTAGCTCACAACAGCGCAACATAAATGTTTGAAGATTTTTCGCAATGTAATGTAGAGGGCATAATTTATTGGCACTGAGATTAAGGGATGAATTGTCCTCTATCAGAGTTTGCATTTCAAGTTGTATATGTTTGGATCCTTCTGAAAGTTGTGTTCCTGTATAGCTTTATTGTGTACAAGGTACAGGTCCACTTCAAGTTGTCGCTAGCCACGTGCACAGCCTGTGCATATGAAAGACTATTTTGGGACTGGCAGAACAGATTTGCCAACTGCTGCATCTCTGCTGTGTTTGTGGCAAAATCTGATTGAGTGAAATACCGTGGTTCACCTCGGCATTGACCATAGCTGGCCCAAGTTTTATTTAACTCTATTGCCAGGAGGTTGCGTTACTGACTTGTGAGCAGGAGCTGAACCCTGTTGTAACCTGGGAAAGGTCATTGATTATGAGTTGCCATTGATTATATAAACATAATGATATTGATAATACTGTATTATGTGATATTTGTATATTAAATGAATATGATACTGTACTCAAATGAATATACTAGTCACTTATGTCATTGATTATAATATAATCAATATTTGAAATACTTCCAAATATTTCTCAGTTCATCTCAGTATATTAGCTTATCACTGTTTTACTCCAACATATTATCAAGATTTCCTGAAATAATAATTATTGCCAAATTTGAAGGACAAGGTGATGGTTTATAGCTGTCTCTTTAAGGATGTGGGGGCCAGACAGCAGGACACATAATTGTCATGTCTCCTGGATCTTGCAGATGTTCTGATCAACATAATTGAGGGTGAAGTTTTGGAATAAATCATATTGGATGTTTTTCTACACATACCTATTTTTCTCCTAGGTTTGGATCGAGTTTGGTCGAATTTTGCTTCCCCAAGGTTACCACCCCAATGATGTGGAAGAAGAATGGGGAAAACTGATCATTGAAATGCTAGATCGAGAGAAAGCCCTCAGACCTGCAGTAGAAAGGTTTGCTTTTGTATTATAATAACTATGTGAGCATAATTGGTTAGAAAGACATTTTCACATTATTCTTGACTGAGTTAGCCATGGAAATATTTCACCTATTAAGTCATTTTTTGATCTACATCTACAAAGTCATTTTTTTGATCGTCATTAAATTCAGGCCATCTTCCTTTAAAGTGAAAAGTTAATTTGGTTTTAGAAACGTTCACGGTATCAGTGACGAGCACAAAAGGGATCGGAGTGTTTAGAATGCAGAATTTTCAACAGTGAAATACACAATTGCAGCAATGGATCATTTTGATAATTCATTTAAAGTTGCAAATATTCAAAACTGAAACAAATACATGTATTTATGAAATTCAGGACATAACAGAGTATATAGAATGGGGCATCAGCATTTCTGAATACTATTAATACTGAAGAGCTTCTGAATTAAGTAGTGAATTTCACAGCTCCTCCATAAATTGAAATAAATTTCTTCTGTTTTTTATTCTATTCAAGGCTGGAACTACTACTGCAGATTGCCAACAAAATCCAAAACGGAGCTTTAAGCTGTGAGGAAAAGTTAACATTGGCCAAAAATACCCTGCAGGCTGTAAGTAAAGCTATCAATTAGCAAGAGAGTTGGGGGTAATTCTGCCCAGCAGTTAGTGGATTTATGTTGACGTGCATGAAACTGAATTTCTTGTTTCAGGATAATGCTCATTTAGAATCAAGTCAGCAGTTTCAGTATGAAACAGAAGTGGTCATGTATCTAGAAGAGTGTGAACGAATAATACGACAGCTACAAATTGATGTACAGATTCTCCGAGATGAAAACTACTATCAGGTGGAACAGATTGTTATGAGGTAAGAGTAAACATGCGTTTCTTTTTGACACTGATATCCTCATTACTCCTGTATTGATGAGCATGCTTAATGTCACAAAATCAAGTAATTGTGAATTAACAGCTGGAACGTTTAAACAGTCATGCCCATTCACTGGAATACAATTCAATTTAGATCACCTGATTCCACATTTCAATATGGAACACATTTGTGATTGATGTCCTTGAAGACTTCATTCTTCATTGTAAAGAGCCATTGAACTAAAGCAAATTAATCATTTAACATAATGGTTATTTATTTACTAGTATCCTCCTTCTTCCCAAAATATTCCTTTAGTACTGTATATTTTCTGTAGTTTATTTTACAAAAGAAGGTGTGAACTAGGATCAAGAATAGGTTATTGGGTCTGTTCCGCCATTCAGTAAGATGATGGTCACCTCAGGTTCACATTCCCACAATGCAGAAGGTTCTTTCCATGCCCTCTTTTATCTAATACTGTCTTTAAAATATTCAAAAGCTCTGCTTCCACTCTCTTTGAGAAAGAAAATTCACAAGCCTCATGACCCTTGGAAAGGATAGCTGAGAGTTAAATTCCACCTCATTTGTCTTAAGTGGATGATCTCTTGCTTTTTAAATGGTGGCCCCTCGCTCTACCTTCTCCCACAGGAGGAAGCATCTTCTCCACAGCCACCCTGTCATGGTTTCTCAGGACCTTGTATGTTAGAATTAAATAATTTTACTCTTCTAAATTCCAGTGGGAAAATCTGAGCCTGCCGAACTCACAAGATGATTCCAGATACAGATCTAAAAGTTCTTGGAATTGATCCTGATATATTTAGATCATAATCATAAGATTTAGGAGCAGAATTAGGCCATTTGACCCATTGAGTCTGCTCCTCCATTTCATCATAGCTGATCCATTTTCCCTCTCAACCTATAGGACCATTTTTTAAGATAAATATTAATAGGCTAGATTTATACACATGTCCAACAGGTGGAACTCTGTAATGAAGAGATCAATAACGTACACTAACAGAGATTATTGTAGTCCAGTTGTGTGACCGAAACGTGACATCCCCTCTTTTTAGTTCCCCTCATGATAAACAAAATTCAGTTCGAATTTATAATTATCTTCCTGTACCTGGATGCTAACCTTCTGTGGATCTTACAAGGTCATTCGGATCCCTCGGCATCTAAGCTCTGTAACCTTCCAACGAGAGGTCATGGGTTAAGGGTGAATGGTGAAAAGTTCAAGGGGAACATGAGGGGAAGCTTCTTTGCTCAGAGGGTTGTGAGTGTGCAGCGACCTGCCAGTGTAAGTGTTGCATGCAAGCGCGATTTCAACGTTTTAAGGGGAGTTTGGATAGCTGGTTTTGGGGGGTAGGTGTATGGAGGGCTATGGTCCTGGTGGGGTTGATGGGGGTAGGGAGTCTAAATGACTTGGAGCTACACACACAAAATGCTGGTGGAATGCAGCAGGCCAGGCAGCATCTATAGGAAGAAGTACAGCCGATGTTTCAGGCCGAGCATGGACTAGATGGGCCAAAGGGCCTGTTTCTGTGCTGTGCTTTTCTATAACTCTATAAGTAGATATTAAGTTTGTTTTTAAAAATCCTGCCAATTTTGTATTTTTCTCAAATAATACTACTTTTACTAGATCTTTGCTCGCTCATATAATCTATTTAAATTCTTTTGTAGGTTCCTACTTCCCTCTTTGCAACTCATTTTCTCCTCTATCTTTGTGTCGTAGCAATCATAGTTTCATTGTCATCATACAATTTGTTTTAAATTGTAAAAGCAATGAGGGCTCTCAATATGGAACTGAAGTTCGCCCGTTTAAACCTTCTCTCGGTTTTAACATTTCATTGTGAAATGTTGACTCACAATCTGTAAGGATTGTTCTATGGAAGTTCTTTAATTGTATGGTAACTTGTGCCACTCAATGAAGGAGGTGTTGGACTCTCAAATTTCTCCCTGGTTTGAACCTTGTTAAGAATCTGGGAGGAAATAGTCATTAGATCATCCTCAAAGGGTTAACTCAATTCTCAATCAGCATGCTGGGTATCTGTATGCGTGATTTAATAGAGGTATTAAAATTGGTCTTGTGACTTTTTCTATTTTACATTTGAAGAGGTTACAATTTGCGTTGTGAAATTGTAACCTGTTTAAGTATAGTTGTGGTTGTATAGTAATTAATGTAGTAAGGTTGCACGGAAGCCTTGGCAATGGTGAAAGTAAATGTAATCTGTGGAGTACAGTTTTGGAGGGTCTAAAGCTCCATAGCAATAGGCAACAGTTTGTTAGTGCCAACGTGTTTTGCGTGCCCCTGTCTTGTTTGCAGGGCTTTTAAAATAACGTACATAATTTTATATCCAGTTATATTCCACATAGCTGAATATACTTCACAACATACATTAATGACCTCATGAAAAGGCAAAAAGTGACACTTACGCATTTGTGATACTAGGCTAAGTGGGAAAATGATCTTTTTGAGTCTGCAGAAGGCTTAATGAGTCAGTGGGATGGTAGAAGGTATCCAGTGTGATGCAGTGCACCTCTACAGGAAGAGAGGAATAAAGAGTATTTAAGTGGCAAGAAACTGAAAGACATTTGAGAATAGATCAGAGGTTCCCAACCTTTTTTATGCCATGGACCAATACTATTAAGCAAGGGGTCCGTGGACCCCAGGTTGGAAACCCTTGGATAGAAGGACCTGGGTATGCTGCCTCAGGTGACACA
The DNA here is from genome assembly GCF_048418815.1 of Hemitrygon akajei. Lineage (NCBI taxonomy): Eukaryota > Metazoa > Chordata > Chondrichthyes > Myliobatiformes > Dasyatidae > Hemitrygon > Hemitrygon akajei. The sequence continues at coordinate 15,339,677 of NC_133155.1, read as the reverse complement.
AAATAGGCACAGGTACAGCACGCAGTTGGGAAGGCAAGTGGTATGTTCACCTTCCATATAAGGTGGTTGGGAGCCAGGGTAAAGAAACCCTTCTGAGATTTGTACTGGGTTTCAATGGAGCCATATTTGGAGTTGAGAGTGCGGTCAGAAAATTGTCAGCTTAGTGAAAGATGCAAATTTGGTCTGCCTGAAACTTGTTGGGCTTCTAAAACGGAATGCTGCCAAACGATGTACTCCTATAACCTTGACGTGTGCTAAGGGGCACACTGAAGTTCGGTACAGCTAGTGCAGAGGCTTTGTGGGAAAGGATAGTAGTCTTAAGATCCTTCTGCCACATTCAGTGGCTGACCTTAGTGTAGAAGCCTCTCAAACAGTCGAAGTTTGCCTTATCCCCGGAGATTACTTGAGAGGCAGTGGTGCTCTGTGCACAGAAGAGGTTAATACTAAAATGTACCAGTGACATTATGAACGTGCAGATTGAATGACACTCTGAATGCAGAAAAAAAGTCCTTAGACTTTGTATTTCATGTACAGTTGGTCAATTGGGACACGTCGGGACCAGTTTGTTTTGGCCCAATTAAGTAGCTGTCCCAATTAGCCGAAGTTTCATGGAAATAGTTCAAAGGATATAAAAAAGACAAAATACCGTTTAACTGAGTAACAAATCGTGTATTTAATTTAAATACAGAACAAACTGGAACATTACCAATACTACTACAGTACTGGGCTGGCTGGTGGTGCAATGGCATCAGCGCCGGACTCCGGAGCCAAGGCTCCCGAGTTCGAATCCAAGTCGAGCCACCCCTGAGCACGCTCTCCATCTGTGCCGGGTCGAGTCAGGAACGTTCATATCGTGACCTGGTTAATCCGAAAGGAGACCAATCCTGACTGACACCACGTGCCAGACAAGAATGGTTGACTGTCTGGTGTGACATGCTAAAAAAAAGACTACGGTACTATAAAACTGTGTTTCTTCCTAATAGTTGACAGTGGAGGAATTCATCTAGTGTGCATTGCCATACATGTGATGTCCAGGGGGGCACCTCTAGTGAAGGGGTTTGTTGTGTCTATTCTGGGGCAGCTCATTCACCTTTGGTCCCCACCGGGCATTCAGCTCTCACAATAGACAGTAGGTGCAGGAGTAGGCCATTCGGCTCTTCTAGCCAGCACCGCCATTCGCTGTGATCATGGCTGATCATACACAATCAGTACCCCGTTCCTGCCCTCTCCCCATATCCCTTGACCCCGCTATCTATAAGAGCTCTATCTAACTCTCTCTTTAATGCATCCAGAGACTTGGCCTCCACTGCCTTCTGGGGCAGAGCATTCCACATATCCACCACTCTCTGGGTGAAAAAGTTTTTCCGCATCTCAGTTCTAAATGGCCTACCCCTTATTCTTAAACTGTGGCCTCTAGTTCTGGACTCACCCATCAGCGGGAACATGCTTCCTGCCTCCAGCGTGTCCAATCCCTTAATAATCATATGTTTCAATCAGATCCCCTCTCATTCTTCTAAATTCCAGTGTATACAAGCCCAGTCGCTCCAATCTTTCAACATATGACAGTCCCGCCATTCCGGGAATTAACCTTGTGAACCTACGCTGCACTCCCTCAATAGCAAGAATGTCCTTCCTCAAATCTGGAGACCAAAACTGCACACAATACTCCAGGTGGGGTCTCACCAGGGCCCTGTACAAATGCAGAAGGACCTCTTTACTCCTATACTCAATTCCTCTTGTTATAAAGGCCAGCATGCCATTAGCTTTCTTCACTGCCTGCTGTACCTGCATGCTTGCTTTCATTGACTGATGTACAAGAACACCTAGATCTCGTTGTACTTTCCCTTTTCCTAACTTGACTCCATTTGGATAGTAATCTGCCTTCCTGTTCTTGCCACCAAAATGGATAACCTCACATTTATCCACATTAAACTGCATCTGCCATACATCTGCCCACTCACCCAACCTGTCCAAGTCACCCTGCATTCTCATAACATCTTCCTGACATTTCACACTGCCACCCAGCTTTGTCTCACCTGTGGCTCCAAGTGGCTGCTTGCATGTGACAGCGGCCACGCCCTGGTGCACTGCTTTGAGAGGCGAGGTAAACCAAGTGAGTGCAACTGGCAGGCCTCACACTCCAGTGAAATAGGGACGTTGCCTGTCCTAGCACCTGAAGTCAGCTCCAGCGAATGAGATCAGCTGTGAGATCCAAAGGCCAAGAAGGTGGTTCTGCAACACTTTGTGGAAAACGAAGGGCATGTTAAGGCACATAAGAGGTCGCGGTTATCTATTGCAACCAAGGAAGGTATCAGTTTGTGATGACCACTCATACCACTGGACCCAGAATTCCGAGATCGGGAGAGTGGAGCTGTACCTGTGCAACGGCTGCTGCACTTTAAAAACACTCCTGCACAGGTTTCGCCATCGTTGTCAGATACAACGGGCAACCAACACGCTGCTGAGTTCTTTTGGTTGACTGTAAGTGAACAAATTCAACACAGACATCAAGTGCAGATAATGGTCTGCCTTCAAACAAAACTTTCAATGATTGCATCTTCCAAACCTTCATTTTCATCGTAACATTCAAGATGATTGTCGATTCAAGTTTAAGTTCAACGTTGTCATTCAACCTTACGTGAATACCCATAAATACAACCAAATGAAACAGCGTTACTCCGGGCCAAGGTGCAAAACACAGCACCAAGAGTCATACACAGCACAAGTCACACATAGCACATATAAAACAGCAATAAAATACAGTCGCACAAAAAAAATAGCTCGTCCCCGAGTCCGTGAATTTTGCAGCAGTCTGCAGTCAAATGCAATATAACCATATAACAATTACAGCACAGAAACAGGCCATCTCGGCCCTTCTAGTCTGTGCTGGACGCTTACTCTCAGCTAGTCCCACCGACCTGCACTCAGCCTGTAACCCTCCATTCCTTTCCTGTCCATATACCTATCCAATTTTATCCAATATATCTTGTCTTCTGCCAAGTGACCACTGGAGGGCAGCATCAACTCCAGCATGGGCCACACCACCTCTGGTAAGCGTACTGCCTCAGATGCCTCTCTCCTCAACAGCTGTAAATAGGCGACACCACCATTTCAGGACTAATCTTCGCTGCACGCGAGGCTACACAGCTCCCCGCTGTTTGCCAATAAAACAGTGAATCGAACTTGCAGCGTTCTGCATTGCCAGTGTCCAACAGGGTCTTGCAATCACAAGAAAAGCAACTGAGACACTGTTGCTAGGCTGCACACCACCTTCACACACTGATGCCTCTCAGATGCAGGCAGCAGCACAATCTGCACCAAGTCTGGCCCCTTCAGTTTCTCCACCAACAGAGCAACTTGCTGATGGGGCAGACCTTGCAGGACTTGCAAGTTCCTAATGTCGAGCAGGATTTTACAATTCTAACAAATACATATAAAAACCTTTGGTTGGTCCTGTAGAAGCCGCTGGATCTGAGCACGCCACCATCTTACCAGAAGTGGTTCTTAGAACATAGGACATAGAACAGGCCCTTCGGCCCACAATGTTGTGCTGATCCTCAAACCCTGCCTCCCATATAACCCCCCACCTTAAATTCCTCCATATACCTGTCTAGTAGTCTCTTAAACTTCACTAGTGTATCTGCCTCCACCACTGACTCAGGCAGTGCATTCCACGCACCAACCACTCTCTGAGTGAAAAACCTTCCACTAATATCCCCCTTGAACTTCCCTCCCCTTACCTTAAAGCCATGTCCTCTTGTTTTGAGCAGTGGTGCCCTGGGGAAGAGGCGCTGGCCGTCCACTCTGTCTATTCCTCTTAATATCTTATACACCTCTATCATGTCTCCTCTCATCCTCCTTCTCTCCAAAGAGTAAAGCCCTAGCTCCCTTAATCTCTGATCATAATCCATACTCTCTAAACCAGGCAGCATCCTGGTAAATCTCCTCTGTACCCTTTCTTAACTTCTTCATAGTTCCTAACTTGGTGAAGTAGTGAAATCACTTAATTTTCACTCCCAGCTGTTTCTGGTACCTCCAAGCCTGAGTGCTTGAACCGTGAGCAAAACAGTTCTGAATTGTCTTACTGCTAATTTCTAACCAATTATCAGTGACAAAAAAACCACTGCTTTTTAAACACAAACACATGCAACTGACGCTATTTAAAAAATATTTGCTGTAGGCACAGTGTAGTGTCTAATGGCCAGATGACGTGCACGTGACTGATGACAGTGAGAAACTGCTCAGTAACAGTCTCCTGTCTCAGTTAAGCAGCATAGTGTCCAAAATAAACAGAGAATTCCGGCTATTTTCTCAATAACTGTTTGTTCTTTAAAAGTTGTCTCAAATAAGCGACTGCCTGATTAAACGATGAGCCAATTAGCCGGAATCCACCGTACGTTTCAAAGAATAAAACTCATTTTTAAAAGAATAAAAAATTGCTCTCAGAAACAGAGGGAGGATGTATTAGCAAAACAGTATTGATTTCTGTGTGGAGGAAGTTATTCTATTAAAAGCAGCTCAATAAAATTCCCCTCCCATTATTTAAGATTTGAGATGATCCAGATGAGATATACAAGATGCTGAAAGGATTTGAGAAGAAGTTGGGGATTTAGTCTCAGGAAAATGGGATGTCCTTTTAAGACTGATAAGTGAATAACTTTTACTCAAAACGTTATACATCCTTAATTTTCTTCTCATCGGCCTGAAGGTGCTCAGTCCCAACAATGTACCTGCTGAATTGTATGTGCCAGTATGAAGCTGTGTATTCTCTTTCATAAAGTCTTGAACTCTCCTGCATGTTATATATCTTTTTTACAGAATCATTAAACTGCAGGATGAACTGGTGACGTTGAGGCTGGAGTGCACCAACTTGTATAGAAAAGGACATTTTATCTCTTCTACAGACCACTTACAGCCTTTGAACCTGACTGCCACCGACTTAACAACTGATGTGGGTTCCAGCAATTTGCACATCACCTCCCTCACAGGATTTAAAAAACCCATGACAAGGTCGGAATTGATTGCAGTCTCTTCAACACAAGATGAGGGAAGCCTGCGATTTGTCTATGAGCTTTTGGCCTGGGTGGAGGAAGTACAGGTACTGAACGTACTTACATTTAAACAAATGTGTGCTAAATACTACACCTTCAAGTAGAAATTTATCATAATTGGTAGTTAGAAACTGGTTATGAAGAACCTAACAAATTTTTTATAAAGCTCTATTTTGGATTATTCCTACATCATCTTGTCCAGCTATTAACCCTTTCTGTGCTATGGTCATGGCACAGCGCTATTCCAGAATATTCGAACAGTACTGTGCAATAGTCTTAGGCATGTAAGTATAGCTAGGGTGCCTGACTTTTGCACAGTATTATAGTAATTTTATATATTACGCTGTACTGCTGCTGCAAAAGAAACAAGTTGCATGACATACGTGATTGATGATAAACCTGATTCTGATTTGCGTTCCTATTGTGGACTGAGAGGGGGAAGGGGACAGGGAAAGGGGGATCATGGTTGGGAGAAAGGGAAAGGAGAGAGGAGGGCACAGGAAACACCAGAGAGACATTCTATAATAATCAATAATCTAATTGTTTGGAATCAAATGACCTTGCCTGGTGTCTCAGGACTGGGTGTGTCTGCACCCACACCACCCCCCTCCAGCTCCAACACTCCTTCTCTGCCACGTGTCCCACACCTCTCCCGCAACACTCCATTCCCAACATCCTTCGCTCCTGCCCGATTTACAAACTCATTCTCTGCTCCACATTGACAAATACAGTTCTGTGCAGCAGCCTTAGGCTCCCTGACTATATATATGTTCCTAAGACCTTTGCATGGTACTGTACCTTTTCATTTTCTTGAAAGGAGACATTTACAAATCTCCATTAAAATTAGATTTGTATTTCTACATAAGGAGTTTTGATGGTATACCAAGATCTGAAGGAAATACAGTGCAGGCTGCTCATTAAAAATTAAAACTCAATATGAAAAGTATTCAGGTTTTGTTTCCCATTCATGACGCTGTTTCTGGAAGTTGTTAATAAATTTTGAACAGGTTCCTTGGGCATTCCTTTGGCTGGTGTGATCAATCACTGTTCTATCAAGTTGTTCATATTGCAAAAATATATGCTCAAATTTCACAAAATATCATTAAAAAACTTGCCAGCGTGTTTTTGAGTGCGCTGTCCCTGTGCACAAACACCATCCTATTTATTAGACGCATGAAAGTTTAGGGGTCATTGTAAGTTGAACAGTACTTTTTCTGTTATGTCTTTTGGAATACATTTCCTGTTAGTGTGCATATATGTCAACCAATGGACATTTTTCTAATGGTATAGGTTATCTTCATTATTTTCATGCTACCCCTCCAATAAGAAAGACTGCTGTTTGATGGACACATTATATTAGATTCAGTAGCACCTTTCTGCCAACCTTCCTTCTTAGTCTCTTACGAGTGTTGGATACACCAAAGCAATACTAGCAGGCTCAGTAAAGCCAGCACACAGACTCGCTTTCATCAAACTTTTATTTGGAGTCGGTGTTGACTAAGCAAATTTCTAACACACGGGAGTTAGTCCTAACATGGGATCAGCATAAAAGCATTTCCAGCGCTGGAATGGTGTAGACTTAATAATGCATGGTTTGCTTCTGCAGGTAAGACTTGATCGAGCTGAGTGGGGCACTGACTTGCCTAGTGTGGAAAAGCACCTTGAAGCACACAGGACTATCCATGCTGCTGTGGAAGAACTGGATTCTAGCCTAAAAGAAGCTAAAATTTATGAAGTAAGTCTTTCTCTATTATGCATCACTATTTTGGGAACAGTGTTTCTTACAATCACATAATTAATTCAAATCTTAATTCTAGCTGTTGCTAAAGTTCTCCAGCTGTTTAAGTTTACTAACTCTGAACCATATTACTCACTGTAGAGTAACACTACTGCTTGAAACATCACACCTTTTCCTCCAAAAAAAAAATCCTGGCCATTGCTATTAATATGGTTTAATGTGTTTACAGGCTGTTGAAGATTTTTTTTGAATTCCTGCATTATGTTATACTTGTCCTAAACTGTCTCAAATCACTTTAGTTCTTTAGTCCTGCACCTGTACATGTGGACTGACTCCTGATTAAGAAATGTTTCACATTCTTGTTATTAAATCCCTAAACCTAACTGTAATGGACTTCCTACCACTGTAATCTCCTCCTCCACAATCGCCTTCATCCTAATTTTGGTATCTTGAATGTCCTCTTTTGTTTCATTCGGGATCCTCAGACGTTTAAGAATTAGGTCTGAAGTTGCCTCCCAGAATCGCGCCAGTTGTCTTGCCTTATTTTAATGGGTGGATAAATAGCCTGTAATATTCATGCCACAAAAGCTCCCAAATGAGTCTAACCTCTTGCTCTTGATCTTGAATGGCATTACAATCACTGAACCCCACTATCAACACATTCAGAGCTGCCATTAACCAGAAACTCAAGACCTACCTTGACTGCAAGAGCGTGTTGCAGCATGACTCACTGTCTGACATCCCCAAGCCTTTCCTGCATATACAAGGTGTAAGAAAAAGTTTCTGCTTTTCTGGGTGAAAATGACACCGAAGAAGTTCAACACCAACTAGGGCAGGGGTTCCCAACCTTTTTTTATGCCGTGGACCGATACTATTAAGCAAGGGGTCCGTGGACCCCTGAAGATCAAAGCAGCCGAGTTGATCAGGGAGAGCGTCAGTCATCCTTAGCATTCAATGCAACCACCACTTTTGCACCGTGGTACAGTGGCTAGCATCTACAAAAGTACACTGCAGTTACCAACACCGGGCTACACCAACAAAGCTTCTCAGACCCTCTATCGCTACCACAAAGAAGGGCAAGGACATGAAGTACTTGGGAACATCGTCTGACACATTTGCCTTCAAAATGCATACCTTCCTGACTTGGAAATATGTACCATTTCTTCACCACAGTACAATCCTGAGGGATTTCCTCCTCCTCTGCCGTCAGGAAAAAAAAAGACACTGTAGTTATATGGCTCTTTATTGCTTTTGGTGACATCTGAGCTTTATAAAACTACTAGAGATTTAGCTTATGTTGTAAATTCATTTAAAAAAGTAGGCACCACATTCAAGATTTCATTATTTTTTCCATTTCCTTGGTACTGATGATCTTCTTAGGATCCCAGCAGGTGATGGTTCTTCTACTGTGCTGTTCGATGGGGAGTACTGCAGTTTAAATTAAACAATATCAATTCCACATCTGCCTTAATGTGGCGAAAATGCATTTGGTTCTTGACATAATTTTTACAGAAATGTTAAAATCTTTCATCCGTACCAATATACTTGCTTGTTACAGGGTCAAATCTCTTCAAACTTCAAGACTAGTTATTCAGATACATTAAGTAAACTGGAAGTACAATACCTCAAGCTGCTGGTAAGTTAATCATCTGAAGCATTTAATTGTTTATTTATAACTTTATAATGCACACTATTATGGGCACCAAAATTAATAAAATATCATGCATAAGTATTGAAAACTTTCAGTTGTCTAATCAAATCCTGTATTTTAAAATGGCTAAATTAAACCACAGCAGAAGTAAACGTTTTTTAGTTGAATGACCTTTTGGTGAAAAACTGTATTGATCGTTCTGAGGCACATCTTCATTGAAACAAAGCAGACCTATTCTTAAATCCCTTAAACTATACAATGCAATTCTATTAGCCCCAGGCTCTACTTAAAACTCTGCAGCACGTCAAAGTCAGTTTCTACACAAAAGTATCTATTTATAGTTATGGTTTAAAAAAAGTAATGAATTTTACCCATTTGCGCAATTGCACTCTCACTGAAGAGAAGAAATGAAAATGAACCTCTTTGTGCTCCAACAAAGGCTGTCAAGTCATTGTCACTCTGCCCCAGCCAAAAACATGTGAGCATCAATAGTCAGAAGCATTATTTTTAAATATTTGAAAGCATAAGTTCCATTCTCAAAGGCATTGTTGAAAAGGAACTTTCAATTGCATTTTTAATTCTTTGAATAAGTGTAGCTGAGTTTTGTCATGAACATTTTATAATTGCTTGAGGTATGCAACTTCAGTTTATTAAGATGCAGAAGGAGTTTATTTATCCCATCCGGTATATGCCAACTACTGATAGATCAATCCCATCATTTCTGTGTCTCCTCTCGTGTTTCCTTGTAGCTCTGCACCTACTTTCTCACATGTCCATCAAATCCCACTTGATTCTTCTTCAGCATCCTAATCAAGTTTATTATCACTGACGTACGCCATGAAATTTGTTGCTTTGCGGCAGCTGCGCTCTTCAATACATAAGATACACTATAAATTAAAAATTAAATAGGTAGTTCAAAAAGAGAGCAAAAATAGTCAGTTCATTGTCCACTTAGAAATCTGATGGTGCAGGGGAAGAAACTTTTTCTAAAACATTGAGTGCATGTCTTCGGGCTCCCGTACCTCCTCCCTGAAGGTGGCAATGAGAAGAGGGCATGCCCTCGGTAGTGTGGGTCCTTGATGATGGATGCAGTCTTTTTGAGGCATTGCCTTGAGGCATTGAGGATGGCAGGACTTTCATATGAAGAAAGATTGGATCGACTAGGCATGTACTCACTGGAATTTAGAAGATTGAAGGGGGATCTTATTGAAACATATAAAATTCTAAAGGGATTGGACAGGCTAGATGCAGGAAGATTGTTTCCGGTGTTGAGGAAGTCCAGAACGAGGGGTCACAGTTTAAGGATAAAGGGGAAGCCTTTTAGGACCGAGATGAGGAAAAACTTCTTCACACAGAGAGTGGTGAATCTGTGGAATTCTCTGCCACAGGAAACAGTTGAGGCCGGTTCATTGGCTATATTTAAGAGGAAGTTAGATATGGCCCTTGTGGCTAAAGGGATCGGGGGTATGGAGAGAAAGCAGGTACAGGGTTCTGAGTTGGATGATCAGCCATGATCATACTGAATGGCGGTGCAGGCTCGAAGGGCCAAATGGCCTACTCCTGCACCTATTTTCTATGTTTCTATGCCTTGTGAAGATTTTCTCATTGGTAGGGAGCATTTAGTGCCTAAGATTGAGCTGGTTGAGTTGACGGCCTTCTGTGCTTCTTTTTGACAATCCTGTGTGGCGGTCCTTCATACCAGAGGGTGATACAACAAGACAGAATGCTCTCCATTCAGAGGTGATTTACAATGACCAGCACATCTAGGAGGAAAGCAGAGAAACCATGGTATATCCACACTTTCAATGGTGAACGTGCGTGTGTAAAGTCACAATTGAACCTGAGTGTCTGAAACTCTGGACAGCCCTGTAAACCAGTGCACAGCCATTGCTTCCATGATGACAAGTCAGTTACTTTGTAAAGTTATAGTATTTTGCTATGGTATTGAACACAGATCCCTGTCCGTGGTCGATCTTTAATGCTGTGTTTTATTCCTCAGGAAACATCAAGGTTGCGTTTGAGACACTTATTAAGTCTGCACAGTTTTGTATTGAAAGTGACCACAGAGCTCATTTGGCTAAATGAAAAGGAGGAGGAAGAATTGGCTTATGACTGGAGTGACAACAATACAAATATCTCTTCCAAGAAGGAATATTTCATTGTAAGTTTTCTGTTTAAAATGAAACCCACTTTCAGCTGACAAATTGCATGCCAGGACCTACAGACCTGTCTGCAAAGTACCTTTTTTTTTCTCTCCATGAGCTGCCATTGTTGGGTAGATGAAGATTCTCCCAAGGTTTACAGAGGACATAGGCTGGACTGTAGGCTGTTGCTTTAACCAGAGGGGTAAGAAGTTGGGGTGTGTTCAAAGTAAGGTGGGAGGTATTTATGGGGTAGAGTGGGCAAACAGATTCAAAGTGGAAGACTGATGTGCTGGGCAGCTAGAGAGCAGAGGAGGCTGTGGGTGTGCACGGGGGGGGGGGGGGGCGGATGTCTGCTGTATTGAACAAGATCTTACCCTGCATCAATATTTTTCCATTGTTAACATCATAACTTGCAAATCCATTAGTATGGTGCAACTTCCATCACCTATGTAGACACACGAAAGCCTGTGAGAGATGTTTCTTTTTAAACAGGATTATGTGAATTTCTTGACCTTCTGGTAGTGCACCCCCCCCCCCCCAACCACTTTTCCCCATTCCTCTCTCACCTTATTTCTTTACCTGCTCTTCCCTTTCTTCCATGGCCTTCTGTCATATTCCTCCTTCTCCAGCCCTTTATCTCTTTCACCAATCAACTTCCCAGCTCTTTACTTCACCCTCACCCCGATTTCACCTATCACCTGCCACCTTGTATTTCTTCCTTCCTTCCCCACCTTCTTACTCATCTTTTTCTCCAGTTTTGATGAAGGGTCTCGGCCCGAAACATCAACTGTGTAATCTTTTCCATAGATGCTGCCTGGCTTGCTGAGTTCCTCCAGCATTTTGTGTGTGTTGCTTGAATGTCCAGCATCTGCAGATTTTCTCTTGTGCATTACGTGGGTTCTGTTGGACTTGACAAGGGTAGATGGGGTAAGGTGTAACGCTGTGGGGAAGGAGAGCTCTTTGAGCCATTTTAATGGAATACTTGCATTCGCACAAGTACTGACTTGCCTAACTCTTAAAGACAGAGGTTTATTCATCAACTTAATGTTGACTTTAAGTGAAGTTCCAACCCTTTCTAATTGTTTTCGGCAATTGTTTAATTATGCTGCAAAGCCTGTACTGTCATTGGTCTATTTAGCTGCAATTAAATTTGGAATTGCATAATCCTTGAGATGTTTACAATTTTTTACAACCCTTTCAAATTACTGTTTGTCTTGGATTCCTTCAATTACCTGATGAAAGATGATTTCAGCTGAATTGACGTGTATCAGAATCAGGTTTAATATCACCAGCATATATTGTGAAATTTGTTAGCTTTACAGCAGCAGTACAATGAAATACATGATAAATACACAGAGAAAAAACTGAATTACATTAAGTATATATGTCTATTAAATAGTTAAAATAAGTAGTGCAAAAACAAATAATAAAGTAGTGAGGTAGTATTCATGGGTTCAATGTCCTTTTAAAAATCGGATGGCAGAGGGGAAGAAGCTGTTCCTGAATCGCTGAGTGTGTGTCTTCAGGCTTCTGTACCTCCTACCTGATGGTAGCAATGTGAAGAGGGCATGTCCGGTGGGGATCCTTAATGATGGGCGCTGCCTTCCTAAGGCACCGCTCCTTAAGGATGTTTTAGATACTAGTGCCCATGATGGAGCTGACTAATTTTTACAAGTTTCTGCAACTTATCTCTTTCTTGTGTAATAGCCCCCCCCCCCCCCATATCAGACGGCGATGCAGCCAGTCAGATTATTCTCCACAGTACATTTGTAGAAGTTTTCAAGTGTTTTATTTGACAAACCAAATCTCCTCAAACTCCTAATGAAATATAATTGCTGTCTTGCCTTCTTTGTAGCTGCATCAATATGTTGCATCCAGTTTAGGTATTTAGAGATATTGACAGCCAGGGACTTGAAATTGCTCACTCTGTCTACCTCTGATCCCTCAATGGCCATTAATATATGTTCCCTCCTCTTACCCTTTCTGGTCCACAATCAGCTCTTTGGTCTTGCTGATGTTGAATGCAAGGTTGTTGCTGCGACACCACACAACTAACTGGTATATTTTGCTCCTGTATGCCCTTTTGTCACCATCTGAGATTCTGCCAACAATGGTTGTATCTTCAGCAAATTTATAGATGATCCTTTATTGTGTAAATTATTAATAGCAGGTAAGAGAATGGTGTTCACAAGTCTGGTTTGGATTTCTTTCTCACTTGATCTGGGATAGGAACTATGATCTTATTAGATGAAAATAACACATGATTCGGGGTAAAAAGAAATTGTTTCTCAAATATGGAGACAAATGGATTTTTTAAAACCTGTACTTAGGTAGTTAACTCGCACCTATTTCCAAACAAAAGCAAAAAGCTGAAACAGAGCCAACAGATTCAGTCCTCCCAAATGAGTTGTTCTACTTACTCATTGAAACTGACCATTAGAGCACTGAGTTGAAAAAAACTGTTAACTATCTCTAGTGATTAGAGTGACTAACTTCACAGAAATGAAGTAGTGACTTATTGAAAACCACCACACACCTTGTGGGGGAAATTGTTTTGTGTCTAGCAAAGTTAATTTTAATATTAGAAAAGATTTACAGTCTGGTTAATTAGTGGAAAATTTAGTTTGAACGTGTTCTCTACATTCGTTGATATTATCCTAATGGTTGCTATTGATAATCACAGCAAAGTTTTGTTCCTTAGTGGTTTGTATTCTGTCCCTATTCAATTTGATAATTAATATGACCATTGAAACAATTGACTGAAAGCTAGTTAAAAATAAATCTTGCCCTATATTCTGTAGGAACTGAAGAAAGAACTGGAGCAGAAACAGATGGTTATCAAATCCCAGCAGGAGACAGGAGAACAGCTCTCACTGGAGAACCATCCAGCCCGGCAGACGGTTGAGGTAGCTTGTCCAACCGATTTGTTAAGTTTGATAAATGATTATTGACTTTTAATTTCATGGCTGAATGAAGTTGGCCTTATTGCTTCCGCTCTTATTCAGTTTATTATGTAATTAAATTACAGGGTAATTGTGCTGCCTCAAGTTTAGACTTAAAATTCACGATATTTGTAGCATTACCTTCACAATCTCCTGAGTAACGATTAAATCCAGGGCCTCAGATTTGTGCTCACCTGCTGCTCATTGAGTGTCCAAATTACTAAAGTCATTATCGGGATATCGGGATTCTGGAAGGATTAACTCTGCTTACTGAAATGCAACATCATGTTAATTATCAGGAAATAATGTTAATTAATAAGTGATTGATCCTGGTCTTGTCAACCTTGCTAATGTAATAACATTGTAAGTGATTTGGGGGGCAGGAACAGAGAGACATCTTATAAATAAATGTGTTTTCAAGATTTAGAACAGAGGTTCCCAACCTGGGGTCCATGGATTTCTTGTTTAATGGTATTGGTCTACGGCATAAAAAGGTCAGGAACCCCGGTTTAGAACTAATATCGTTCATTGCGAAAATAGGGATGATTATAGGTGTACTTTAGATGTATTTTCAATAATGAACATGAATAAACTAGTGGAAAGACAATGCTAAAGTTGTCTCTTCAATATTCTTCAAATCTTCAAGATTGCATAGTCTTCTTCCTGGCCAATATTCTTCCTTCCAGTATTGATCCCATAATGATCCACAGTTAGTAAATTGTCTCATGATCATTTATTCAAAATCTAATTCAGGTTTTGAGAATGTATTCTAGGATGTGGAGATGGAAAGCTCAAAACTATAGGCAAGTTACTTAACGGTTATCTTTGGAAAGATCAAAACCAGGTTTAAATATCACTTGCATATGTTGTGAAATATGTTATCTTGCAGCAACACTATATTGCAGTACCCAAGTTTAAAAAAACCTATAAATTACAATAAGAAATGTATCTTAAAAAAATTAATATGTGCAAAAAGAGCAAAAAAAAAAGATGGGGCGCAGATGACTTGGGTATAGGAGGCAGAGAAAGGGGAAATAGACAAATTGATTCCTCAGCTGTTTTATCTTTGTAAGAACTTGCTAAATTCTGCAAGCTCCTCTTTAGGAATGATAATGTTCCAAAATATAGTTGTGGATTGTTTTGTGGTGGCTTGAGAATGTGATGTTGCATCCTATTGGGAGAGTGAATTGATGCCTATGATGAAGACGTATCCATTCTTGGCTAGTATTTTAGCAAATAATACAGACTGCTGTTTTAAAATCAAACACTCACATACGGAGCTTTAAAAGATGCCATTTCTAATTAAGCTGTATTTTTTTATCACTTTCAAGGCATACAGTGCAGCACTTCAGACACAGTGGCTGTGGGTCAGGCAGCTGTGCTGCTGTGTGGAGCAACATGTGAAAGATAACACAGCCTACTTCCAGGTAAAAGACGCTGCTTTAGCTACAGCAAAGATAACAGCGATAAAGATCCATATACTGTACCCGAAAAGCTAATGACATAGAGTGAATGCACAATAGTCTATGTACTGATTACAGTAATAACTTGATTTCAACCAAATGAGTGATTTTACAGCTCCACACTGCTTGTGGGAAGGATTTCCGGGTTGACAGGGCAAGTTGGAAATGCAACTGATTCCCATACGGTTCTGACCGCAAAGCTACCTACCGGGAGTCGAGGATTCCTTTTTGGGCAGAATATTATCATGGATAGTCAATGGAGTGAAATGGGTGTTAAGGGTCAAAGTTCCAGCATTGCTCATCCACCAACTTGGTGGAGAAATATTGACTGTTTTCAGTTGTGCAGGGTTTGATAAGTAGCTTAAAACAATCTACTTCTATAATGCTAATGAACACTATAATACTGACATTGTCGAACCTATGGATAGTATATAAAAAAATTCAAACTTGAATATTCTCAACATTTAATCACTTACTGAACTCAGTTATAAGTAATCTATGAATTGGGCATTTCATAATCTTGAGACTGGAATAGGTTCTATTGGGGTTCTTTGTTTTGTGGCTGCCTGTAAGGGGACGAATCTCGAGGTTGTATAATGTATATGTACTTTGAACTTTATCTAGACTCTTGAAGTTATGTGCCCACACCCCAGCTATTTATCTTCTCCCCATCCATGTTAAAAAAAATCGCTCAGTCTCAATCTTAAAAGTAAGTATTCTTGCATCATTTAGAGTAAATTGTCACTTGCAGAAGGGAATTCTAGATTTCTGTCACCAGGTTCATGTTGAAGCATTTTCTCGCTTCTCTCCTCAGAAGGCTGACTGGATTTTTTTTTAAAGGATATGTTCTCTATTCCTACACAGTCAACCAGCTTACACCTATCTACCAGAGGTTCCCAACTTTTTAATGACAGGGAGCCTTACACTAACAGAGAGGTCCATGGACTCCAGATTGGGAACCCTTGAATCAGATACACTTGATATTTCAATCCCGTCCACCCTCGGTCTAGATAACATTCTTGCACTGATATATTTTGCTTCCCTTAGTATGACAAGTGTGGTCTAACCACAGCTTTCTATACCTGTGGCAGCATGACTTCTATCCTTGCATTCATGTATTGTATTTTCTTTACCTATGACATTTAAAATATTTATATGCATGTTACATCCAATCTCTTTGGACTTGCTTCTGATCTTTTAAGCACTTAAAATGTATTCTATTCATTTTAGGTTTAAAATGGATAACCTCACATTTACCTTTAATTAAACTATTTGCTCATTTTACCAGTGAAAGTCAAACAGCGCAGAAACATGCCCTTTGGCCAATTGAAATCAATCCTTTATTGTTCCCATCTACACAAGTGAAAGTGCCCTTTACCTCTGTGGTTTTAACATGAACAAAGTCACCAGAGAGACATTGATGCCAGTGGATATAGAAGTGTTTTAGTCAACAAAAATAAGCAACAGACATCATATTGAGCCATTCTCAGAGGAAGAGGCCTCCTGACCTAATTTTACACGACATTTTTATATGCTAAAGATTAAAGGTAACAGCAGGACAATTCTATAGTTAGAGTGTATCTACAATACTTCCTTTGAATTACATATAGTTTTCACATACTTCTTCACGCCCACAACCCAGACACTCAAAATTAATGTTAATTAGCATTGTTTGTTTTGCAGTCAGCTCCAAGGAAACATTTTAAATTCCATCTACAGTCAGCGTTCATGTTTGAAGATTGGTTGCTGGTGAAATTAATATTTGCTCTTTTCCCAACTCCAGAATACGCCCTTACATCTGTCAGCAAAAAAGCTTCCATAAATATACTAAACCTCGTCAGTTATGTTATATTTGACTCTTAACGAGTTCACTAGTGCTTGTTCTGTTGCTTATTTTGTAGAACATTCAGCATTTGTGCATTATTGTTCACTAATTGTCTTTGCCGGTCTCTTGGGCAATCTGAAAGTGTAACTCATTTTCTGCAGTTAGTGTTTTTTCAGTACTAATGCACAGTGGATCACCAAGACCGAACCTTGAAAGAAGAGTATCTTCTCTTTCAGCCATTTCTGACTAGTGATGTGGGTGATATTTTTATTCCTCTTGTCTTGCAGTTTTTAAGCGATGTTAAGGAAGCAGAACAATATCTACGGAACTTGCAGGAGACAATAAGGAGAAAATACAAGTGCGACCAGACCAGTAGTCTATCAAAACTGGAGGATCTACTTCAAGATTCAATGGTACGAACAGAGTTATGCCTGCTGGACGTGTGTATAAATCTAGCCTGTGAATAATTATCTTAAGAAATGGTTTTGTGGGCTGAGAGGAAATGGATCAGCCATGATGAAATAGTGACACAAACTCAATGGGCCAATTAGTCTAATTCTGCTCCTATATCCTATGGTCTACATATAAAAAAGTAGCTATTGTTATTCAAAACTCTTTTTGACAAGGGCCTGAATTAAGCACTGATAAATGAACTGCTGCCAAGTTTTGAGTAAGAAGACATCATAGTGGGTAATGGTTTGTGACACATCCTTTGTTGGTTTCTCAGTCACGACAACAGCTATTGCCAAGAGTAAACGTGAGAACGTCTGCGGACGCTGGAAATCCAAAGCAATGCACACAAAATGCTAGAGGAACTATTCACATCTATGGAAGTGAATAAACAGTCGAAGTTTCAGGCCGAGACCTTTCTTCAGGACTGGAAAGGAAGGGGAAAGATGCCAGAATAAAAAAGGTGGGGGAGGGGGAAGGGGGGTAACTACAAGGTGATGCGTCAAGCCAAGTGGGTAGGAAAGGTAAAGGGCTGGAGAAAAGGAATCTGATACGAGAGTGGACCACAGGACGAGGGACCCAGGGGAATGTGATAGTCAGGTGAGAAGAGGTAAGAGGTCAGAGTAAGGAATGGAAGGAGAGGTGAGGGGGAAGGATTTTTCCCCCCAGAACGGAGAAATCCATATTCATGCCATCAGGTTGGAGGCTCCCAGACGGAATATAAGGTGTTTGTTGCGTAGAAAGTAAAAAACCGTTAAGGTGATAAAATGCTTTGGTATTTTACCTGAAAGCTAGGAATAAAAGCGTATGCATTTGAAAGTCATGACTCTGCATCTGATTAATTGAATTAGGGAGAGGTAAATAGTTGTTCTGATGTTTCTTCAGATGAAACAGTTCAGTTGTTGAAGAGGGTTTAAGCATTTGTGTATTTACACTGTGACAAAAGAGTTGAGCTGTTGTCAGCAGCTCCAAGTACCCAATCTGAGCTTAAACCTATTTTAACCAGCGAATTATTTACTATAAGTAGGTCATTTTGAGTTCATGTAATAAACTGCTGCATATGAAAAGTCAGACATATCTATAGCAGTCTCAGTAATTAGATACTGAAACAGAACACCTCTACAGCACGTAGAGAATTTCTAACCAGCTTGATTCAAGAATAAAGATGTTCAGTACATCTTTATGAGCTTTTTTTTGTTGTTTACTCCAGACAACACTATTAGCTCATGATCTAATGAACTGTTCATAGCTGATCAAGGGGTTGTAAGACTGTCAGTTTCATATATTGGAAAACTCCGCAGTTTTATCAGTTTAAGCACTTACCAGATCCCACATGTTAATATAGAGATCTCTGTCATCTTTGTCAATTTGTATCTAATTGAAGTGTATACCTATAAGAAAAGGACCAGTCAATTTTGATCTTTACATAGTTTTCTTCGGAGATTCTTAGTTATTTGCTTTTTTTCTACATTAGATTCTCGGCTAACTAAAAAAAAATCTGAATTGCACCTTCATTTTTAATCTACAATAAAAGGAATATTTTGCTAGCTATCTTTTGGTTAAGATCAAAAGCACATTGATAATCAGATGTAAGTGTTGATCTTCCCAAAGTAATTAAACTAATCCACTGCAGTCCTGATACAGGATTTTGAACCAAAATATTGTCAGTTCCTTTCCTCACACAGATGCTCTTTGACCCTCTTTGAGTTTTTCTCTTTTGTTGCTCCATATTCCACTATGTGTAGACTCCAGTACCTCTAAATTATCCAGTGCACTTTATCCATCCATTTGATGTTTATCTATAAAAACGACAAATTTTGTAGGTATGACTTAATATAAAATGAGTTGATAATCATTTTAAGTTCTAGAAATTGCGAGGGCATAACCATTGGAGTAATTTTCCCTTGGACCATTGCATAAACGTTGGATCACTCTGGGCGCCGGGCCGATTTGGAGAGGTTGAGAGCGGCTCTCCGACAGTGAAATCTAGGCCCAGAGTGATTTGCCGCAGCAGGGCTGGGTCCTAGAGTGAGGCTCGGACAATTTAAACGCCAACCCAGATAGTCTGGGGGCTCCTCTCTCTGTGCGATGCTTAAGGCTGTGAGGCTGCTGTGCTTTGTGCCTGCGAGCTTTGAAGTGCTTTGCCCCGCTAATGTGATGAACTGAATATTGAGGCTTTGGGCCTACTCCGAGCTGCAGCGGGGATTTGGATCTAAGGACTCGATTTGGTTCGGAACGCTGTTGCTGCTGCTGGCTTCTGTTGTTTGCATGATTTGTTTTTTCTTTCTGTCTTCACATTGGGGGTTGGTCTTACATTTTTTAATTGGGTTCTTCCAGGTTTCTTGCTTTGCAACTACAACAAACCTCAAGGTTATATAATTTATATATTAATTTAATAATAAACGCACTTTGAATCCTTTGATTTTTTTGAGGATTTTTTTGGGACTTAAGACTTTGCTTGCATTGTATAAGCATGTCCCCTAGAGGGCAAAACTAGAAAGTGAAATATGTTGTGTTGAATTGAAATTCAGTGCTGAAATTGTCTCTTTTAAAATGCAGAAAATATTTTAACTTTATTGCAGTTGGTGTTTGAATATTCTTTATATTAGTTTTGTTAAATAAAATGATCTTTGTTGTTTTGAATGTATTAATTAAATTTGTCTTTATTGTGGATTTTCTGGAGTTTTCTTTAAGCTGATTATAAATCGGTTGTACATGTGCATGTCTCCCTGTTCAACAATTCTAATTCGATTATTGAGTGGTTTTCTTTTTGAATATCGTGCGGTTTACATATAATTTTCTTCTTGTAGGATGAAAAGGAGCAGCTGATAAAGTACAAGAGTTGCATAGCAGGTCTCGTCGGAAGAGCAAAAACAATTGTTCAGTTGAAACCAAGAAATCCCCATAACGTCCTCAAAGGCACTATCCCAATCAAGGCAATCTGTGACTATAGGCAAATTGAGGTATGACCTCTATATCTGCACATGGTAAAAGATTGAAAAGAGAAGAAAATACTTTTGAAATCAGTATTAAAATATGTTAAATCAGTCTCCATATTTATCCTTGGGTGACTTGTACCTAGCGTTGGCACTGACATCTTGTTCATATAATATAAATTTTCAACTCTGTAGTGTTATATTAAGTAAGAAATTTAATGAATGTTGCAAACAATTTTTTTATCCCTATTCCCTCACTTCCCCCCTGCCCTGTCTCTGTTATTTCTCATGGGAGCCGCTTGGCACCATGCAGCATCCATCTTCTGGGAAGGTTACAGGGTCTGGGCCGCAGTCTTCACTCCATTACCACTGTCAATGTCAGTCCGGGATTGGCCAACAGGAGGTACGTTTTCATTGGGGTCATCCAACCATGCCAATTTTTCCCTTCATCAGAGATGGTGCATTGTGCAATGCACCTTGCTAATTTTTTAAAATAATTGTCACTATTCAAAACCCATAACCGTTTGGTTGAGGAGCGGACTTTCAAGAATTGAAAACAATTTTTAAAATCACAAATGCATGGTAATTTTATCCAAAATTTGTGACAAACAATGTGTCAATTTAATAATGTCACAGTCCTTATCCTCATTCAAAGTGACTAACTGTTGTATGAATATCTGGAATTCTACAATTCGTATATCATGAATTGTCTTGATTTTTTTGGTTCATTGGGTCAGCACCATAGAGCACTGGATCCCTTGCAACACTTTGCATTCATTATTTATTCACACAGTCTTTTCAGTGGCCATGGAGCAACACTTTATATACAATATCATGAGGAAATTAAAAGTATGTAATCGCTTCATTTTCTATTTTAAGTATATGTGTGTCTTGCAAGTTGGAGTGTGTTTCTGTGGATAACCATGATAAAGAGCAATGGTGAAGTATAAATGTTGATTAATGTGCTGGGGTTTTAACTTTGTAATTATTAACAGATCACTGTTTGTAAGAACGATGAGTGTGTTCTGGAAGATAACTCTCACCGAACCAAGTGGAAGGTTATTAGCCCGACTGGTAATGAAGCCATGGTCCCATCAGTATGTTTCACAATCCCTGCACCCAACCAGGAGGCCATAGATACTGGCAGCAGGTAATAAACAAAATGAACCATTTCATTATCGTTTATATTTCCATATTGTTATTTTATCACAGAGTACAATCAGTGGATTACATTTTTTAAAAGATTCAGAATTTTCAGATTCTAATTGGTGAGAGTTTTCGAGTCTTCTCATTGCAAAACACATTTTTTACAATGGATTTGTCACAGTTTTAGCAATTTGCACTTGTGGAAATAAAGTGATAGATAAGTCAAATATTTATTTTAATGACATGATATACTGATCATATCCTGGAAACTTCAATCTAATGTGATAGGACATTTGATGTTATAACTAATGCATAGTAGCATAGTGGTTAGCACTACCCTTCATTGCACCAGCAACCCGGGTTCAGTTCCCACCCTCTGCCTGTAAGGAGTTTGCATGTTCTCCCCGTGACCATGTGGGTTTCCACCCACTGTGCAAAGGCATACTGGTTAGTGGGTTAATTGATTAATGTAGATTGTCCATTGATTAGCTGGGATTAAATCGGGTTGCTGCACGATGCAGCTTGAAGGACCTATTCTGTGCTGTATCTCCATAAAGTTTTTAAAAATTAGAATAAAACTTTTATTTGACCTTAATTCTAATCATAATTCTCTTGAATCAAAATTTTCCTCAAAAGAGAAATCAGCTTTTTTTTTTAACTTAGGCAGTCTGTTAAAATATTTCTTATAGGTCTGGCTGCAGAAGTCAGTCGTCATATTTTAAATAAGTGGATGCACAAGTGTACAACTTAGTGGACCATGACTTCTATGTAATCAGACTGCCGCTGTGATGTAAATGAAATGTTAATTTAGTTCTCTAATCATGTGTTTCAGAATTGAACAGATGTATCAAAATGTTATGGCTTTGTGGCATCAGCTGCATATTAATATGAAAAGTGTTGTGTCCTGGAACTACCTAGTGAAAGACATTGAAACTATTCGCTCTTGGAACAAAGACACTGTACGTATCCACTGTTCTGTTAACAGATTGCACTCGGTCCCTTTCGGAATGGTATAAATATGTAGTCGTACTTTGTGGTTTGAAAATGACTCCTGATTGTTCTTGTATGAGTTGCATCCTTTTAGTTTGCAGAAATTACTGTGTAAAGTTTTGCTGTTGCATGTAGAGTCGTGTGTAATATTGACAAGATTTTCATATTATGTTAAAATAAGTTCTCTAATGTGTTTGTCTTATATTTGTTTACATGAAAGATTACTTACATATGAAACGCTATTGAACTATTATTTTCTGAGTGGCAATGTGTTTATAAAACTTAGATCAGTGCAGTAACTGACTAGCAGGGATTGCAACTTCTGCCAATTTGTATGCTAATTATGTAAGAATTGAAACCATTTGTAATAATCTCAGCACTTTTCTCATTTCAGTTTAAGACAGTGGAAGCAAGTGAGCAGCAGCTGGTGATGAAAAATCTGCAGGTGCATTATGAGGATTTCCTTGAAGACAGCCAGGAGTCTCAAGTATTTTCCATTGCTGATAGACTGCGGTTAGAGGAAGAGGTGGATAGCTGTAAGGACCATTATGAACAGCTACTGGTAACCATGGAAACAGGTCTGTGTATAAAATACACAAAAATATGGTTAAATGCCTTTTGATTATTGTCTGCATTGTTATTATTACAAATGAAAGGGGCCTATTGTTGAAGCAGTACACTATGTTTCTTTGATACATGGATTTAGATTTCCTTTTTTTTATATTTTTTAAAAATTGCTGCTTCTTTCCAACAAATGAACACCAGCAACCTCCTTAAAAATGAGACCATCAATTATTGGAACTTTTTTTCCAGCAATAGAAATGTGGGAAATTACTTAGTCAATGATTCAGTGGTTCCATTTAATATTCAGTACACAACCTGAAATTCTTACTCTTTGCAGACATCCGCGAAACGGAAGAAAAACCTCAAAGAATGAATGACAGAAAAAAAAACCCCTAAGCCCCCTCCCGCACTCAAACAGCTGCAAAGCATTAACCTTCTCCCCCCCCCCCACTATCACGGATGGCAAGACTTAATTTAAAAATGTCTTTCTTGAGTTGACCACTTTACCTCTGGAGACAGATAAAAGTAGTGTTGGTTACCAGACTTGTGGTCAGCATTTTACTTTTAGTTTTTCCACTGTCAGCGCTGCCCTGACATTCTAGTCCAAATTATAGCTAGTCTTTTATACTTAAAAGAACATTTATCATTTTCTGCCTTGGTTTAAAAACTATTGAAGAATAATAAAAGGCAAACCTTTTCAAAAGTAAGACTTTTGTCCTTGGTCATTTAGTTACAGGTGAAATTGTCGACAGAAATACAAGTTTTTTAACTTTTACATCCTGTAATTAGTGTGATTAACATGGGAGAAATTGAATACTTCAGTTTTCAACATTAAGAAAATCACATTTGAAGAACATTTCAATTGTCCTTCTGCCTTGAAGTCAGCAGCAGCTCCTTGCGGCTAGAGTCTTGAGCTTCTCAGATGTCCCCTGCTGGCTGCTAAATTTCCTCAATTCAGTTGTTTTCAGTAGGCTTTCCCATGACCCTAAAGTACACTATGCCCAAATATCTAAATTCATTCATAATCACTAATTGGACCCATTGACAGTGCAATATAAAATTAAACATTAGTATCATTCTTGTTGGTATTTGTAGTGAATGAAAGAAACCAAGAGGATAGGAGGAAAGAGTTTCTGCGTGAAGTCTGTTCCATTAAGCTGCAAGTCTCCCATATTACTGAGCAATTTCAGCTTCGGCTTTCCAATCACTTCCTCAGTTTGTCTGAATTTTAACCAAGGAATGTGTTATTGGAAGCAGCCCTCAAAAGAAATGAGGTTAAGGAGTGAATAAGTAATAACTTTGTGTCACAGCTTACTCATAGATAGGTTCATTGTCAAGGATTGTATTGCAGCTTACTCATAGAGAGGGTCATCACAAGTGTCATTGTCAAGGATTAACCTGGCAAGCTAACTTTGGGAAGGCAAAGCATGGAGTGAGGGCGGGAAGGAGAGCAGTAGAGGATGATGTGTAATGATACAAGAAGAAGTACCAAAGGTATAGCTTCTCTTTGGTTAGGTCCACTTAAAAGAAAAATTGTCCAGATTGAGTTGTTGAAACTTGGGCGTCCCTTTGATTAATCACTCTATTGTGGCATGCAGCAGAGCTTGGGGTTAATTCACGCCACCCATATCAAAATCCCAGCAATCCACCTTGCCAGTGTGCCAGCCAACTTGTGTTTCTCCCTGGATCATCATTTTCCTCCCACTGTGTTAGCTCAAGTTAAAGCAAAAGTATATTCCAAGTCTGTAAAGCATGGTATTGAGTTTAACCAAGTCATCCAGCTGACAGTGGTGTGGTGAAGGAAACTGGACATATGCAAGAAGCCTGAATTGGTGGAATACAAAGATTAGAGGTTGTGGGGCAAGAGGAGGTTACATTGGCGAGGAAAAGCAAACCCATAGATTTTAACATGAGAATTTTGAATTGTTTCACTGGAGAAGATGGAAGTAAAATGTTTCGGGCCTTCCAGCCCTTCAAACTGCAATCCCCCAATTTAATCCTGGCCTAATCACAGGACAATCTACAATGACCAATTGACCTACTGACTGGTATGTCTTCATTACCGGCAGCAACGGGAATCGAACCCGGGTCGCTGGTACTGTAAAACACTGTGCACCCCACTAACACTGACACTTTATTCTCACATTTAGTATGCTGGTATTGGCTTATTATAGCGTACAGTGGAAAGCTATTATTTTGCGTGCTGTCCGGTTTTTGTGTGCCTTCCAGACAGATCATGCCATATGCAATTCCAGAAAACATTTGAAAGCACAAAAGCTAATTTAATGATTTCGTTCTTTTAATTGTTCATCTTCTTATATGTGAACTTAAAATAGCAGAAGAGATTACTTTAAATTGAATTTTAGAATTGTCGTGTGTTTATTTAACAGAAGAGAAAGATGAAACACTCAGTAAGACATGCATCTCAGAACTGCAGAATATATCTCTGCGCCTTGAAAAATTCAAAGAAAGGTTAATACGGAGGCTTCAGGCTTCAGTGGAAGGGGATGCCTTGCAAGAAAGTGCCCTCAGAATGGCTCAACAGGAGGTTTGTGCAATATATATCAATAGTACAATGCAATTGATTGGTGATCACAGCTTTCTAACTACTGTACTGTGCAAAAGTCTTAGCCACATATATACAGCTGGGGTGTCTTAAGACTTTTGCACAGTACTGTGTTTGATAACGTGGACTGCAGATCGAATTTGCATTTCTGGCAGGAGCAGAGGTTGTTGGGAATGGCGAGGGTGGAGTGTCGCAGGTAGGGTGTGGGGCAGGTGGCAGAGAAGGAGTGCGAGGAGCAGTGGGGTGTCACGGATGCAGACACAATGAGCCCTGAGACAGCAGGTAAGGTTGTTTGACTCCAAACAGTTAGTTTTCTGATCATTACAGGATGTCCCTCCAGTGCTTCCTGCTCTCTCTCTTCTCCCTTCCCCTTTTCCCAACCATGATTCCCCTCTCCCTGCCCCCTTCCCACTCTCATTCCACAATAAAAGACCCATATCAGAATCAGTTTCTCATCACTCACATATGTCATGAAATTTGGGTTTTTTTTTTGCAGCATTACAGTGCAATACATCAAATTACAGTCCTGTGCAAAGCACCCTAGCTATATATATGTGCCCAAGACTTTTCAACAGCACTGTACAGCCATGTGATAGCCATGCTCTGATACACTAATGTTGCCATGTTTCAATATTATTCAACGTGACAAATGCATATGAATATCTGATTATTTCTTGCTGCATCTGTATTTACCTGTCTTTCAAATCATCCTAAATAACTTCGATTATTTGAACATTTACACCTTTTGCAGCACATGCAGCAGGAACTAAATGGGTTGAAATCGGACCTGGATGAGGTCACAAAGAAATGTGAGACTTTGTTCTACCAGTCACCTTCTGCGGCTAGTGTCCCCGTCCTGCGCTCTGAGTTGGACCTAGTGGTACAGAAGATGGATCAAGTGCATTCTTTATCCTCGACCTACATGGACAAGTGAGTCTGCTTTTATGTAAAAGGCATTGATAGAATAATCCATTACTGCGTGGGTATTTCAAACTAAATGCTTTATCTGTAATGTTCTAGCTGAAATATTATTGTGACCAGTCAATATTTTTGAATCTTGTCAAATATCTCTGATTGGCCAGCCGGTGGTGTGGTGGACTTCGAGGCGAGCGGTCCCGGGTTTGAATCCGGCCAGCTCCTTGCAAGCTTTCCATCCGTGCTGGTTTGAGTGTGGAGCTAGCAACTTAACCTCGTTTAAAAAAAAAATCAAATGCTAAAGAAACGGCAAGGTTTGCCGTTCGATACGCCACAAAGCACGGAAAGGATCAACAATATATCTCTGATCAAAAGATGAAAAGGCATGGATTTGTCAAAAAAAAAAGAAAATGTAAAATTATTAATTTGGATCTTATTAGACTTCCTCTAAATTTACCACTTTTGTCTTCTGTGCAGAATATAGTTACTTTAAATGTAAAATACATTTTAATCTCTTCTTAGACTGAAAACGGTGGACGTAATGTTGAAAAGTAGCCAAGGGGCAGAGATGCTGGTTAAAATGTATGAAATGAAGCTGAGTGAAGAAGATATTGTTCCAGTAGAACTGGAGGCTGTTGGAGAACACAGGCGCATACTACAGGTGCGAATGAGTATTAGATGACCATGAACACAATCCTACCTAATTGCTTCTGGAAGTCCTGGTACTACCCAAGTGGGAGACAACTAAATTCTCCATTGGGACACAGCACAGAAAAGGGCTTTTTATTCTGTTGCGTCAATGCTGACCATCAACCACTCAACACAAGTCCCATTTTTTTTCTACCTCTTCGTTCGTGGTTAACTCTTCCCTGTCCATGGCCTCTTCTACAGCCAAGCAAATGCTACACGCAGATTTGAGAAGCAGCACCTCGTATTTCCCCTTGGTCGTCTTAAACCCTACAGAATGAACTTTAATTTCTCTGACTTCTAGAAACTATTCTCCTGTCTCTTTTCTCCCTTTATGCCATTGCCACCATCACCCCTTTTTTTCTCTCTTTCCCACCCTCTCAATTTGGCAATCACCCTTTGGTTCCTCTCCTCACCTCCTTCCCTTTATCCCATAGTCCACTGTCCTCGATCAGATTCAATCTTCAGCCCTTTGACTTCTCCACCTATCAACCTCACTCTTTGTTTACACTCCCCTCCCACTCCCTCATTTGCCTATCACACTCACACCTGACGCCCCCCCCCCCAAACCTGGATCTGCCTATTACATGCCAGCTCTTGCTTCTGTTCCCCCACCCACCCCATATACTTACCTTTCTTTTCAGTTCTGATGAAGTGTCCTGACCCGAAACACTGACCGTCCATTTCCCTCCATAGATGCTGCCTGACACAATGCTGCCTTCAACTCCTTTGAATGTTGCTTTGGATTTCCAGAATCTGCAGTCTATTGTCTAACTGGATATTTATTTAAGTACACTGAGAAATACATCAGGCATTATTTATCCTTGAGCAAGACACTTAACAACACATTGCTCTGCGATGACACTGGTGCCAAGCTGCTTGGGTCCTAGTGCCCTTCCCTTGGACAACATCGGTGGCGTGGAGAGGGGAGACTTGCAGCTTGGGCAACTGCCGATCTCCCATACAACCCTGCCCAGGCCTGTGCCCTGGAAAAAACCTTCCAAGGCGCAAATCCATGGTCTCACGAGACTAATGGATGCCTATTTTTTTATTTTATTCTGAAATGTTATTCACTATGAACATTACATCTGAGCTTATTATGAGCTATGCATTAAACAGTATATAATGTCATTTTTAATAATATATTGTTATTTAACTCTTAAAGTAAATAAATAATATCTACTGCTTGCAGCAATGGCTCAGTGATGTGACTGAAAAGCATGAAGTATTTTCCTCGCTGGAAGAGGAAATGCGACGAGCACAAACGGTTTGTAAACATCTCTTCGAGCTGCATGGTGAGCGGAGCTTGGATTTGGAACGATACCAAGAAAAAGTCGCACAGCTGAAAGACCGCTGGCGAAATATCCAAACACAGATTGCAAACAGGTTGGTCATCTTTGTGACTTCATAAAACGATCAGATTTCTTGTTGGCTGAGGAGAAATCTTAATTTCAGACCTTTTCCCTGAGGTGCAGGAGCTGTTATATTTGGAATTTTATCTCCAAATCTCAAAGCAAATCTGATCATTTGGCTTTAGCTTTGTCTGAATTCTCTGCTTTTAAGATTTGTATTTAAAACATATTTTGTAGGCTCCCAAGATCACTGCTTGCTTTCTAATTTGAAAGTAGCAAACACCACAATAAAACTACTGAAATCCTTTAAAATAGAGCACTACTGAGGGGAGTGTACCTACAAAAGGTTTCTATGGTATTGCTTATATTTTCCCCTTTTTCTCATTTTCTACATTCATACCTGCTCACTTTCTTGAAGGTGAATAGCAGCACACCCCAATAATTCGTTAACGAGTTCACTTTTCCATGCACCTGTACTGGAACCAAATGCCTCAAGTAATCTTCTATTCTGCCATTTAATTTACAAAGTTAAAACTGTGGAATAACTTATTTTCCCATCTGCAATAGCGAAATGTTACTTTCATATCTGCCCAGTTTTCTAATTTTGTTATTTTAAGGTTGGAAGTGGCTCTCTCACTCAGTTTCCATCGACTTTAATCTCTGAAAATTACTTCTTGCACCATTTTAGATTTCTGAATTAATACTTGAGGAAGATTATCCCCTCGATAAGCACATATCTGACAGCCAGTCAGTACGTTCATGCTCCAAGCTGATCTGTACTTTGCTATTTTACAAGGAATGTCTGAACTACATAATCCTGAACATATTTTTGTAGCTCCATGTAAAGTACCTCTCCTATTGATCCATTTTTCTTCACCTCTGAAGTTGGAGCTGTTATGTTGGCAAATCAAATGGTATAAATGGTTCAATTTAGTAACAGAGAATGTAAACAATATAAAACTTGAAATTCTTACTCTTCATAGACATCCACGAAACAAAGAAATCCCTAAATAATGAATGACAGAAACATCGGAACCCCAAAGCCCCCTTACCCTGCCACGCACAAGCAGCAGGAAAGTATCAACCCTCCCCCGTCCTTCCTCGCACTTGCACGAGCAACCCCCCACGCCATGCAGGCAGTAGCAAAAACCCCCAAAGAGACCTTAATCTAGCGTCCATCAAAAACTACAGTCCATAACCCAACACTCGGTATCTCAAACAGGTTCTCTCTCACTCAGATTCTTTGCTGTTACATTTGCAACGACTGTTGTTTCGGTCTGTATTCATAGAGTTGTACTGCAGAGAAATTACCTCTCTGCTCATGTGCCTGTGCTGCCCATCTACACTGATTCTACTTGCCCATATTGCATTCTCTCCAACGCAATCACATCCTTGCAGTGGTTCGGCAACCAGAACGGCACACAGTGCTCCAAGTAGAGCCTAACCAGTGTTTGATAAAGGTGCAACATTACATTCCACTCTCATTTTCTTTATATAAACACAAGAAATTCTTCAGATGCTGAAAGTGCAAAGAAACACATACACAGTGGGTCAGGCAGCACTTGTGGAAATGAATAAACAGTCAACATTTCAGGCTGAGACCCTGCTCCATGATTGGCACTACCTATGAAGGCAGGCATGTCATTCTCCACCTCCACCGTCCTATTGATGAGTGTTGCCACTTTCGGGAAGTTGTGGACTTGAATCCCTCTGTTCATCGATGTTTCTTGGTGCCCTTCAGTTTACGGTCTGTGTCCTTCCCTGACAACAAAGCACGAGTAGCAGAGGGGAAGAATTGATTCTATTCCCATCTCTTATGTCACTTCACCTTACTCTTTCCTGCACCGTGCAGGGAATCTGAGTTGGCGACCATTGAGGAGCTGCTGAAGAATTACAGGGGTTTCCATCAGTCACTGATCAACTGGATTGAGGAGACTACTGCTCAGCAAGGCAAGATGGAGCCGGGCAAGGCAGAAGATACAAAGATCCTGTCAGAGCAGCTGAGTCAACAGACGGTAGGAAATACCACATCTACTCAACATGATGTTATCCTCAGTAGTAACGGATTGCCTGAAGTGATTTTTTAAAATATATAAATGAAAATAATTATTTATTAGGTGGCAGAACTTTAGAAGTTTCTGAGCTGATTTCTTGTATTGTTTTACCTATTACTGGAGTTTACATGCCTTTAGATATTTCTGTGCTGCTGTATAAATTTCACATCCGAAACTCAATCATCATCATCATCATTTTGTGCCGTGTCATATGACGTAGGCGATCATAGTCCCATGGCCTTGGTTGTTCTTGTCAATTTTTTCTACAGAAGTGTTTTGCCATTGCCGCCTTCTGGGCAGTGTCTTTACAAGACGGGTGACCCCAGCCGTTATCAATACTCTTCCGAGATTGTCTGCATGGTGTCAGTGGGCACAGAACCAGGACTTGTGATGTGCACCAGCTGCTCACATGACCTTCCATCACCTGCTCCAGTGGCTTCACCCGACCCTGATTTGGGGAGGGGGGGGTATAAGCAGCTCTTACACCTTGCCCAAGGGTGACCTATTGGCTAGTGGCGGGCAGGAGGGCCTTACACCACCTTTGGTAGAGACGTGACTCCACCCCGCTACCCGTTATAACGTAGTACATTCCCAAAAAAAAAGCAAGAACGGTGCAGAGATTGTGAATCACGTAAGTAGAATCACTTAAATTATTTATTTCTGTTTAGGCATTGGTTGCTGAAATCGAAAATAACCAAACAAAACTTGATGAATGCCAGACCCTGTCTAAACAGTACTCTGCAGCTGTGAAGGTAAGCCTTTGCACTTATTGGATCAGATTGGATTGATCTTCCTCTGAAAGAACAACAGAATTTCAAATGGCCTCAATCTGATTTCCTCAGGATTATGAACTGCAGTTGATGACCTACAGGGCCTTTGTTGAATCTCATCAAAAGTCGCCCGTAAAACGCCGGCGGATCCATTCATCATCTGATGTCATTACCCAAGAGGTGGGAAACGTTTGTAAAGTCTAAGGTTTTATTCCTGCCAACTACATCGTAAACTTAATTTTGAAGGTTTTTCCAACATCTTATCTTTTCTATAGTTCATGGATCTGAGAACCCAGTATACAGCACTGGTTACTCTAACAACCCAACATGTGAAGTACATCAGTGACGCTTTGAGGCGACTGGAAGAAGAGGAGGTAAGTGTCAAGTTCAGATTTATTGTCATGGGCGTGCGTACTCACAGCCGCGCAGTGGCAGCCACACTGGATTTCGAGGCAAGAGGTCCTGGGTTCGAATCCGGCCGGCTCTTTGCATGCTTGATGGGTCGAGCGTCTAGCTAGCACTCGGCCTCGTAAAAAAAAAAACCAGACAAGCTACAAAAGAAATGGCCAGCTTGCCACCCGCTGTGCCCTAAAGCACAGAGAGGATCAACATGGATGCTCAGATTATAAATGTTATGAAACTTAGCTTTTAGCAGCAGCACAGTATATTACAGACAAAAATTAGCACATTCGGCCCACAAATATGCAGGGAATGGAGGGGTACGTATTATGTGCAGGCAGAAGGGAATAATCTAACGGACATTGTGGGCTGAACGTCCTCTTCCTGTCCTGTTCAATGTTCACATCAGTTCTGTTTGAAGAGTTGAACCCGAATGTGTTTAATCATCTTACAGACAGTGCATATTTTCTCTATTTACTCCCGAACTTGCAGAAAGTTGTTGAGGAGGAAAAGCAGGAGCACGTCGAGAAGCTGAAGGAGCTGTTAGGCTGGGTTTTGAACACCGATCAGACGCTGAGAAGCAAGGAGACTGAATCTGAAACAGCAGGGCTGGAAACCATTGAGCAGTCGTTCTGTGAGCAGCAGGTATGTGTGCATCTAGGTCTGGAATTAAAAACCGTCGGTGATGTAAAGCTGGCATTAGAACATACAGTCGTCCAAATCCACAACCATGGCGCTCACTCCTGATGAAGGTAAAGGCAAGCCACTATTTCACACAGAATCAGGTTTAGACCGCTACATGTCTTGAAATTTGTTAAGGGGAAGAAGCTGTTCCTAAATCACTATGTGTGCACCTCCTTGATGGTAGCAATGAGGAGAGGGCATGTCCTGAGTGATGAGGGTCTTTAGTGATGGCACAGCCTTTTCGAGGAATCGCTGCTTGAATATGTCTTGGATACTACAGAGGCTGGTACCCATGAGGGAGCTAACTAATTTTACAACTCTCTGCAGCTTACTTCGATCCTGTGCAGTAGCCCCCACCCCTCAACCTCCCCGTACCAGTTGGTGATGCAGCCAGTTAGAATGCTCTCAACAGTACATCTGTAGAAATTTGCGAGAGTTTCAGGTGACATACCAGGTCTCCTCAAACTCCTAATGAAGTATAGCTGCTGTTGTGCGTTCTTAGTATATGCTATGTTGGGACCATGTTAGATCCTCAGAGATCTTGACACCCAGGAACTTGCAATTGCTCACTCTGTCCACTTCTGAAAAGGGGTTTTTCATCAAAATTAAGAACTCTCCTCTATCCTCAGTGGCTGCCAACTCGTAACCTTTGGAAGTGAAAGGTTTCGCACACCAAGGTTCCTTTCCTCAGTTTGATTTAGCATGTACAGAGATAATGGTAATGGAGCTTCATTGCATCTTAGTTTTCAGCTCTTGGAATTTTTGTATTAATCATTATGTCCGTTTTTCTCAATATAATCTTTCTCAAAGTATTTCAAGCAGAACCAACTAAAACTAGTTACAGTCGACCCAGAAACTTGTTACTGCATTTCATTATTTCTCTAGATCACTTTTTTATGCCATGGACCCTTACCAATAACAGAGGGGTTCGTGGAACCCATGCCTACCTTGAAAATAATTTTTAACAACAGAAAATGCAAATTTCTCATCCGAGCTGGGAATACCTGGAGAGTTTTTTTTAAGCTGCATAAAAAGGGCAGCACAAGGAAGGGGACAAAATGCATGCCCTTTGGGATGTCTAATTCCAGAGGGCATGCATTTAAAACGAGGAGGGTTACAGTCAAAGGAGATTTGCGGGGCAAGTTTTTCTCTTACATAGAGTGATGGGTGCCTGGATATCTGGGGTGGTGGAGGATGCAAACACAGTAGAGGTGTTTGAGAGGCTATTGGATAGGAACATGAATGAACAGGAAATGGAATGATATTGTGTAGGCTGAAGGGATTAGTGAAGTTGGGCATGTGATTTCACTAACGAAATTGTTTCGGCAAGACCTGCTGCGACAAAGGTGTTCTTGTGGTGTTCCACGTTCTGGTGAGATAAGACGCAGTAAAGATTTAAATGGAAAAGGGGTGAAAATGCTAATGAAATAAAGGTGTGAAGATGATCAATAATTACCTCAGAGTCATTGAAGAAATGCAAAAAGAATTGGGACAAGAGTGTCGGCTGAGGTTGTTGAATTCTTTGTTCGGTCCAGAAGGCTGTAATACATCTCATCAGAAAAATGAGATACTGTTAAACCATGGAATGATGACCATCCAAGGATAGGGATGTGAGAAAGAACAGGAATTTAACGTAACAGGTGACTGGAGGCTGATGGTCGTGCTTGTGATCTGAATCGTGTTCCGTTCTGGTCACCTCATTACGGAAAGGATGTGGATACTATAGAGAGAGAGAGAGGGAGCAGCGGAGATTTACAAGGATGTAGCCTGGATTGGAGAGCATGCCTTATGAGAATAGGTTGAGTGAACTCGGCCTTTTCTCCTTGTAGCGAAGGAGGATGAGAGGTGACCTGATAGAGGTGTATAAGATGGTGAAAGGCATTGATCATGTGGATATCCAGAGGCTTTATCTCAGTGCTGAAATGGCTAACACGAGGGGGCATAGTTTCAGGGAGATTGGAAGTAGGTACAAGGGGGATGTCAGAGGTAAGTTTTTCACACAGAGAGTGGTTGGGTTGTGGAATGCACTGCCTGTGATGGTGGTGGAGGCGGATACAACAGGGTCTTCTAAGAGACTCTTAGATAGGTACATGGAGCTTTGAAACATAGAGGGCTATGCGGTAGGGAAATTCTAGGCAGCTTCTAGAGTAGGTTACGTGGTTGGCACAACATTGTGGGCCGAAGGGCCTGTTTTGTGCTGTAGATTTCCTATGTTCTGTGAACTGAAGTATTCTGTAAAGCAGCTACCCAAAATAGTGCAAGTAAATTACTGATTCATATTAATAGACTGTGTGAAGTTGGAGGTCGCAGGAGAGGGGCAGGTAAAAGGGTGAATGAGATCAAAAAGTAAATAAATTCAGTTGCTGGAAATCCGAAATAAAAACACCAAAAGTTGGGGAAAAAATTAGCAATTTGGGTGGCATCTGTGGAGTGAGAAAAGGAATGAACATTTGTGGTCAATGAAATGGCATATAACTAGAGAATCTCGGCAAGGTGGAACTCTGCCTTTGGACTCCATTGACATTCTTGCGTCAGTGCCAGGAAAATTTGGCTGGTGTTTTTGGGACTTCCTTGGTCACATGGGAGTACTGAACACTGGCGATCGCACAAAGAAATGTCAGCATTTGCTGCGGTGCTGCCAGTATTTCTCGGCAAAATCCAGGCGATTTAATAAGTTAGCTTTAGTTCTTGTATTCAAAGTTAGAGAAATACATTCTGTTCCTGGCATTTTTAAAAAATCTTCTTAACTGATTCCATACATATGCTGTTTTGCATTTCTAATGGTAATTTGATATTGACAACATTTTTTTGCTCTTTTCATGAAAAATTCTAAAATAAATTGTAATTATTATAAACTAGGTTCACGCATATTATTTATTGCTTTTTTGTCCAGTAGCCAGATATAATCTTAATTCTTATTTTTGTTGTATTTCTATATTCTGTGTCTATTCCATTCAATGGAGCAGGTCAATGGGAATAGGGAGATTAAATGATCTGGCATGGATTAAATGGGTCGAAAGGCCTGTGCTGTACTTTTCCATGACTAAATTACCTTTTTCTATGTGCAGTTTTTGTGTGATGATACGTGTATGATTATTTTGATAAGTAGTTAGCTTGTTTTCTGAACCTTGGTAAAGGATAAGTAATTTTACATATGAAGTATATTTACCTGGCTTTAGCAAGCATATGCAAGCAATTTCTACTGAGATTAGTGCACGTTGTTCAAACCACATAGCTACATCTGTGCTAAGTTAACGATTTCTGTTGGAAGACATAGTTGTAAGTGGACGAAAGTCATAAAAATGGAGCCTCAAAATATTTATTAACATTGTAGGCAATGACTGAAGAACTCAATGCCAAGAAAGATCAAGTAGCAGAAGCAATCAAAACAGCACAGATTTTTCTTGCCAAACATGGACACAGGTTAGTTGTTTTTGAATATCATATTCATATTGAAGCATCAGCTGATACCCTGAGAATACATCACTAAAATAGCACAGCTGGAATTGGAAAAATATCTGTTTCCGCTCTTAATTATAGGTATGGAAAATGAGATCTTGTTAGTTGAAATTCCTGTTGAGATCATGCTTTTACATAAATGTGCAAAATAATTCTTGTAAAGGAAGTTCTGTTGTTTACACAAGAGATTCTGCAGATGCTGGGAATCCAGAGCAACACACACAAAATGCTGGAGGAACTCAGCAGGTCAGGCAGCACCTATGGAAATGAATAAGCAGTTGACGTTTCGGGCTGAGACCTTTCATCAGGCCTATTGTTTTTCTTGGTCAGTCTTTCAAAAAAATGTTTTCAGCATTGGCACACTATGCTAATCAGTGATTTCAACAGCACCACACTAGGTTCCAGTGCCATAATTAATGCCACAGAGTTACAGGTGACTCTTTCGGCGTGGCACCTGTGGCTATTTTCAAATTTGGCTTACTTCGTCGTCAGTGGAAACACAATCTGTGATACAGCCTCACCAAAGCCTCTTGACTGTATCCCCATCATCCCATTGATGGGGCAGCACAATAGCGTAGTGGTGAGCGCAATGGTTTACAGCAGAGGTGACCTGGGTTCAATTCCCACAACTGCCTGTAAGGAGTTTGTAGATTTTTCCTGCGATCGCGTGTGTTTCCTCCGGGTGCTCCGGTTGCCCCCCTCAGTCCAAAGACCTAGGTTAATTGGTCATCATAAATTGCCCCATGTTTAGGCTAGGATTAAATCAGGGGATTGGTGGGCAGCCTGGTTCGAAGGGCTGGGAGGACCTAGTCCATGTTGTATCTCAATATAAATAAAAAGATTATCATTTTATACATTAATTCATTTATTAATGCACGTTGAGTAAATTCTAATCAGTAGTTTGACCAAGAAAAATCTGAACACATGCATTTCTGTACATGATTACTATTTGCACTGTAAAATGCCATGTTGTATTTGCAGAAGTAGCAGCTTATTGATTCATTCATTTGAGATTGTCTGTCTGCTGGTGTTCAGCTTCCTACTTAAGTTGGTCTCAAAGTTGCTATGTGTCTGGTGTGAGCTGACTGCTGGCTACTGGTACATTTGTCATTTCCCTGTGTTGCTGAGGTTCATAGGAAGTCAGTGAGTGTGATGTGTTGGTGATGTAGAGGAACAGCTTAGCTGGTAGCCGGGTCCAGTGCAGAATCAGAAGATTATTGTTTATAAAAATGATATACAAAATTAGGATTGGAAATAGTACTTTTAGTTCCTCATATCTGCTCCTCCATTTCAGAAGATAATGTTGATCTGTTTTGTAACCTCAGCACTGCATTCCAGTTCACCCAACCTTTAAGAATCTTTGTGACCTTCCCTTAAAAATATTCA
Source organism: Hemitrygon akajei (assembly GCF_048418815.1). Classification (NCBI taxonomy): domain Eukaryota; kingdom Metazoa; phylum Chordata; class Chondrichthyes; order Myliobatiformes; family Dasyatidae; genus Hemitrygon; species Hemitrygon akajei. The sequence continues at coordinate 15,302,505 of NC_133155.1, read as the reverse complement.
GAATTTGCTTCAATTATCCTTTGAGGAAAAAAATGCTAAATAGAGTGGATTTTGGTTAATTCGGACATATTGAGACCAGAACATTTTGTCCCAATTAACCAGCTACCCCAATTAGCTGACAAAGGGTCTCGGCCCAAAACGCCGACAGTGCTTCTCCTTATAGATGCTGCCTGGCCTGCTGTGTTCCACCAGCATTTTGTTTGTGTTGCTTGAATTTCCAGCATCTGCAGATTTCCTCGTGTTTACCCCAATCAGCTGAAGTTTTATGGAAATGGTTAAAAAGGTACACAAAAAAAGACTGAGTAACAAATGATGTATTGAAATAAAATACAGAACAAATTAGAACACTACCATTGCTACTACAGTACTATAAAACTGTGTATTAGTTCCAGTTATTGATGGAGGAATCTATCTAGTGTAGGCAATGAACAAAATCAGTACAGTCACCTAATACAGATAATGGACTGCTTTCGTACAGTGCCATCGACTGTTGCATCTTCCTAGTCTTCAGTTTCATTGTAACAATCAAGATGATTGTTAACACCTTCAAATTCTTTGTAGTTTCTAACTTGCTGACGCAATTGTTTCATTTTTCACTTCTGACCATTGCAGGCATCTCCAAGCCTGAACGCTTGAAGCCGCAGTGAACTAAACGGTTTGGAACTGCCTTGCCGCTTATTTTGCGCCAGCTATCAGAGACAGAAATCACTGCTCTGTTGAACACAAACACACACAGCCGATGCTATTTAAAAACGGCTCGCTGTAAGGACAGTGTAGCGTTTAACTGCCGCACAAGTACGTGCAACTGACAGCAGTTGGAACCCATTTGGCAAGTTTCCTGCCCCAATTAAGCGGCATAGTGTCCCAAATAAATTCTGGCAATTTTCTTGATCTGCTTTTGTTCTTTAAGACCCAAATAAGTTACTGCCTTGATTAACTGATGGCACAATTATCCTGAATCCAAGTGACTCGACTCTGAGAGGGGGGAGAAAAAGGAATCATTCCAACCCTCTTAAATGAGTAACCTCTCAATTTTAAATAATGTCCCATTGTTCTCATAAGGAAAAGAAAGCCTCTCCACATTCTCCCTGTCAGCAAGCCTTTATATCTTAAATGTTTCAGTGAAGTCCTTTCCTGATGTCCCGAATTCCAGCAGACAAGCCTCCCATTCAAGGGGTAATGCAGTAAACCTTGTCTGAACCAGGGGTTCCCAACCTTCTTTATGCAAATGAACCTTACCATTAGCCGAGCGCTCTGTGGATCCCAGGTTAGGAAGCCTTGCTCTAACAATTTTACATTAAATAAGGAAGCCAAAACACCACACAATCCCTTTGCATTTAATTTTGTTTTTGAAATACATTTTGTAATGTTCTAATATTATTTATATTAATTTTAACAGCATTTAAATATGTCTACATTCAAACATAATTTAAAAACTCCCCAAGTTTTGACAGAACAAATTCAGGGAATGAGGAGTCCATATTATCTAAGACCTAGTTATATACTTTTTAAAGTGCAGTTTTGGAATGGACAACAGCATTTATTACTCATTCCAAATTGTGCTTGAGAAGGTGCGATGAGATGCCTTCTTGAACAGCTGCTGTCCTTAGCTCAGGGGTTCCCAACCTCCTTTATGCCATGGACTAATACCATTCAGTAAGGGGTCCATGGACACCAGGTTAGGAACCCCTGTCCTAGGTGGAGTTACTCCCACAGTGATTTTGGAAACTGTGTTTCTGTCCTTATCTTCCTTGATGGTAAAAATCATGGGAATAGAAGAGGAAGGAGCCTGGCTGAGTAACTGCAGACCCTGCTGAGTGCTTGTCACTGACTCCCAGTGGACAACTGGGGGGTCAGCTCATCCGGCCTTCAGATGGTGCGGGGAGTAATGTTGAGTGGTTCGTCCGAATGTGTTTGTATGAAAATCCAGAAACCATTAGGTATTAAAAGTCTGAAATAAAAGCAAATTGCTGGAAAAATGTAACATCAGTGGAAAGTGTTATTTACGCTCTCTAATTTGCCACTTTGAGGCTCAGGGATGAAGTCACAGTCTAGGATCCTTCATCAGAATAAGCTTAATACCATGTAAGCCAACTATTTGATATCATTCCCATTGCTATTTCAAGGTAGCATTTTCATCACCTATTTAAAAGACTGAAGATTAACTTTATTTTTCCCATTGTACTTTGAAACATCAATAGATAGTGAAATGGCCAACACATCCTGACTGTGTGCTGGGGGCAGTCCGCAAGTGTCACCACACTTCTGGCACCAACATAGCATGCCCACAGTTTACTAAGCCTGAACGATTCACCTTTGGAATATGGGCGGAAACCAGAACACCCAGAGGTAGAGCATACAAACTCCTTACAGACGGCGGCAGGAATTGAACCCACGTCACAGGCACTGTAATAGGATTGTGCTAACTGCTACACTACCTTGTAGTATTACTGTGTGCTTGATATTTAACTCAACATTTTTAAGAAGAGGGCCCAAAATTTCTGTAGATGCTGCCTGATCTGCTGAGTTCCTCCAGCATTTTGTGTGTGTTGTTTTGAATTTCCAACATCTGCAGATTTCTTGTCTTTAAAAATGCCAAGATGAGAATTCAGTCGGGACAACATAAAACAAAACTTCATTTGTGTTGCATTTAACAGTGTTAAAGGATCATGCCTATCATTAAGGGAGCTGAAACCCAGCCTGTGGAAATATAAATGTATTTGCAGGTCATGGTCCCTTCATTGGCTCAAGATGTGTCAAGACTTTGTGGTAGTATTTTTCTGTTTTGGAGCAACATGTGGACAGCTCAGTGGCATGGCGAGAGTTGTGGCCTTGCTGTGAGAATTACCCAGGTTCGGCTCTGACTGTGTGAGCTCACATGTTCAGCCTGGTTTTGCGCTTCATGAGACCCTCAGTAGGACTCAGTGAACTAAAACAGAATATGTCCTCCTAAACCTGTAACATTTTGAAACATAAACTCATGACTTATCTGCAAACCTAGCTTGTAATGGGGTATACCGATAGTACTGACTAATTACATACCTTAATCAGCACACTCAAAATGCCGGAGGAACTCGGCAGGTCAGGCAGCATCTATGGAAATTAATGTATCATCAACATTTCGGGTCAAGACCCTTCTTCAGGACTGAGAAGGAAGGTGTGGGGAGGGGGAGTGGGAGAGGAGATGTCAGAATAAAAGGAGTGGGAGGAGGGGAAGGAGGTTAGCTGGAAGGTGAAAGATGAAGCCAGTTGGGTGGGAAAGCTAGAGGGCTGGAGAAGAAGGTACACACACAAAATCCTGGAGGAAGTCAGCAGGCCAGGGAACAACTATGGGAAAGAGTAAAGAGTGCAAGTTTCGGGCTGAGACCCTTCTTCGGAGAAGAAGGGATCTGATGGGAGAGATATCTTAATATTCACTGTCATTTTGGTTAAATGGTCAGTGAAGTTAGAATTTAAGTTTTCAAAGCCAACTGTGGAATTAGTTTTTAAAGAATTAAAGCAGTTGGTTCATTATTTTCTCATAAATCAGATTTATAAAAACAAGAAGAAAATCCTTGTTAGAATAACTACACTAAAAGCTCAATTAACCGACTAGATCTAAGAAAAGTCCTGTTCTGTTAGGCAATAGTTTGATTTCCGTTCCCTTTCCCTTCATCTCCTTTGCCGCCTTGTTTGTCCAGTTCCTGGACCATCTTAATGGAGAAGTTATTTGTCTTCGCAGAATATCTCCAGAAGAACAGCAGCAGGTGACGACACAATTGAACACGCTGAAAGAAACCTATGGCAAATTGTGTGACCAGTCTGCAGAAGAGCTCCGGCGACTACAAAATAAACTCACTCATGAGGTGCAACGAAAGGTACACTTTGGAGGATTAATCTATTGCTTAGAAGTTAATATTTTAAATGTGTTTTTATTATATCAGGGATTAGATAATATGACCTGCATGCATCGATGTATGTATGGAATTGTGAATGTGTAAATGAATGTAAATGACACTGCATGGTGTGTTTACCTGTAATGGCACGAACATCATTACTCACATTACATCAGACTACTCATCATTTCAGGACAATTTTTCGTTTCTCAGCCAATTCTCTCCAATTCAGTGTGCTGCACTTTGTGGCAGATTATTTATGCTCAGCCTTGTCTTTTTCCAAGGCAGGTACACAAGTGTGTGCTTAATTATCCCAGTAACTCAAACAAAATAAATATCCTATTTTCATTCCTATTTTATAAATTGGTCTGGATATCATTCAGTGAACAAGTAGTCTTATTTGTGTAAATTAAAATGAAAGATATTTATACATTTCCTTTCACAGTCTTAGGTTATCCCAGGACACTTTACTCTTTGAGTTATATTAAAGTGTAAATCCTATTACTGCAGATGCTGGGTATCTGAAATAAAAACAGAAAATGCTGGGAACTTAGAAAGTCATGATAAGACCAACCTGCTGATTGTCTCCGGCATTTTCTGTTCTTTATATTTCAAGTATAGCTATTTTTATAGGATAGTTTGCACAAAGTAGTCTCTCAGAAGCAGGGGTAAAATTATTCTCTTTGCTTCTGTGGCGGTGGTTAAGAATAGATATTTTACCAAAACCCCATGAAGAACTTGTCCTGGTTTGTCTTTGCTTCGTGCCCTGGAAGCTTCTGCACCTGACTGAGATTAAAGATGATTTTGTGGCTTAATCTGAATTGGCCCAAACTTTGGACAAATCTGATAAATCGTGATGATACATTGTCTGAGAAACATCATCTGAATTTGTTCAGACCTCATGTTCGTTGTGTATTGCTTCAACTACGCGCGCGCGTGTGTGTGCGTGTGTGTGTGTGGAGATGAGAGGAGTGCAAGTAAGTCGGTCTATGCTCACTACCAATTTTATGAAATTTCCTTCCCATCTAGGACAGATGTAAATGTGCGTGTGAATATAAAATGTTGCCTTGTATACAGTGATGCACTATGAATTGAAAATACTATTTAAATTTAAATGCGAGCACATTATTGATCTATTCAGTATTTTTAAAGGCTTTTGGTTATTTATCACAAATCAATTCATCTTCAAACTTGCTTTTCCTGAATTGTTCAGAAAAAAGCAGGATGTGTATTTAGTGTCTTTCTTGCTTCACTGTGGAAGGGAACCCATGTTTAAAGTATGGTATAATCTTTGCTTGCTTAAAGAGCATAGTGCGATCATTATCAAGTCTAAATTTCCATGACAAATTGAGCATGATGTGTCACTATGAATTTCCTGTGAATAAATATGTCAAATTAACCAGCATCCTTGCTTACAACTCAAAACTAACCATTCTGAAATAGAAGATGGATTAAAATTTGATACCAAAAATCCCCATAAAAGCCGCATGCTGGACCTAACCACAAGCTTACACTGTGTGTGTGATACTGCTGAAATACTCGCATTAGCTCTGTTTTGCCACTGGCAAGCCATCGTTGCTGGTAAGTAAATGTTTTTGTCTTCTCCTGTTTTAAATGTGTTACATTGTCATGTTTCTGTATTTGTCCTTTGTGACTCTAATTCAAATGGAAGTCTTAGACAATAACAAAAAAAGAACACTCAAAAGTAAGCAGCAGGCATGGTTGACATAAATCATTCTTGTCCCAAAATGGAATGTAATCGGGCTTATTATCTTTGATGCATGTCGTAAAAATGTGTTGTTTTGCAGCAATAGAGTGCAAAACGGTAAATTACTGGAAGTTACAAAATAAATAGGTGTAGCTTGTGGACCATTGGAAAATCTGATGGCCGAAGGGAAGAGGCTGTTCTTAAATTGTCGACTGTGCAGCTTCAGGCTCCTGTATCTCCTCCCCACTGGTAATAAGAAAAGGGATTGTCCCAGATGGTCAGGGTCCTTAATGATGGATGCTGCCGTCTTGAGGCAAGTGCATCAAGGATGTCCTTGATGTTGGGAGTCTTGTGCGGGTGATGGAGCTGGTTGGGTATACAACCCTCTGCAGCCTTTTTCTATCCTGCACATTCTAGCCTCTGTGCCAGTGAGGCGACACTCTCAACCATAGATCTGTGGAAATTTAAAAGCGTCTTCCACAACATACCGAATCTCCTCAAACTTCTAAAGAAATATTTCATCTGGAGCTTGATATGGTTTCATATTGTTTCTTGAATTGCCTACATCAATACATGTAAAATGCTTTCTGGCAAGCCCTTGGTGGGGATCTCACCTCTCGTCCAGTAAAGCGGACAGCAATATAACTCCTTGCGTCTAGAATTTGACAGAAGTCCAAATGCTTTCTCACGAGGCGGAAGAGAAAATCAGCATATTTAAGGCTAAGGGGCTGATTAAATGTACACTATTTGATCAGAAATTTATTTTATGTTTGGAAGTAAAATTAAAAGGGGAGGGGAATTGAATTATGCAGCATTTTCATAGAAGCAGATCCGATCTTGATTTGTTGCCATCATTTTTAATATTGAAATTGAATTATATTAGACATGATGTATAATATTACTTATGAAAAGAAATCCATGATTCCTGTTTACTAACTGAGATAGGTTAGCATTCCTATGGAAATATATAGCCATCCTCTGAAATTAAAAAGGTGCAAACCTATTGTTTAGTCTACAGAAAGAAATGAAGTTCAACCCAGAGAAAAGGAGAAAACAATATCTGATTTCTCAACCCATTTCCTTTCTGTCCCATTAATAACTTAAATCTCGTCAGAATTCAGTATAAGCATTGTCGAGGAACCCAGTATTAAAGCTGCCTTAAATAACAGATGTTAAAGAAAAATGTTGTGAAATTCCAGATCCTTCGCATTTTGATGCAGTGTACTGGATTTCATTCAAAAAGCTTAATCCCGCACAGTGGTTAGCACAGCGCTTTACAGTACAGGCGACCCTGGTCCAATTCCCACCACTGTCTGTAAGGAGTTTGTACGTTCTCCCCGTGACCGCGTGGGTTTCCCCTGAGTGCTACAGTTCCCTCCCACAGTCCAAAGACGTACCAGTTGGCTATCGTAAATTGTCCTGCGATTAAATTGGGGAATGGTGAGTGGCATGGCTCGACGGGCCGAAAGCACCTACTCCATGCTGTATCTCAAAAAATAAATAAATAGATAAATTAAGCATTTCTGGAAGGAGTAATAAATTCAAATGATATCAGTCTAATACTCCTAATGGTCAAGGAGGTCTATAAAAAACATTAAATTCAAAGGTTTACATATTACGGAAGTGCAGACATTTACTCAGCATTTCATTTGGACAATATTATTTGTTACGTTTGCTTTGTTGCTTGCTTTTTTTGTGCAAAATATAATGCTTACTGTGTATCTGTCCCATGACACCGCAAGCTCAGAGTTAACGCAGAAGTTAGTCACACTATAGTCTACTGTCTAATATCTATGAATAACATGTCTGGTTCTTAAATTAATTCAGTTTTGAAAAGCCCTTTATCAGCACCAGTGTGTGCATGACGTCTTGGTTTTGAAGTCTGCATCGTTAATCATGTAAAGAAAAATCATAATCTTACAGTCAGCACAGCTTGACAGCTATGGTTTTTGTACCTAAGATACATTGTAAATTGTGGCCCCTATTAACATTGGGGGTCATTATCCAATAGATTATGAGGAACTCAAAGTTATTTTGTCCACATTTTTTCAAAACCACATTCCTCCTAACAATGGACATTACATCTTATTTCTTTAGTTGACTGCAATGTGACCAAAAACACTTCCGTGCAGTCTGTTGGGATTTGCAAGGCAATGATCGGTGCCTATTTAGAAGTAGCTTTGGAAAAGCAATTGCATCAGTACTTGGGGAGCGGAAATGAAAGGACACTGGGAGGATTTAAATTTCTTTTAAAAAGAATTGGCTCAGACTCAATGAGTTATATGGCCTCCACCTCCTGTGCTGTATAATTGTGTGAACCTGTTTTTATTTGAATGGTCACATGCTATGTACCTGTAGGCGCACAATGATATTCACAATCTCAAAGTGCGTCCAAAGAATATACATACATTTAAAGAATTGAAACAGTGCAAGGAATATTTAGATGTTAATCCACTTCAGAAAGGATGGTACATTATGCCACATTGATATGTATTAATGCATATTTGTGTCTGGCATAAGTCATCTTTAATATACTAAAGCTGGCCCAATGCTATTCAACATTAAACAAAATATTGGACCTGAATTAGGCCATTTGGCCCATCGGGTCGACTCTGCTATTTTCCCTGTTAGCCCCAACCTCTTGCCTTCTCCCCGTATCCCTTCATGTCCTGACTAATGAAGAAATTGTCAATCTCTGCCTTAAATATACCCAATGACTTGGCCTCCGCACCTGCCTGTGGCAGTGAATTCCACAGATTCATAACTCTCTGGCTAAAGCTATTCCCCCTCATCTCCATTCTAAAAGAATGTCCCTCTACTCTGAGACTGTGTCCTCTGATCTTAGACTCCCCCACCATAGGAAACATCCTCTCCTCATCCACTCTATCGAGGCCTTTCAACATCCGATAGGTTTCAATGAGGTCACCCCTCATTCTTCTGAATTCTGTGGAGTTAGAGGCCCAGAGTCATTGAATGCTCCTCATGTGACAAGCCTTTCAATCCTGGAATCACTTTTCATGAACCTCCTTTGAACCCCCTCCAATGTCAGCACATCCTTTCTTAGATAAGGGACCCAAAATTGCTCCAAGTGAGGCCTCACCAGTGCTTTATAAAGCTTCGATATTGCACCCTTGATTAGTGGTCTAATTAGCGGTAATTAGATGATGGTGTTATTTCATTACGTTCCAGTAAAAATCTCATGTCAGATTCAAAACTGCAAAAATTTATGAAAATAAACTGAAAATTGGCACCATAGTAAGAAAATTGATTAAATTTTCCTCAACCAGGGTACGTAAATGAAAGAAGTTGACAATTATAAACCAATTAAAAACAAAGTTCAATAATTAGAACTTGCTTTGTTTTTTTATACACACAGCTACAGATGGAAGGTCTGTTTATTTTTTTTACCTTTCTTCCCAATGTCTTATTGGGAATAATTCAGACAAAATAAATCTTTATTAATGTTCTCTGCCTAAGATTAAAAAAAGTATGTTTGCAGATTTATTGATTGCTCGAGGTTCAGAAGCCTAACTTGTGATTTACATTTTCCAGGAGTATGAAACAATTGCAGGTGTGATTGACCTGGGCACAGTAGAAATCTTTTCCATTTTCCGTGCCATGCAGAAAGGTTTAATAGACCAGGACACGGGCCTCGCTCTGCTGCAGATTCAAGTGATTAATTCTGGCCTCCTCCTTCCTGAGACACATGAATGCCTGTCAGTGGAGCAAGCTTTAGAGAGAGGTGAAATAGATGGTCGAACAGCTGGATCCTTGAAAGAACTACAGGCCGCCATGGAGGTTTTGAAAAGCACAACTTTTAAAAACAACAAACTGCTCCCCGTTGCTGCCGCTGTTGAAGAGAATAAGATTGAAGAGAACCTAGGACTGAAAATTTTGGAGATGCAGCTCAGCTGTGGTTTTGATAACCTAGCAGCAGCTGAAGCTGTCAATCTGGAGAAAGTTTTCCAACAGGGCTTGATCACCACTTCTTTGCATTCTAAGATGAAGGCGAGACAAAGAATGCAAAAAGGGTTGATTGATCCCAATACGGGAGAAAAGCTCGCACTTCTGGAGCTGATGCAGCGATGCATTGTAGATAAAGAAACTGGATTAACTTTATTTCCAATAAAGCAGCTTGCAGGTGGGATGATATGCCTGAAATCAGGAAGAAAAGTCAGCATATTCCGTGCGATCCAGGAAGGCCTAGTCGATCAACAGGTGATGGTTAGAATGCTAGAGGCCCAGTTATTTGCGGGCGGCATTGTTGACCCCAGAACAGGGCACCGATTAACAGTGGATGAAGCAGTGAGACATAATCTCATCGAACATGATATAGCTTGTTCTATATTGATTCGTCAGATCCAGATGGGTGGCATTATTGACCCCGTCTCAGGCCAGCGACTGACTCTAGATGAGGCTGTGCAGCGGGATTTGATGACATCAAGGAGTGCGCTGGTTGTTCTGGAGTCACTGCTGTCCTTTAAGGGCCTGCTGTGGCCGAAATCTGGTGAGGTCCTTCCTGTGGCCAGTGCATTGCAACAGGGCCTTGTCTCCGCTGAACTCGCACATACTATCCTGAAGAAGAGACCCACTATATCAGGACTTTATGTCCCAGAAACGACCGAGGTGCTGTCCTGGGAAGAATCAGTTGAACAAGGAATTTTAGATGCCAAATTTGTTGAAGAGTTGAAGTCAATTCGTCTTCCTGATATGATACCGAGTATGAACGAACCTGCTTCCCCGAGCATAGACAGATGGAACTGGAGGACATCAAGTAGAATGCTGCCAAATTCCAGTCCGAAATCCCTGGATGCAGACAACAGTACAGAAGCCTCAGAGGCTCAAAGAGAAGAAGAAAGATTGTTGTCTTACTTAATGGCTCAAAGCTACATGAACGTGCACAATGGCAACAGATTGCTTTTGATTGATGCCAAGTTGAATGACATCTCTAAAGAATTCATAGAAGCTGCAGTATTAAAAAGTGAAGAGATGTCAGAAGAATGCAGTGACGAGTATGATAGCACCGTGGATTCTGTTGAAGTAAAACATCCACATAAGCTGCTATTAGGGCAAAATGGCAGTGTGAAAGCAAGCGATAAATTAGATCCTGATTATGGAATGCACGAGAGACAATCAGATGGATGGACTAAGGAAATGAAAAGCAGTGAGGAAATACCAGTCAAGAGGAACGTAGATTTTCCAGCCTGCGAGGAAACAAATGATCAGATTGGAATCTGTTGCAGGGATATTGTGGTTCATGAGCAGCCAACAGCTGGAAGGGAAGAGAAGCCAGTGGAATATGACACTGGTGAAGAAGAAAAACTGAAAAAAACAAGCATGGATACTGAAACTTCACTACATGGAACGAGTGATGAAAAACTTCAGCCGCCTTCACAGGATCACATTGCCAATAAATGTGAGGGAGGAGCTGGAGAGTTACAGACAGTTGACTCTCAACCTACTTCAGCCAGTTCAGTTTTGGTTGTTCCAGCATCAGCAGTTCACAGGTCATTGCAAGAATCTCAGTGTAGTTTAGTACCAAATAATGAAGCCAAATCTGTGATAAGTGAGAGCAGGACTGAGCCTGTTAAACCCCTCCAACACCAGAAACTGGCAATAATTTCAAATCTAACAGACGATAGCTTGGATAATGATTCCACATTGAATGTTCTGATTGACCAGCTTCAAAGAGGTGGGGTCATTGATGTGCAGACTGGGCAAAGACTCGCACTGAAGGAGGCAGTGGCCAAGGGGGCCCTGCAGAGCCACACCGCTCTCAAACTAATGGAAAAGCTGGGCGCCTTCAGCGGCTTCTTCGACCCACAGACTTGCGAAACCCTGACAGTCGCCGAGGCTGTGGGTGAAGGGCTCGTTAATGAACAGCTGATTCAGAAGATCTTGAACTCTGAGAAGGTCATCTGCGGTGTGATATATCCAGGCTGTGCTTCAGTGTGTTCGGTCAAGGATGCAGCCGACGCTGGGCTTCTGGATCAGGAAACTGCAGTGAGAATCCTGGAGGGGCAGGTTGTGTCTGGCGGAATCGTAGACTTAAAGCGAGGCAAGCAATTATCAGTGACTCTGGCATCAAAGATGGGCCTAGTGGATAAAGTACATCAGGATAATTTGATAAATATAGAAAAGGCAACGAAAGGAAAAGGATCTGATGAAAGTGCAAAGCTACGCATGATTGCTTTACAGATGGAAATGAACGGCATAGTCGATCCACAATCAAAAGAACACCTAACTGTTGTTGAAGCAAGGAAAAGGGGAATCATCAGTAAAGAAGCTGCTCTTAACATCTTGAAGAAGCAGGTGGCTTTTGGTGGAATTAATCATCACCTATCAGGAATAAGGCTTTCTGTGGCAGATGCTGTCGAATGTGGTCTGCTTGATCAGGATGTAGCCAATGAACTGATTGAAGTGGAAAAAGCTAGTCAGCATGCAAAGGAAATGCAGGTAACTACTTTATCTGAAACAACATCCTTTCGCCCAGTGGATGCTTTCGAAGTTGAAGAGGCCCAAGGACTGAGTGGAGGGATGCAGTCGCCAGTAACTTCCAAGATCCTGGCATCAGCACGAAATTCAAATCAAGGAATAACATCCGCACAAGCAGAAGCCATGTCCTCTCCCGAGCAGAATCAAGGGATTGTGGCTCCTGACCAATGCGTGGTAATACCTTACTCAGAGCTAATAAAGAAAGGGAAAATAGACTTGGAATCTGGCCAGAGATACATGGAAGCCAGATATTTCAAAGGGGTTATTGATGAACTCACGGGCAAGAACTTAACAGTTGCTGAAGCAATGAAGTCAATGAAAGTGGATCCAGTCGCTGCCATGCGACTGCTGCAAGCCCAGGCTGACACTGGTGGGGTTGTAGATAGCACCACCGGAAACAGAATGACATTGAGGAAAGCTGCAGAATGTGAGCTGTTAGATGACAATATGGTAAAGATTATTGCCACCAATCAGCTTCTGGGTGGAGGAATAATTGATCCACTCACTGGAGACAGAGTCCCACTCATTGAAGCAGCTAAAAGTGAGCTGATAAGTCGTGAGGTGGCTGAGGAAATCCAGTCCCACGTGGGATCTATTCATGAAAATTCTTACCCTGACCTGGGCGTTGCGACAGAGACAGTAATTAAACCAGTTGGGCAGAGTATGTCTTTTGAAGAGACCTTCTCAGATGAAGGGAGCCAGATATTAAACCCAAGAGTGGAAGAGGATGGCCAGTTGAGCATTAGAGATGAAAATTCAGTGATCAGTTGTAAAAACCCAATGCTGCTTTTGCCTGACAACTCTGTGCCTTTATCATCTGAACTACTCTTAGAAAATGCACTTGATACAAAGGATTCATTTCCTGTCAAATCGGTTGATGATAGAATATATGCATTACATCAGAGCAAAGAAGGATTTGCCCCAGAAGCAATAGTGCCCATGGACACAGAGCCAAACTTAAGCAACTTAGGGAGAAGAGAGGAAGAAATGGAGTTTGATAATTATTCAATAGATTGCTCCAATATTGTGGCAAATGTGCAGGATGTCTTCGATTTGGAAATGACCGAGGCACGGCAATTTATGAAAGGAAAGGAGAATCAATCTGCTGGTGAGGTACAAGTGGTGGTTTCTAGTGATGCACAAGATGAGAGTGATCAAGGAGTTTCTCTGACAATGGATCAAGAGCTGGAAGAAATTGAGACAGGTGAAAGAAAATCTTCCTTTCCAAGGAGGGAAGGGTTTCCCAGCTACTTGCAAAAGGAAATCGAAGAGTTGACTGGACAAAGAATGATAGATGAAATTTCTGGGGGATGCATGTTGCAAGTTAAGGAAGATGGAGAAATGCTTTCAAAACAAATAAAGGAGCCCATTGCAAAGCACGTTCATGAAAGTTCAAATGAAATGCAGTCATTTGTTGAAATGACCAAAACTGAAGAACCAGGTGGTAAAGTAATGGAAGAAGATTATGTACGTGACGATAGAAAATCGGCAGGTAAACTGATAGAAGATGAAAATAAACTTTCCAGTGCTAGAAAAACAAATGTGACCGTTGTTTCCACGAAAAGCACAGAATCCAAAGGTGTATCAGCCTCGCAGTTAAGTGAAGGGTATGATCCAATAAAAGCTGCCGATGAACAGAGAATAAATAAATTAACAGAAAATACTAAGACAGACTTGGACCAAAACATTAATTCTGATTTTGAAGCTGATAATAAAAGCACTCAAGTGATGCTGAACCGAGACTTCCTACAGAAACAAATTGATGAACCAACAGTTATGACCTTGAATGAACAAGCACAGGTTACCAACAAGGGAACTGAAAATGTCAAGGACAAAACAGAAGAAACTGAGAAACAGGTAGGCACTCTGCATTCTTTTTTAGGAATTAGAATTATTGTTATATTTTCCATCTTTCTTAATACTTTGGTTCGTTTAAGCCTTTGAGAGGAATTTAGGATTTCCATGAATCCTGTTTCCTACTTCGGATGGCTTAGTGCAGCTTTCTCCTTTGAATACCTGATTCTGGACTTAGTGTTGAATGTTAAACAGTCAAATTGGTGACAGGTGATGAAAGAGTCAAATTAAAACAACTAACGGCTCTGTAGAGTTTATTTACAATTTACAACTTAGTTGCAGTGCTATACTTCCCTAACCCACATGTTTGTTTTAAATCATTTTTGGCAAATTTTATTTTAAATTGCTCAACAATGTAATGTTGAGAATGGGATGACAGAGTTACGTTTCATTTCCAAGTTGGTACAAATATTGACAAACAAAGATATCTGAAATGAGTTCTATATCTTCAGAAAATAAATAATTTTTCTTTATTATTGGCCTTGATAATCAGAGTCAGGTTTAATATCACCGGCGTAAGTCATGAAATTTGTCGTCTTTGTGGCAGCAGTACAATGAAATACATGGTAATAGGGAAAGAAATGTGAATTAATGTATGCGTGTGTGTACACACACTGTGATTCACGTCTTTAAGTGTGTATGTGTGTCCACACACACACACACACACACACACACACACACACACACACACACACACACACACACACACACACACACACACACACACACACACACACACACACACACACACACACACACACACACACACACACACACACACACACACACACACACACACAAAATAAGTCATGCTAAAATAGTAATAAGCAGTGAAGTAGTGTTCATGGGTTCAGTGTCCATTCAGAAATCTGATGGCAGAAGGGAAGAAGCTGGTCCTGAATCGTTGATAAGTGATATTTTATAACCTTAAGATGAAAACAGTGTCTTTTTGGTTCTACTTTTAATTTTAGAAAACCTGCACGAGTGTGTATAGGCAGAATTCAGCTAAAACAAATTCAGGAAAAAGTTGAAGTTTTGGTAGTTTTTATTTCATCTTTGTATTTGCATTCTTGTATTTAAGACGACCCAAGTAAAAGCTTTTTTTTTTAACTGTTAGATCAGTGGCGTTACAAGTGAAATGGTTCTTAGGACGTGATTTGGGATCCAGTGCAAAAGGGACCACAGCTAAAACTAGTTTGGAGAGGGCTAAAAACTCTGCCTCACCGGCTTCTCAAATAAACCACTACCTACTGATAAAATGAAAATTTCTATTATATGTAATGCCCATACAATGCTGGAGAAACTCAGCTGGTCAGGCAGCATCTATGGAAGTAAATAAACAGTCGATGTATTGGGCTGAGACCCTTCTTTAGGACCAGAAAGGAAGGGGGAAAGATGCCAGAATAAGAGCGTAGGTGGAGGGGAATGAGGTCAAGCTAGAAGGTGATAAGTGAGGCCAGGTGGGTGGAGGTGGGAGTGGGGGTGGGGGGGGGGGTTGAAGTAAGAAGCTGGGAGGTGATAGGTGGAAAAGGCAAAGGGCTGGAGAAGAAGGATTCTGATAAGAGAGGATAGCGAACTATGGTGGGAAGGGAAATAGGAGGGCACAAAGGGGAAATGATAGGTAGATGAAGAGAAGTGGTAAGAGGCTGGAGTAGGGAAGGGGGGGGGAGAGGGAAAATTTACCAGAAATTGGAGAAATCAATGTTCATGACATGAAGTTGGAGGCTTCCTAGAAGAAATATGAGGTGTTGTTCCTTCACCCTGAGAGTAGCCTCATTGTGGCAGAAGATGGATTGACATGTCAGAATGGGAATGGGGATTGGAATTGAAATGACTGGCCCCTGGGTAATTCTGTTTTTTCACAAATGGAGCTGAGATGTTCAATAAAGTGGTCCCCAAATTATGTTGGGTCTCAGTGGAGGCCACATCGGCAGCACCAGATGCAGTAGACGACCCCAACAGATTTGCAGGTGAAGTGTTGCCTCATCTGTTTGGGGCCCTGAATGGAGGTGAGGCAGGAGCCGAATGGGCAGGTATAGCATTTCTGCCACTTGCAGTGCTCAGTGCCAGGAGAGAGATCATTCAGGAGAGATGAATGGACAAGAGAATCATGGAGGGAGCAATACCTACAGAGAGTGAGGGGAGGTAATGATGTGTTTGGTGATAGAGTCCTATTGAAGATGCAGGAAATTATGGAGAATGATGTGTTGGATGCAGAGTCTCATGGGGTGGTAGGTAAGGACAAGAGGAACTCTATCACTGTTAAGGTGGCGGGAAGATGGAATAGGCCCAAAACATCAACAGTTTATTTATTTCCATAGATGCTGCCTGACCTGCAGAGTTCCTCCAGCATTTTGTGTGTGTCACTCTGGATTTCCAGCGTCTGCGGACTTCCTCATGTTTTTGTTTCTATTTTATGATGAAGATCTTTAATTTTTAAATTTTATGCATAATACTTCAACTTACAAGCATTCTGTGAATAGCATACATCGTGGGGAGGCTAGTGCCCATGATGGAGCTGGCTGAGTTTACAGCTGCCTGTGGCTTTTTCCGATCCTGTGCAGTGGCCCCCCTCCCTATACCAGACAGAGATGCAACCAGTTAGAATGCTTTCCATGGTGTGCCTGTCGAAATTTTCAAGAGTCTTTGGTGACATAGCGATTCTTCACAACGTCCTAAAGATGTGTTTGCAGGTAGGGTCCTGTTGAGGATGGCAGAAGTTGGCGGAGGATGATTTGTTGGATGCGGAGGCTCATGGGGTGGTAGGTGAGAACAAGAGGTACTCTATCATTGCAGCGGGAAGATGAGGTTGGCCCGAAACTTCAAACATTATTCATTTCCATAGATCTTGCTTGACCTGCTGAGTTCTTCCAGTGGCCTGGTTATGTCCCATCATGTAAAAATCAGGCTTTACTTATAATGAACCCTGCATCAGCACAGCTATGTGATCTGGTCTATGTGTAAAGTTTAAAAAAAAAACACAAAAGTTACCCTGCTCAGTTATTTCAACTGCTCATCAAGAGTCTGAAACCATATTAATGAGGAATGTAGGTGGTTGGAAAGCTAACAGTTGCAGGGGAAAGAGCTCTCAACCTGTGTAACACCAACTGTGGACTTTAGCAAGAGGAAGTTGAGGGAACACACGCCACATACTGCTGGAGGAACTCGTAGCAGGCCAGGCAGCATCTATGGAAAAGAGAGCAGTCAACGTTTCCAGGACGAATCCCTTCAGCAGGACTCAGATGCTAGGTTTCCGGCATCTGCAGATCTTCTCTTGTTTGTGATTGGAGCACGCTTGAGTGTTCTTCAGAGGGATCAGCTGTGGGAAGGGTGAACAGTTTCAAGTTCCTGGGTGTCAACATCTCTGAGGATCTGTCCTGGGCTCAACATATCGATGCAGTCACAAAGAAGGCGTGACAGCGGCTATATTTCATTAGGAGTTTGAGTGGACTTTATGTATCACCAAAGATTGTCACAAATTTCTACAGATGTACCATGGGGAGCATGCTATCTAGCTGCATCACCATCTGGTATGGAGAGGTGACTGCATTAGAATAGAAAAAGCTGCAGAAAGTTGATACCCCAGGCAGCTCCATCTTGGGCTCTCGCCTCCCTAGCATTGAGGACACCTTCAAAGGGCAGTGCTTCAGAAAGGCAGTATCCATCATGAAGAACCCCCACCAAGCAGGACATGACCTCTTCTCATTGCTACCATCAAGGAGGAGGTACAGGAACCTGTAGACGCTCACTCAGTGTTTCAAGAACAGCTTCTTCCCTTCCTCCTTCAGATTTCTGAATGGACAATGAAACCATGTGCACTGTTATAATTTATAGTATTTTTTTTGCGGCAAAGCAACAAATTTAACAACGTATGCCAGTGATATTAAACCTGATTCTGAAGCTAGTGGTTAGAATTGAGGAATAATGAAATATAAATAAATTTAAGTGCATTCCAGAAGTCTTTGTGAACGTTTCTGTTAGTTTAGATAACTGATACATCTCCAAGAAGCCAACACATTGCATAGTTGCCTTCTGTGCTGTAAGATTTGGTGATTGACATGACTCCCTCTGGACAGATCTCCCAGTCTCCGATTTGGTTTATGTGAACACACAAATCCTTGTAAAGTGTGGACGTAGCGTTCTGGGGATCGCTGTGGGTTGTGTGCTCTTTCACTAGTTAGTTCCTGCAACCATCCTACTGAATTCATGCCAGTTCCTCAATTCCTTCCATCTGCTCTTTGCATACAAACTCTTATTCGCTTCCGATAATTTATGTTAAATCTTTCCATATTAGAAATTATGTAAGTAATTTTATTGGAACAACCGGGCAAGGATTGAACAGCAGTGGGGATGAAATCAGGATTTCAGTGTTTCCAGCATCTACTTAAATCTGAACATAGCACTATCTAGGCAAGAGATCTGATTGTATGCTTTAAGAGAAAGATGATACAGTAGTGTGACAGAATACCAAGAAAAACAGGTGGTGTAATGGTTAGCTCAACGCTTTACAGCACCAGCGACCCGGTTCAATTCCCGCTGTAAGGAGTTCCTGCATCCTCCCTATGACCGTGTGGGTTTCCTCTGGGTGCTCTGGTTTCCTCCCAAAGTCCAAATACATACCAGTCGGTAGGTTAATTGGTCATTGCAAGTTGTCCCATGTTTAGGCGAGGGTTAAATCGAGGATTGCTGCTTGAAAAGCCAAAAGGGCGTATTCTGTGCAGTATCTCAATAGATAAAATAGTTGACAGGTTTTAAACTTATGGTAGGGAAATTTGCTACACAAACTTAAGTATCCATCGAAGGGCAAGAGGTACACGAGGGGTGATTGGTAAGTTCATGGCCTAAAATAGGAGGAGTCAATTTTAGAAAACCTAGCGCATTTATTTTTCAACATAGTTCCATCCTTTATGTACACACTTAATCCGGCGGTCATGGAGAATACGGATCCCTTCCTTGTAGAAGTGGTCCACAGCAGGGGTGATTGATAAGTTTGTGGCCCGAGGTAGAAGGAGATGAGTTATTAACTTCAAACTTTCTGCATTATCACTCAAAGAGTTGAACTGCATGTGCATGTAAAGAGAGCGTCTTGGACCTCCAGGTGGTCCACAGCAGGGGTGATTGGTAAGTTCATGGCCTAAGGTAGAAGGAGATGAGTTATATAGATCTCGTCACATGCACATGCAGTTCAACTCTTTGAACGATTATGCAGAAAGTTTGCAGTTAATAACTCATCTCCTTCTACCTTAGGCCACAAACTTATCAATCACCCCTGATGTGGACCACTTCTGGAGGTCCAAGGTGCCAACTTCTACAAAGAAGGGATCCGTATGCTCCACGACCGCTGGACTAAGTGTGTAATTGTAGGAAAAATAAATGTGCTAGGTTTTCTAAAATTGACTCCTTCTACCCTAGGCCACAAACTTATCAATCACCCCTCATATTTTTTGGATCAGCTGAAAGGCACGTCCTGGAGCCAGTATATCAGAGATAGCATTCTTTACTCTCCTAGCAGAATAGGTTAAATAAAGCAGACTTCTGCATTGTTGTTGGATTCATTTTGATCACTAAAATCTGATGGCTTTTCCCACTCCAAAGCTGGCCACAACATTGAAATTCTTAAAACATATTTTGCTCATTGAGGCCAAAAACATCAGAGGTTGTATTTATCTGTTTTGGCAGCTGTATTTAGTTCCAAAGGAATCTTCAGTAAACCTGTTTCATCCAAAAGTATACACTCCTCTGTTTAATGATATTGTTATGTCTTAAGCAATTTAATATCCAAGCTGTTTATTCTAGTCAGATGCCATTCATCGTACTTGGGCTGAGAACAGGGCAGCCCGGTAGTGTAGTGGTTAGCACAACGCTTTACGTTGCCAGCAACCTGGGTTCGTTCCTGGCACTGCCTGTAAGGAGTTTGTACGTTCTCCCCGTGACCATGTGGGTTTCCTCTGGGTGCTCCAGTTTCCACCCACAGTCCAAAGACACACCGGCTGGTAGGTTAATTGGTCGTTGTAAATTTTCCCGTGATTAGACTGGAATTGCTGGAGAATTGCTGGGTGTTGTGGCTCAAAGGGCCAGAAGGACCTATTCTGCATTGTATCTCAATAAATAAATAAATAAACAGACTATATTGAGTGATTTTGCACTGGAATATAGATTTGAGTTCAAAGATTAGTGCTTTTTATGATATGCCTGCCATTTGTGCTATCATGTTTAGCTATCGCCTCAACCTGTTAGACTGAAAGAAGTAAAGGGTCTGAATTATGAGTCGGGTAAGGAAAGGGAAAGAAAGTAAGGAAAAGGCAAAGTGGATTAAGAGAGAAAAGGAATGTAAAGAGCAGCTTTTCTTTCTCTCCACCCAGAGACTGGCATGTAAAGTTAATTTGCAGTGACAGAGCTGATGTTTAGTATTGTCAATGCCTACCACCTACCAGGCTGATAAAAGGATTTTTAAATTAGAATGGATGAGTCCTAACTTTTCCTGATGAGTGCAGTTCATATTTATCAGTTAAACATGGCGATTTCACGCCATTCAACGTCCTTGAACAGTGAGACTGTCAGGTGACGTAATATCTGTCTGAAGCTCTGGGCAGGGGTTTCCAACCTGGGGTTCGCGAGCCTCTTGGTTAATGTAGGGGACCATGGCATTAAAAAGGTTGGGTACTCCTGGATTAAGGTGACGGTAACTTCCACAATTCCATACTTAACTCTGCACATGTGACAATAAAAAAATTCCTGTCGGATATCTGCATAAACAGTGGTGAGCAGTGTTGGGGTCATCCTGAGTTTTTGCTGCTTACTGCTGCCATATTGTATGAGCACAGATCAGTCAGTATTGCAGTTAAAAGAAACATGCAAAATAATATTATTTCAATTGAACTCCATCTAATTTTAATTTTATATTTTTTCTTGTTGCCTGCATCGCCAGCCTTTGTACAGTAAGCAGCAATGCTTAGAGCACGGCGAAAATCTTGTTTCTTTCCTCTCTCGCGTGCTGGACATCGAGGTCAGACTGAAGCAGCAGAAGCCGGTTGGTACGAATCCTGCGATGCTTCTTGAGCAATTGTACTTGGCAGAGGTTAGTGCGTTATCTTTAATGGTGTAGATTTATCTCTCTTTACCAAAACTGAATTCTGCATTGGACGGGTACCTAAGGTTTTGCATATTGCTCATTTAGATTTCTCATTTTTGTCCCCGTTGAAAACTCCGGTGTCTTTCACGCTGTCTCTAGGGTTTCGAAGCCGAGCTCGAGAAGCTGTCGGTCCAGATTGATCAAGAGTTGATATTGGTTAATGACATACTTAAAGGATGCGCACAAAATGTACCTGGTCAGTTACTGAAGACACTTGAGAAAGACTCAAAGAGCTTGCTGACAGCATTTACCTCAGTCCGTGAGGTGTCAAAAACTTGGCTTGGAGATTTGAGAGACATGCTGGCAACCGAAAAAGTAAGAAGAATTTCATATATTACAAAAGAAAATGTTTTTATTTACTGTAAAGAACATTAGAAAATCTGCAGATGCTAGAAATCCAAAGCAATGCACACAAAATGCTGGAGGAACTCAGCAGGCCAAGCAGCATCTATGGAAAAGAGTAAGCAGTCAACATTCTGTGCTGAGATTCTTCATCAGGGCCCAGAAAAGGGTCTCGGCCTGAAACGTCGACTGTGCTCTTTTCCATGGATGCTGCCTGACTTGCTGAGTTCCTCCAGCATTTTGTGTGTGTTGCTTTTGTGTACTGTTCTCCCTTTCTTTGTGTTTTACCCATGATCATTTTGTGAAATTAACCATGTACTTGGTTAGTTTGCTTGCAGTAGTACCTGTGCAAGGATAACAAGTAGTCAGAGATGAATTATTATCATTCATGTTCAACCTAGCATTGATAAACTACCACCTACTGTTTTTCAATTCCTTCATTTTGTTGATGCGTGCTGGAACAGTCTTTGACTAACTTATCTCTGACTTAGTGATTAGAATTTGAGACGGCCCATTAACATCATATAATATTGTTCCCTGATAAATTGTTTTTCCTGGAATTGAGAACAAATTATGCTTGCAGTTTGACTTTTCAACTGATGAAGCATTTGCAGGGGTTAGAGCAGGGGTTCCCAATCTGGGGTCCATGGACCCCTTGCTTAATGGTAAATGCCCATGGCATAGAAAGGGTTGGGAACCCCTGCTTTAGAAGGTAGTATACTAATCCTAAGGTATGGTCTTAATATCCTGTGATCATTGAAGCATTTTTGTCAATGAAATATGCTGATTCTTCTGTCACTGAAGCAAAGATATGAGAGTAAATCAGTTAAAAAGAAAAGAAACAATTAGGAAGAAACATTAAAAGATAGCATGTTGCTGTTTTATCCTGTAATAAGAAAAGATATTTTTTGAAAAGCTTCTCCTTGGATCAATGCTAATGTGATAGGCGCCCACACATAATGATTGATCGCGAAATTATCTGTTTATTTTCTATTGATTAAACAGTTACTATAAAATGAAGCTTTGATAAATTTTCCAACATCTGGGCACAATATGCTACATTTAATTCTGTACCATTGCCAAAATTATGATGGCAGTATTTCAACAATACTTCAACATCAATCATAAAATACACACTTGTTCAGCCAGCAAAGTGAGCAATATTTGGAATGGATAACTTGTTTCTTTAAACCACTTGCTTTTGCAGCTTTAAAATCAAAGTCCTATGTTCTTAATGAGAGTGCCATTATTTATTTGGTCTACATTAAATGGTTTTGTTACATGAATGGAAATGTACCTCAACTCTTTTATGAAATTCGGAGAATGATGTCTGTGTCTTGTACTGTCCTTGATTTGCCAGTTTTATCAGTAATCAGACAACTAGGAAGATTGTCAATTGTAAAGTTTGATAAATTGCCTCGCCTTAAATACATTGCAATTAATTTACCAGGGTGAAAGCATCTCTTCAGTATTTGTGTAAAACAACAGGCCAGAACTTTCTGGAAAATATTTCCAAATTGTCCAACCTGGAATTCTATTCATTCGTATTTTATGGAATCTACTCATTTCAGTAGAAGGAAATATCTTTGAGGGACAAGATTAATGAACCAAAGATTCAAATCTATGTTTTAATTTTTTTAGGTGGTTTCAGTGATTTTGTTTTTTAAACAGACGTAATATTTTCGAATGTTCCTGAACATACTCGTGCAGAGAAATTAGTTTTTCTTTGAGTCGGTGTTTAGTCAGTGCGCACAATTTAACCACTTGTCAAAGACTGATGAGCTGTTTATGGCTGGTAAGCACATGGATAAACACACAGATATGACATTGATGCAGGGTGGCCTTGATGCTTAGAAATAGGACTGCCAGGGTAAACAATTCAAAATAACACCTCTGCAAATGGTAAATTGTTATTTAAAAATTGAGACAGTACTGAAAAAGGTGGCCGCTGACTGGTAGAGAGGTCTGGTCTACACTTCCCTCTAACTCGTGTGGGTGCTTGGCTATGCAGTAACTGAAATGCTCCATTGCAAATGGCCTTTCTTGCTGTATAGCTGGAAGTGGACTTGTATGATTGAATTTACAGTATCTGAAGAGATAGAAACATAGAAAACATAGAAAATAGGTGCAGGAGTAGGCCATTCGGCCCTTTGAGCCTGCACCACCATTCAATATGATCATGGCTGATCATCCAACTCAGAACCCTGTACCTGCTTTGGGTAGATGGCTGGGTATTGAGAGTTGTGGGGATCTATTTTATTTTATTGGGGATACAGTGCGGAATAAGCTCTTCCAGCCCAATGAACCATACTGCCCAGCAACCCAGCTGTTTAACACTGGCGTAATCACAGGACAGTTTACAATGACTGATTAACCTATTAACCAGTACGTCTTTGGACTGTGGGAGGAAACCGGAGCACCCAGAGGAAACCTGTGTGATCACAGGGAGAGCGTACAAACTCCTTACAGGCGGCACTGGAACTGAATTCAGAAATGCCTTGAGCTGTTACAGCATCGCTCTTACCACTACGCTACTGTAGCGCTCACAGATCTGGCAGAAACTGTCCAAGCAAACACAGGCTGGCTCTTCTACCATTCCACCCAGGCATGATGATGGCTGAAACGGGAAGTGCATTTAAAGATGCAGTTGTAACATTGGAATGAAAGCACGTTCCCATAAATAGCTATCGGGTAAATGTCTAGTTAATTTGTTTTCAGTTTGACTGATTGACTAAGACTTGGGGATTATTCCCGTCCTCTTCAAAATTCTTGAGAGAAGTTTGAGCTTCAGTCTTAACATCTGTCTGTATGATAGCATCTTCTTAGTGAGCAGTGAACTGCAATGAGTCACTTGGAATTGCAATGTTAGCAGAATCAGATTTAAGTTTATTATCACTGACATATGGCATGAGATCTGTTGTTTTGTGAAAGCAGTGCGTTGCAATGCACACAAAATTACTACAGGTTACAATAAGAAACACAAAAGTAAGTGCAAAAAGAGAGCAAAATTAGTGAGGTAGTGTTCACGACCGTTCAGAATTTTTATTTTATTTATTGAGATACTGCGCAGAACAGCTCCTTCCTGTTCCGCGCCACCCAGCAACCCCTGAATTAACCCTAAGACAATCACAGGACAATCTACAATGACCAATTAATCTACCAACTGGTAAATCTTTGGACTGTGGGAGCACCCGGAGGAAACCCACGCACTCACGGGGGAGATCGTGCAAACTCCTTACAGGCAGTGGCGAGAATTGAACCCAGCTCGCCAGGCTGTGCTAGCCACCACACTACCGTGCCGCCGCACTATATTGTGGAAGAGTAAGCTGGTAGCGGGGAAGGATGTTGAGTGTGCATCTTAAGGCGCCTGTACCTCCTCTCTGTGGTAGTAGTGAGAAGAGGGCACGTCCTGGATGGTGAGAGTTCCAGTGATGGATGCTGCCTTTTAAAGTGGTCCTCAGTGGTGGAGAGGCTAATTGGAGCTGGCTGGGATTTGACAACTCTCTACAACTCTCTGCATTCCTGTGCATACCAGACGGAGATGCAGCCAGTCAGAATGCTCTCCAGAGTACACCTGGAGAAATTTGCTGACACACCAAATCTCCCCCAAGCTCCTATTAAAATATAGACACTGACGTGCCTTTGTTATGATTGCCCAAGACCTGTGCCTTGGACCCAGGAGAGATCATCTGAGATGTTGACAGCCAGAAGCTTGAAACTGCTCACCCTTTCTACTGCTGACCCCACAGTGAGAACTGGTGTGTGTTCCCCTGACTTTCCCCTTCCTCAAGCCCACAATCAGTTCCTTGCTCTTACTGATGCTGAGTGCAAGGTTGCTGTTGTGACACTGACCAGCTGATTTGTCTCATTCCTGTGCGTTTCCTCGTCACCATCTGAGATTCTTCCAACGATTGAGTCATCGGCAAATTTGTAAATGGTGTTTGAGCTGTGCCTATCCACGCAGTTGTGGATATAGAGAGAGTAGAGCAGTGGGCACATCCTCGAGGTGTAACTGGATAGACTGTTGACGAGAAGGATTTGTTATTTCCAATCTGTACTGACTGTTTGCTCCCAATGAGGAAGTCGAGGATCCAGTTGCAGAGGTCCAGGTGTGAAGCTTGTTGATTAGTATGGAGGGGATGATGGTGTGGAATGCTGAGCAGCCTGACCCGGGCTGAGTGTTGAGCTAGTGAGGTTGTATCTGCTATAGACCTGTATGATCAGTGTCAGTGGGCAAATAGCAGTGGACCCAGGGCCTTACTCGGGCAGGAGTTAATTCTAGCCATGATCAACCTGCCAGACCACTCCCATCACTGTAGATGTGAATGCTACCAGGAGATGGTTGTTGAGGCCGCTCATTGTGCTCCTCTTGGGCGCTGGTTTGGTCGATGCCCTTTCAAAGTGGGTGGGAACCTCCAACTGCAACAGGAGAGAGGCAACCTTGGAAATCTTAACTAGAATTCCCTATACTTTGCTCGTGCATAGCGGATCCGTTACAAGATCTTTCTCAAACAAGAAGCTTAGATAATGTGAGACACTCTGGAATCAACAAGATAAGAGAGGGATTGCGCTATTGATTACTTGCATTGGAGTAGTTAGTTATAGAATTTGTCTGTGGTGTTGATTAGTTACTTAAAGAACTTCATAACACTATCACTTTGTGAGATGTAAAATAACTTGTGTAGATTTTGAATGCCTTCTACTCTGCTCATATCACAGAATTAAAACAGCCTTAAGAAAAGTAATGCTGTTGCTACAGATTGGGAAACATTGTGCTCATTGATTTCTCCTTGGCCCAAAATTTGTTCTGGCTAAAATCATGAAGAATCTTTTTTTTTCCTTGGTTGTTTTCAGAACCAGCTTTGAAATGATTGCTCATTTTAGCTACATAAGTATCACTAGGTTTCAATTCACTTTCAAGTCCTGGTAGATTGCCAGATACTAAATTTTAACATGGCTAGCTTCAAAAAACGCTGCTTTGTTTGTTATGGACAATATGTATTTGAACCATTGCATTCTCCCATTTTCCTCAGAAACTGAAAATAAAAATTGTAGATAATCACAGCTTGTCGATTCAGTAATGATTTGAAGCAAAGAAGATAGGTTAATTATCCTATGAGCATTAGAAATTGGACATGTTTTATTCCAATATCCGAGTGTGCCAAAATAAGATTTTGGTATTTAAATATTTTTTATTCCAAATATATGAAATTCCTTGACAATTATATAATTTATCGAGTCAAACCAACAGATCTTGGAGTTGTTCTGTTACTCCTATAAAATATTTTTATTGATGTTCTCCATAGTCTTTAATTCAATAATAAAATTTAGAGTTGAGTTCTTGCAATTTGGGGTGCTAATTGGTCCTCCCTCCTTTTCTAGGAGCTTAACGAATCTACGTCACACACTAAAGCAAATATTGCTGACTTGGAGTTTAATTCGGAATATGCTCGAGACTCAAGACCACAACAGATCGAACTGTTGCATGAACAATTAAATGAGGGACACAGGTCACTCATAGATACTTATGAAAAAAATGAGACACACACAGAATCACCAGATCTTCAACTTCAGGATAAAATACCTGTGGAATCCAAGAAGGTTTGGACTAGGCAGCAGTTCGACTTAATAAGCTTTAAAACTTAGTAGATATTTATAAAACAAAAGTGTCAAATGGATATAGTGTGTTAAATACCAATGGACAAAAGTAAGAATTTAATTATTTTGAATATTTAAAGGATGTCAAGTAAATGCCTGAAATGAAAATGGGAAATGAGGCCATTTGCTTAAGGTTTTTCTAGAGATTTCAACACTAATATATTGGATATATAAATTAAACTCCAATAATCCATTATCCTGCAAATGGTTCAGTATCGGGCTCACCAGACGATGTTTACAGTTTACACTCACCAGGGCCTCAGTTTATGTCCTCCGATTCCACTCACTGGCTCTCTGGTGGGTGTGCTCCTTTCCAGTTCTGCCACTACCTTCCTGCCATCAGGGCCCGGGTTTCTGTCCCCTCTGCCTGCTCTTCCAAACTCCACTTCTGTTGACCAGAGTTCTGGTTCCAAACTCCACTTCTGTTGACCAGAGTTCTGGTTCCAAACTCCGCTTCTGATGACCAGAGTTCTGGTTCCAACCTCCGTTTCCATTGACCAGAGTTCTGGTTCCAAACTCCACTTCTGTTGACCAGAGTTCCGGTTCCAAACTCCGCTTCTGATGACCAGAGTTCTGGTTCCGACCTCCGTTTCTGTTCACCAGGGCTCTGGTTTCTGCCCTGCCTTTAAACTCATCTGATTTTGTTGACCACCCTGTCTTGAAATTTACCTGGTTCCATTTCCCAGGCTCCCTCAAAATTTACCGGTTCTTGTTTTCCACTCCCCCTTTAAGCGCCTCAAACTTACTGAAATACTACAGTAATCACACCTTTTAAAAGGTGGATTTTTAAAAATCTGTGGGAATATTGATTAAATGACATCTGATAGTCTGGAAAATTTGCTAATCTGTCACCATCAAAGTCCCAAGTGTGCTGGATTAACAGAATTTCACTTAATAGACTTAAATTAGAAATAAACTGAGGTCCATTGGCTGTTTTAAAGAAAATGTGCTCAGCCGTTTTTAGTATGGTTTAATGTGAATTGGGTATATGGTGCATAACCCAGGTACTGAGAAGAAATTCCATGGGATTTGAACCAGTGTGTATATTGTGCATACATGTGCATTCTAAACAGACCGTGTTGATTATTTGTGTGTCTTTGTGTTCAGCTGCAGTGCTTTCAGTAACCCTCCTAACCAATGTTCATTGAGTCAATCTTGTAACCTGTTTGCCTTGCCTTTTCCAGATACTTTTGTTCCGTTAACCGCAATGGCTCACATAATGAAGATAATGCTTTGCAGTGGATCTGAAAATGGTCATTGAAGTGTTCATTGTGGTTTATAACTGCAAGACCACGTGCTAATAGTTCTTGTCATTGTCGTTCAATAACAACTGATTCTTTGCTGCTTCTAAAACATATTTCTGTGAAGTCTCCACACAGTGACTTCCCTAAGTATTTGTGACACATCTTGCTCAATTGTACTAATTCATAATGTGGTATCTGTAGTGTATCTAAGGGCTGGAGATGAGAGCAGATTGCTTGTGACTGCTATTTACATTCAAGCAGCTCTTTGAAAAATTGTCTCAGCCAAGTATTCTTCATGGATATCTGACTGTATACTGTAAGCTTTTTATCTATAAGTTACATTAATTTCTAATTGGCAACAGCACCCACTAATTTTCTTTCATCAGTCCTGAAATTTAATCAAGCAGTTTCCATCCATCCAGTTTACTAGATTACAAATGATTTATTTTCAAGCACAGCTTTCAAAATCTTAAATATTCTAGATAAATTCTTAATTATAATTGAATAAACTGGAAGTTTTATTGACAACTGCATGTTCATGATTGAGTTTGATCAATTAATGTTAAAGTTTTATTGGTTTATATCAAAAATCTGCTATATGTCTGTCGTGTTCACCCAGCCAGAGATATTCTATAGATAACACTAGGGTTATATTTGAAAATGCTGGTTATGAGAGTTAGCAGAACACAAATGGAAATGGGGAATATACGTTTTTGTTTCTTTACAGTCTCGACAGGAGCAACAGGAGGAATGCAAGCAAAAGTTGAATGAGATCGGTACTTGGCTGTCTCAGACAGCTAACATGGTAGCCAGTCACCAGGTGGCAGTGAGTGAATGTGACCTGCCGGCTCTTCACGAGCAACAGAATGCGATTCAGGTTTGTGATAGCAATTCTATGATCAAGGAGCACCTTCTGCATTAAATCAGTCTGTTTCCCCATCATCAGATCTGAACACAAGGCAAAAAGAAAGGGAGATCCTCTTTTGAAGGACGAAAGCAGAACCTAGAGCCCCACGGTAGCATACTTCGATAATAAATTTACTTTGAGCCCCACAATAACAGGCAACTTCCACTTCAACCCTCTGTCTCAAGAATCTGGATGTTGATTTAAAGCATTTACTGAAATGGAGCAGAAATAATAGGGATTTCTGGATGACCTGAAGGAATAATATCGGAAGGCCAATGTCACTAAAAAGAAATAGAGCGAGTTTAATGATTATTTCTAGAACTGTAAATCGGATTTAGTAAATATGGTTGTAATGAATTAAAGTGGGATTTTGCAAATAAGCTAATATACCTATGAAGTGGAACTTGCTATGAGGAAGAATGCACTTGACATTCAGTTGATTCCAACAAAATGAAATGCAGCAGCTCCTTAGAAATGTTTAAACAAGATTGTGTAAATCATACTAAAAGACTCGGAGTTTGTTGCCCAGTACTTATTATTTATTATTTATGTAATATGAGTTGGATATTTTTCAACTGCAAAGTCATCAGTAGCGAAGTAAATACAATATCCAGACATGCTTCAGCTGTAACAGTAGCTGCACATTTCAGTCCTCAGCCAGGACAGTAGCAGTCTGGCCCGGGATTCCAGCTTGGTGAGAAACTTGGAAAGATAATCAGAGCGACAGGACCGGGACAGAGTTGACCTACAAACTGGTTAAACTGCTGTCAGCTGCACAGGAGGTAGCTGGCATGGGGACTTCTATAGGAACGTTATATTAAACACTTGAGAAAGCAAGACAGAGGAAATTCATAAATAAAGAGTGTGGCATTGAGGTGAAAGCATTACAAGTCAAAAAGGTGAAGGTACGGAGCAGTGTGTTCACAATGTATCATGGAGAAGCTGCAACTGAGAAATCTATTATAATTAATACTTACAAATGAGCTCATGCAGACGTATCACCTGAAGTTCAAAGTACATTTATTATCAAAGCACGTATACCATACACAACCTTGAGATTTGCTGAGGAGAAAGAACACTAATCGTGCAAACAATAAAAGTAAGCAAATGGCATCCAGAATGGAAGTTCACGAAAGTGAGCCCACAGACACAAAGCCAGCGGCTAATTCAGAAGCCTGCCAATTGCAGGCCACAGCATCAGTTCGGCGTAGAGAGGAGTAATTCAGAATTATCTTTCAGGTATTCTGCAAAAGTAGAATGCATGTTGTTTATAATTTATACCTGACTTAACTCTTCATATGCAACAGAGCTAACTATTTTTTCAGCACAGGATTTTTAACGTTTCTGTGCATTAAAGCTTGCAATTTGCCTTTCCCCGAAATATTTTTTTATGAGATGGACCATCATTTCAGAGTTAAATTCACTTAAACTCTTTTCATAAACCACTTTTTATTAGATCTCCAGTTTGATAATTCAAATGAAATTCAGTACCTTTACAAATGTCATTGAGGTAGTTAGCAAAAGCAGAACTATTCTGATATATGTTCTACTTCTCAAACTGCTTGTACTAATTTGCTTCAAAACAAAATAGCAATTGTGAACTATTTTTAGAATTTCCAATTGGATCCACTCTGTATGATAAAAAAGACATAGCAGTGGGCTCACTATGAACTGGGCAGTCTTTGTACTGAAGGGATGTCTGTGCAAAATTCAATGGGATCTTAAGTGTTATGATGACTTCAGAACAGGCACATCTTAAGAGAAATTCTCCAACGCAAGACAGTTTGCAAATGCTGGAAATCCAAGCAGCTGCAGACTTTCTGTGTGTTTGTGTTGCTTGAGAGAAATTCTGCTGTGTCAGAAATGAGTGGCCTAACTTCAGTAATCAATGGATGTTTGTATCTGAGCATTTTATTCCACCTATAGAACCTAACCTACTTGACTTTAGGAACTGATATGGGGATTTCTGAACAAATGTGTTGAAATTTCTCAAGATTAAAAAAAAAAGACTTGTAGGCATTTTAGTCCAAGACTTTTCACAAGTGAGGGGGTAGAAACTTTACCGGGCTCAACATCTAGTGACTAAAACCAAATATAGCAAGTTTACTAGGGCAAAATCCTTTGGAATTTGGGGAATAATCTTTTGTTTTAAATAAATGTGTGCTTAAAAAAAGGTTACAGGAATTTGATCCAGGCAGGAAGAACAGTACATATAGGTGTAAAATAGATTGTCATTAGTTTTTTTATCTTTTTTCACAAAATTCTGATTAAATTATCTTTGCTGATACATTCCCTCACAGGCATTACAAAAAGACATGCAATCACGGGCTGCTGCTATGGAGGATGTGATCAAAGCCACAGAACATTTATTGGAGGAAAACCAGGGAAAGCTAGATTCGGAAGAACTGGTGGAAGTTGAAACGAAACTGTTGGAAGTTAAAGCTCAGCACAAAGTCTTGAGTCAAAGTGCTGAGAAACTTCAGAAGCAAGTAGACAGTGCCTTAACAAAAGCTGTCCAGCAAGAAACCGAAAAGGTAATGCCTGAGAGAAAATCTGTAAACGTGTTAAAAGTCACTACAATATATTCTCAAGTTACAGCAGTTCAAGGAATGGAAATTCACCCTTATGGAATTTATAAGTCACTACCAGAAGATTTGAGATGCAGAATAAAAATTAACACTTGCAGAATTTGTGTCAGAGAGAAAAATAACTAAACAAACCTAAAATGCAAAAGAACCAGTAATTTTCGTCAGTTTTTGTCAAGATCTTGCGTTACAGAGAATCTCCAGATGGATAGCTACATAGCCTCAGAATAGAGGGGCATCTATTTAAAGTGGAGATGAGGAGGAATTTCTTTAGCCAGGGAGTTGTGAATCTGTGCAGTCCATTGCCACAGGTGGCTGTGGAGGCCAAGTCATTGGGTATATATATATAAGGCAGAGTTTGATGGTTCTTGAGCGGTCAAGGGCACGAAGGGATACGGGGAGAAGGCAGGAGATTGGGGCTGAGAGGGAAAATGGATCAGCCATGATGAAATAGCAGAGCAGACTCAATGAGCCAAACGGCCTATTTCTGCTCCCATATCTTTGGTCTTATGATTTTCTAGGAACGCAGCCTTTCCATACCATGGGTGTACTGTACTGCAATAGCTGTTTTATATTGGCAAACAATGTTTTAAAGAATAGATTGAAATAGCAGCAATTTAATGATGCTTAGAATATAACATTTTTATAGTTTGCATAGAAAATGACAGTTTGGCCATGAAAATATCAAGTTTGCACATAGTAATCAACAGCTGTATAAAAGATAATTCCTAGACAGAATAAGATGGATAAGAACATAAAAGCTTTGTTATTATCCTTCTTCTAAAGTAATTGTCCTGCGCATGTTAGCTTTTCAAGTAACAATGATGCAGATGGACTTTGTGCCACGAGTAGCACGGTGAGAATTGGTGGTGGGTTGTGCAACTGAAAGTTAACTTGGGTTTGGCCTTTGGTGTAGGAGGCGGAGAAATGGAAATAGCCACTCTGCATCGTGATTATGAGCAATGGAGCTCTCGCCAATGTACAGAGCACGAGGCACGTGACTGAAGATTTCAGTTTTCCAGAAGACACTCACAAGGTTTAGGCTATGCCATAGGCTTTGTGCAACCAAGGATCATGTTGATAGTGGTGGCACAGTGATAGACAACAGAACAGAAATGTCGGAGGGTAAATGGTGGTGGCCTCACACTAGGAGAGAGCAGTTGACCTGGAGGTGGAGATTTGTGGGTGTTTTTTTTTTTGCAAAGGTGGGGGACATTGGGATACAGAAGATAGAATGCAAGCTGCTAAGAGCTAAGGTAAAGGCAGGGCAGAGAGAAACTGGGGTGGAGTTGGAGAAAATGGAGTGGGTGAGATCATTTTTGTGTGTGTGTGTGTGTGTGTATATAATTAGAGAGTGTCAGTGTGCCTGTTTTGGCAGCAGAGCCTGGTCTTTTAGTATTTTTAATCTCCTTCCCATTAAGACATATCTGTGGGCAAGACCATATCGTTATCCATGTTCAAGTTTGGTTGGGTTGAGTAGTTCTCCAATCTTGGCCATTTGCAAATATTTTGTCACCGTGTGAGGAGACATGGTCAGTGCACTGTTGATTATGATGTGTCCCCCCGAATGCTTGGCCTTTATATACTTTCCAGTCAGCTGAGTGAAAAGTATATTAAGGCCAACCATTCGGAGGACACGTCACAGTCAGCAGCGCACTGAGGCAGTCTCCTCGCATGGTAACGAAACGTTTGCAAGTAAGTTGCCAAGATTGGAGAAGAACTCAACCCAAGCATCAACAACCTGAGCTACACATCTTCCAAATTATGTTCATGTTTAGTTGAAGTGGTTTGCAATGGTCACAGAATTTACGCACAGGAGCTTTGCCTAACTACAGGAGAGAATTTTTAAATGCTGCTGAAAAGCATCGGAACTTATGTGAAAACTTGATCATATCTTCGAACTAATAGAATTTTGTGATTATAGGCCAAAGCAGAAGAGGAACTTGAAGAAAACAAGGTTAAAATAGACAGTCTTTTGGAGTGGCTGTCAGCCCTGGGGCAGCAGGCAGTGTCGCATTCCCATCAAGCAGGGCCCCAGGAGAAACAGAATGAGAAGCGTGCACTTGGTATCGGTGAAGATGAAGTGGATGCACTCGGAAATGGTTTACAACCGCAAGGCCAGAATGATGTCATGGATTCTCTCGCTGGGATGGGAGGAAACCTGAACCAGCAGCAACAGGCACTGAAGGTATAAACTCCTCCAGGGGCTTTGGACATGCGCATGTTTAATGGCAAAACAGAAAATCGCTGCTCTGTTCTTTTGTCCTTAATGTCCCATAGAACTAATGTCATAGCTTAAAGAGAATCTTTGTACATTATAGAGTCAAGAAGTCAATTTTGGTCATCATCATTATGTGCCATGTCGTATGACATCGGCAATCATGGTCTCATGACCATGATTGTTCTTGGCAAATGTTTCTATTGAAGTGGTATGCCATTGCCTTCTTCTGGGCAGTGTCTTTACAAGACAGGTGACCACAGCCAGTATCAATACTCTCCAGAGATAGCCTGCCTGGTGTCAGTGGTCGCGTAACTGAGACTTGTGATGTGCACCAGCTGCTCATACGACCATCGACCACCTGTTCTCCTGGCTTCATGTGACTTGGACTGGGGGGCGGGTGCGGAGCAGGGAACTAAGCAGGTGCCACACCTTGCCCAAGGGTGACCTGCAGGCTAGTGGAGGAGAGGGGCATAGGGGCATCTTGCACCTCTTTTGGTAGACATGTGTCTCTATCGCACCACCCAATGTTGATAAACATCTTAAAATTTTGAAAATACGTAGCAGACCAGGTCGCATCTATTTCCAGAATTTTCTATTTCACATTTTGATTCTTTGCAAAAATTGGCTTTACTAGATTGTTTGTGGAACCTGCTGCCACTTTTACTATGAAAGCAAAATGCTGTTGGAAATCAAAAATAAAAACACAACATATTCAGCAGGTTTTTTTTAGAGGGAGAAACAAAATTAATGCTTCAGGTCATCCTTTTGTTTAAATTGGGAGAAGTTAGAGATGGAAGAGACATAGAGAAAGGGAGGGCTGAGAGGAGAGAAAAGGGAAGATAGAGGGATGGATAGTTGGAGAGACTAAGATAATTAGTGCAAGACAGAGGAAGGTAACAATAAGACAAGGGCAAATCTGAAGGAAGTGTATGTTGGAAAGGTCAAATTATTCATTGGAAATAGCATGGTTGTTGGGAATCTGAAATAAAAATGCTGGGTATGCTGACCTTCTCAAACTTTCAAACATGGAGCGCCATTTGTAAGAACAGGTTTCAATTCCCACTGCTGTCTATAAGGAAGTTGTACATTCTCCCGGAGACTGCATGGGTTTCCTCCGTGTGCTCGGGTTTCCTCCCACAGTACAAGGACATACGAGTTAATAAGTTGTGGGCATGCTGTGTCGGCTCTGGGAGCGTAGCAACATTTCCGGTCTGCCCTGCATAATCCTCACTGATCTGATTTGACATAAGTGACACATTTCGCTGGGTGTTTTGATGCACGTGACAAATTAAGTGAAGAAGAGTCCCCTCATGTTCCCCTTAAACTTTTCACCTTTCACCCTTAACCCATGACCTCGTTGTAGTCCCACCCAACCTCAGTGGAAAAAGCCTGCTTGTATTCACGGTATTGATACCCCTCTTAATTTTGTATACCTCTATCAAATCTCCCTCAATCTTCCAAGGAATAAAGTCCTAACCTATTCAATCTTCCCTTATAACTCAGGTCCTCCAGACCCGGCAACACCCTTGTAAATTTTCAACTTTTAGATTTAAATTAAATCTGACCTTTAAATTAAACAATTTATTATGTAGCCAAAACAAAATACTACAAAAGTTATTAACCTGGAATAATCAGTAACAAGAGTGGTGTCTGGGGAGAGATAACCTGTTAACATTTCAAAGTTAATAGACGTCTTATCAGAAGTCCTAAATAGATCTGAAGTAATGTCACTGTCCTGAAGAGTCATATGTTTCTATCAATATATTGACCAACCTAACTTCTAATTAAGTTTGAATTGAACTACGATTACTTTGTCCCAATAATATTCAAAGACCTTCCAGACCCTTTTGAACCACGTTTATAACTAACTACACTCTGCTCATTGTTATATAGCCATGCAAGCAGTGAAAGGTGGAAGCGGTGTATTTTACTCACCATTAACAGAGCAGTGGTCGATATTGTGACTGGGGAATCTGAACTAACAATCCAGAGACATCTCACCATGCTAATTTTTCAATTAAAAATGGCTAAACTCAGTGAAAATGTATAGTCGCAGAATCCGGGCATTGATGACCTTCAGGGAAGAAGGTCCTTTCCCAGTTTGGTGACTCCAGTCACCCTAAAAAGTGATCAATTGTTAATAAGCCACTGAACCAGCCTTGTAAGTTATTCACAGCTGCCATTTTAGAACCGAAAATGCATCTGACATGGCAAAGTCACTGTTCGTCACGCTGCAGAGTCCTCTTCCTGAAGGAATAATGGAAGAATACACACAAAATACTGGAGGAACTCAGCAAGCCAGGCAGCTTCTATGGAAAAGAGTACAGTCGGCGTTTCAGCAGGAAGTCCGAGGATGTCCTAAGGGCAGCCCACTAGT
Source organism: Hemitrygon akajei (assembly GCF_048418815.1). Lineage (NCBI taxonomy): Eukaryota > Metazoa > Chordata > Chondrichthyes > Myliobatiformes > Dasyatidae > Hemitrygon > Hemitrygon akajei. Next base: position 15,266,107 of record NC_133155.1, on the reverse strand, counting down.
GTCATCACAGTTTTGGCATTAACTAGTGTGCCCACATCTAAATAATTCTAATCCATACGCCTTTGGAATGTGGAAGCAAACCATCTCAAGATGACTTGTGATAAATAATTGATTGGGTATCTGATATGATAATGCTACTTAAAGGTTTTAGACTCGAAGCAAATCTGGACTGTAATGTTTTTTTTCGTTTGTATGTTTCAATTGTATTACCACTAAATAGAAATCTTAAAATCCCCAAGACAATTTGTAGCAATGAAACTGACCCTAGTACACGTTGCCTTTTATTTAGGAACATCATGAAATGTTGTTATCACAGCAGCAAGCTTTTGTGTTAGCGACGCAGTCAGCTCAGTCCTTTCTGGACAAGCATGGCCATAATCTTTTGCCAGAAGAGAAGAGACAACTGCAGAGTAATCTGAACGATTTGAAGGAGCAGTATGAGACAGCACTGTTACACGCAGACACTCAGCTGAAACACGTTCATGCCTTACAGGAAGAACTCCAAAAGTTTCTGAAAGGTAATTGAAAGAATTAATTCATTCTCCAAATTTCAATACTAATCTGTTTACTCAGAGTTGAAAAGAATTAAGTAAGATGACAAGAAGCTGCATGTGGTTTGGAAAAACATGAATTTTTATTTTATTAAAATACAGCACTGTACAAAAGGCTTAGGCACATATATATAGCTGAAGTGCACAGTACTGTATTTGTCAACGTGGAGCGGAGAGCGAGGTTGTAAGTCTGGCGGGAGCAAAAGATGTTGGGAATGGTGAGGGTGGTGTTCTGCGGGAGGGGTGTGGGGCAGGTGGCAGAGAAGGAGTGCTGGGGCAGTGGGGTAGGGAGGTGAGGTGTCGTGTGGGTGCAGACACATCCACCCTTGAGACACCAGCAAGGTCATTTGATTCAAACAATTGTGGTTTATCAATCTTTACAGAATGTCTGTCTAGTGCGTCCTGCTCCTTCCTCTCTCCTTTCCCCTTCTCCCAACCATGATTCCCCTCTCCCTGCCCCTTTCCTACTCTCAGTCCACAATAGAGACCCGAATTAGTTTTATCATCACTCACATAGGTCATGAAATATTTTTTTGTTGCAGCAGTATGGTGCCACACATAGAATTATTATAGTACTGTGTAAAAGTCTTAGGCACCCTAGATATGTATACCTACAACCCAGAGATTAGCTGTAGTAATTATTACAGATTAAATCTAAATAACTTGGGGCATGTTCTGACCATTTTGAATGCTCTAAAGCATAAACCACCTCAGTTATTTGATAACCATCTTATTTTTTTTAATAGATCATGGTGAGTTTGAGGCCTGGCTAGTTCAGTCTGAGTATGATCTGGAAGAGTTAAAAGCTGGTGAAATGGACTCCAATTCATTGCAAGTCAAGCTCCAGAAACAGAAGGGTTTCTCTGAAGATGTTATTTCTCATAAGGGTGATCTAAGGTACATCACGATCTCTGGGCAAAAGGTTTTGGATGCTGCTGATGCCTTTGCTGAAGCTAACACCAGTGAAGACTTCAAGGCCCCTATCGACCCCTCCGTGACCAGCACTCTAGTGAAGGAGAAGTTAGAAGATGCCAAAAGTCGCTATAGCATGCTTCATTCCAAAGTATGACGTAATTTATTTTGTTAATATAATGATACTTAAATACTTGCATTGTATTTGACGATTTCAGTTACGTTTAAGTTTGGTGAATTTATTTGCATGTAGATAAACTGACAGATATGCTGGCCGGTGGTGTAGTGACTGCAGGGCGAGAGCTCCCGAGTTCGAATCCGGCCGGCTCCCTTCCATGCTTTCCATCCGTGCCTGGGTTGAGTGTCAAGCTAGCAACTTGACCTCGTAAATAAAACTACCTGGAGAGGGATAGGCTCTGCCGGGTTTCAGATGCCCAAGGCACGCCGTACGATGAGCAATCACCAAAAAGATCGGTGCAAAAAGCTTGTCATGACGGCGCCCTGATGACTCCATCAGGAGTTAAGGGCGCGCGTGCACGCACACACGCACAGTTTTGCAAGTTTTTGCCATGGAAGAGGAATTGTGCTAACCTCTGGCCACTTTAGTTCAGCTAAGTAATTCTTCTTCTTGGGCCTTTAGCTCCCAGTGGGCCTTAGGTATTGATGACCTCCCGCCCGTCTCCTTTGTCCAAAGTCGATGGTATGGTTGGGGTTCATCAGTGTTTCTGCACTCCCCTGTACAGGGGATTGGCCAGTGCAGCTTCCCCAGAGCCCTGATTTAAAAAGATGAGTAAGTCTGCAAACTCCATGCCAGGTCTAACCTGATGCTGAAGCTTTAAGTAGGTTTTGAAGTGTAGGCATTGGGCAAGACCATCTCAGCAAGCTTGTGCTCCACACTTTCAACTCCTGGAGGAGTCCAGCAGTGAAGTACAGCTGGGTAAGTGCAGAGGGAGCCTGTGCAGCAAGTTGAAGACTTGTGAATTTGCATGGGGAGTCAGGCAAAATCCAGGCTTTTGAATAGCTTAAGGCTATTGTTGGACTGTTATTCTCAAACATTACTGTTACATTGTTTGAAATTAATCTTTTTCTAACTTTTACTTAGTGGCCTTCTCCAGGCTGAGCAAGCATCATTAGAATTGAACATTCCCTGCTGAAGGACAGCACATGTTGAGTCAGTGTATAGCTCATTTCTTGATTAGCAGTATGACTCAGTGCAGGTTCAAATACTACCAGCCACTGCAATGGTGTGATATTTCTCATTTTCATTAAGGGTGATCTATTGAACAAAATGGCAAAATATGCCAAATTGAGGTTATTTTAGTTGGGATCCTTAACACTTGCACAAAAGTTCTATGCTTTGAACACCTCCAATAACAGATGAAGCCAGAGCTTAACTATCCCATAGACTATCAGGACTTTCAAAGCGTGGGGTCTTGGGATGTTCTACCTGAGGTCTCCAGAAGCCTTTCCACCAAGCCCCTCAGACATAGAAGGTCTGCAAGATCTGCCACCTATATCTAGACCAGGTGTGGGTGGGCAGGTTATATGGGGCCTACAGTTGACAACTTTGGACTAGTCCAGCTAGTTCCATCTGTTTGTGACTGGTGTCCTACTTGCTTTGGGCCCAACCTGTTCCTGTGTGTATTTTTAGCGGTAGAGTTGGTTATTAAACTTCGATTCAAGTTATTCCTCTGCTTTAACATTTTCTTGCTTCGTCCATCAAAGATTTAGATTAATTATTCCACATCTTATTCAACAAAGCTCATCATTTTGAAGTTAATGATATTTAATTGCTCTGAGTTTGCTCTGTCATGTTTTCATGATGTTTGCCACCTTGCCCATCTCAAAACACTCTAGTCAGTTTAAAGTGGGCAGTTTTCGTTTAGTCGTAAACTGAATTCTCTTTATTTCTTACATCCTTCACATATGTGAGGAGTAAAAATCTTTATGTTACATCTCCACCTGAATGTGCAATGTGCAAATTATAGTAATTTGTAATAAATAGTATATACAGTAAGATATACAACCGAACAGTCAATATAACTTAGAAATACAATACAGTATCGACATTAAGAACCTGAAAACAAACTAAATAACACACACACACACACACACACACACACACACACACACACACACACACACACACACACACACACACACACACACACACTCACTCTCTCTCTCTCTCTCTCTCATATGACTGTAATTCTTTAGTCCCATTAACTGTAATTTGAAAGCAGAGGTACGCTCATTCCCTAAAAATCTTCCTAACAAATATTTCAATTGAATTTGAGTAAGTTTATATCCTGGAAGAGTTGAACAAAAAGAAGTTATTTTCAAACCAAGATATGTATTGGGTTTTTATACATTTCTTTTAAGCAGTTCATTGCTATGATTTTGTTTTGGGTCTTACTGGGGAAATGATTGAATGGTGAATGTATCTGGAGGGATGGACACATCAAGTTAAATGTTTAAAAACTGATAGGTTTCCTGTTACAACCGGAATTAGAAATTTAAATTGGTTCGGCCTTAGCTGGAGCATTGTGTTCACACGTTGTGCCGTCGTGGTTTAGAGCAGCGGTTCCCAATCTGGGGTCTACAGACCGTTCGATTAATGGAATGGGTCCATGGCGTAAAAAAGTTTGGGAACCCCCTGCTGTAGCACGTTTGCCAGTGCTTGGTGACGTTACAGAGGAGATCTGCTTGAATGATAAGAATAGGGGCACAGCTTATATCGAGAGACACGAGAACTTGTCGGGTTTTCTTGCCAGAGCAGGGAAAATTAAAAATTTGGTAGAGAAACTTAGATTAAAGGTTAAAAGAGTGAGTGAAGCAAATTCAGTAATAACTTTGTAAAAGTATTAAGGCTAAATTAAAACGAATGAACTTGCAGAACTGCCGGATTGTTGGGAAAGAACAGAGGCATGGTATTAATTGCAGATAGTACTTGGCAGCATTTCACCACAACTGTGAATCTGAAACATCGATATGTTCATTTATTTGTTTGATTCTCAGTGTGGCAAGCTTGGCACTCATCTCGCCAATATGTTGGAGAAATCTGAACATTTCCACGAGGTTGCTGATGAGCTGAATGTGTGGCTAAATAACTCGGAGGCAACTGCAGAGAGGCTTCTATTGGAAACAATTTCTTCTGATCCAGAAAATTTGCAGAAACAGCTTGAAGATATTAAGGTAAATCTAAGTTATTCTATAAATCACTGCATATTATTACTGATGCTGAATTATAACGAGAGATTTGAAAACCTTGAAATAATATTAATGTGCACCTCAACCAATGTGGGTTAAGGCCAGATGGGAGGTTTTAGAAGTTTAATCTCTGAAATAGGAACTAGGATCACCTTTAATGCATCTGCTTTTAAGGGAAATCTAACAAAGAACAGGCAGCCAATTGCCTTCCTGGTGGCGAGTCGATCATGGAAACTTTTTAAAGATACCAAACATTTCTGCTGTTATGGTGTGTATATTTTTGACCATGTTGTATAGGTTTCCCAGACTTTAGGTACCCCACATTGGCATTAGGCTGGTAATCGGTGACTAATGACATTGATAGCAGAGTTTTGGATTGCCTCGAGGTTACAGTAGTAGATTGGGGGAGGCCAGCATAATCAGGTCTGGTTTTAACAAAAGGATTTCAGCAACAGGTGAGGTGGGTGGAAAGCGGTGATTTTTGGCTTTGGGTATGTGAAACAAAGGTCATTCTGAGGTAAGATTTGTTTTCAAGGTTACAAAGTGTCTGGTTTATTCTATAGAAATGTAGAGTTCCTTTTATCATAAGTATAGAGTTTATTCTGTAGAAATATGAAAATTTATTTATTTGTTTTTGAGATGCAGCATGGAATTGGCCCTTCAAGAGGCGCTGCCCAGCAATTCCCCGATTTAACCCTAGCCTAATCACAGGATAATTTACAATGACGAATTAACCCACCAACCAATAGGTCTTTGGACTGTGGGAGGAAACTGGAGTACCCAGAGGAAACCCACACGGTAGGGGGCGAACGTGCAAACTCCTGACGGACAGTGGCAGGAATTGAACCTGGGTTGCTGGTACTGTAAAGTGTTGTGTTAACCACTACGCTACCGTGCCGCCTTGTATGCAGAGCCTGAAGACACGTACTCAACGCTTTAGGAACAGCTCCTTCCCCTCCACCACCAGATTTTTGATTGGGCAGTGAGCCCATGATTACTTCCTTAGTATTTTTCCCTCTCTTTTTACACTTACTTATTTAATTTAATTTTATATATGTACTTGCTGTAATTTATAGTTTTTATTACAATGTACTGCTGCTGCAAAACAACAAATTTCATGACATATGCTGGTGATATTAAACCTGATTCTGAGTTGGTGTTCAGGGAATTGAAGTATGACAAACCAGTGGTTTCAGTTTTCACAGTATATAGTTGTAGAGTATTTCAGCTTCAGACAGAGAAACAGTCTAACCATTTTGTACCAGTATATGGTTTGTTGGGGGCGGGGAGTGTTGGTTTGGTGAGATAAAGTTGGTATCCATGGGGAAATTGGTGTCATGTACTCGGGTAGGATTACTGGTGTGCATCACATTAATGTGAGAGAGTAAGAAACAATTCAATGGAACAGATGTCGCACAAACTATTGCAGTCAAATCTGTGTTCTCAGTGCTGATGAGCCAAATGATTCCTGCTCATGGTGAAAGCTACCATAAAGTTTACTGCATGTGGCTCAAACTATCATAAAAGTTTTGAATATTTTCATGGTAATTGGTGTCTTTGTCAAGGCTAGCAATGATTGGCTATTTATTTTAGAGCCGTTTGGCATTTATTAGGGCATTTCAGGGTCGGTAAGGAGACTGGAATCACATTTTGACCAAAATGAGGATGATGAGATTGACACTATCAGAAAATGTTCAAGCACCAGGCATTGTAAGTTTAAATCTGTTAAAACTGAGAACCACTTCTTATTTTAACATGGTTTACAATCAGTAATATATACTGGGAAAGAATATATTATTTGTCATCTTTTTATGAACCTTCTGTGTACTGTCAGGTATGGTGGCCGGCTCACAATTAACCTCCAAGTGGCTGTTACTGAAAACTCATATCATAACCGATCCAACTATGAGTCTTCCGATAGCATGGTAGCGCAGTGGTTAGCGCAACGCTTTACAGTACAGGGAACTGGGGTCAAATTCCCACGGCTGCCTGAAAGGAGTTTGTACGTTCTCCCCGTGACTGCGTGGGTTTCCTCCGGATGCTCCGATTTCCTCCCATAGTCTAAAGACCTACCAGTTGGTAGGATAATTGGTCATTGTAAATTGTCCTGTGATTATGCTTGGATTATATCAGGGAATTGCTGGACAGTGCAGCTCGAATGGGCCAGAAGACTGTATCCTGCACTGTATATTAATCAATCAATAAATAGACAGATAAATATCCCAGTTGTTGCAAGGTCCTTGTTAATCCAAACATCCCAATCCACAAAGGAGGCTGTAGTGTTAAGGCTATTTTTGATACTTTTAGATAACCTTCTTTTCAGTCAGTGTATCTCTGTGGCCCACCAGTGCACGATCTCCATCCATCAGTTGTCCTTCACACAGAAAGGATTAATTTAAGTTTGGATCAGTCATTGTGCTTTTTTGCAATTCCAGGTGCTTCAGGGGGATATAGCAGAACATGAAGTCAGTGTGGAAAAGTTACAGAAAGCAGCAAATTCCCTCATGTCCTTGGATGACGACCTTGTTCCAAACCAGGATCACATTCAACAAACAACAGGTATCATTTCAGCTTCCGTCCTTTCTGTCAACATGTGATGATGGAATTACAACAATCAGAAGGGAGTGCTTCTTCCCAGTAAATCAAACATCTTCAATATATGTAAATATATAGCGATCCACCAACTCCTTTGATTCTTTCTGAAATATTTGTTATAATTGATAAGCTTTCAGATGTTGAGTTATCTTTATCTGAGTTATTAGCAGGTTATAAATCTGTTAATATTTGACAAACAGAACTAATAAATTCCAAAGAAGTGTACGCCAGCCAGTGGTGTAGTATCATCCACGCTGGACTTCGAGGCAAAAGGTCCTGGGACCGAATCTGGCCAGCTCTTTGAATGCTTTCGATCTGTACTGAGTTGAGCAACGAGCTAGCAACTCGTAAAAAAAAAAGAGAGACAAATGCTAAAGAAACGGCAAGGTTGCTGCCTGATGCGCCTCACACCACATAGAGGAATATGTATATGTATAAAGAAGTGTACATTTAAAATCAAAAAGCAGTATTTCATAAAGCTCAATGTTACTTAGGAGATAGTGTTTATTAAGTTGTGGGTAGTGATTCAGAATTCCGGTAGTATTGCAGAATGCATATTTATTGAATGATGTTTCTGGTGGAGTAGCACATAGTTTAAGTGTTAGGTTGTATGGAACTATTGCATGAGAAGTATGTAACGGTTTCGAATTGTTAGGCTAATTTTGCCTTATTTGGAGCATTGAAAGTGAAAATAGCACCAAACAGGAATTCTTTCAGGGAATTGTTTCAATCAAAGCAAGAGTATAGTATTAAGTCGTTAAAGAAGCTAATTAGGCTCTAGTTATGCCATACCTGTCAGCTGCTCTGGAAATCAGACAAAGCAAAAATATACAGGGAATCTGAAACACATTTTAAAAAGGCTATGAGTATAGAGTCCAGTCAGGAGCAGTAATGAACAAAGAATAATGGAAATTTTCTCTTTCCAGGCACTCTGTCAGCTTGGCTATTATATATTTTCTGTTTTTATTTATTAGATTCCAAGTCAGCTAAAATTGCTCATATTTTTCCACATTTATCTTGTGTCAGTTGTAACAATAAAATATATTGTAGTTGAATAAATGATATGGGAAGAAACGGTACACTGTTAAGCAAAAGGCACTTCAACAACTATGAACATCTGGCAGTGATGCAGTCAAGGAAGTATTTGGGCTGCGAAGGCACAAAGACCCACAATGAGCGGTAATTTTTCATGCTCTGCTGGGAGTACAGTGAGGAGCCGTGCAATTGAGCACCCCGGCAGTGCAGGATACACGGCTGGAACCACGGTTCTGGTGAGAACGTTAGCAGCTGTTACCGGAGCCTGCCCTCTTTGTGCCTGCACCCCTCCTCCTCGCCCCTGAACTTCACCTGCTCCTCTTGTAGGAGCTGAAGGAAAAGAGATTTTATTGTTCCTCCATTCCCTTCTCCTCACTTCACTTCTGCAGATTTCCTTTTCATTTCCCTATTCCTCATTTTACTCCACAAATACGTGCTATAATCTGACTTCCCTCTCCCTTTTTTCCCTCCCTGCTCAGATTTCTTTTCTCCTGATTTTTTTTTTACCCCTTTTAGTCCTTCTGACTTCTTCCTTTAAAACTTTACTTAAAATCAGAATCAGGTTTAATATAACCGGCGTATGCCGTGAAATTTGCTAACTCTGCGGCAGCAGTACAATGCAATACATGATAATAGAGAGGAAAAGAAAGCTGTGAATTACAGTAAACATATATTAAATAGTTACTTTAAATAAGTACTGCAAAAAATAGGAAATAAATGTAGTGAGGTAGTGTTCATGGGTTCAATGTCCATTCAGAAATCGGATGGCGGAGGGGAAAGAAGCTGTTCCTGAATCACTGAGTGTGTGCATTTCCTGGGTAATGGGGGTCCTTAACGATGGATGCCGTCTTTTTGAGGCATCTCTCCATGAAGATGTCATGAATACTATGGAGCCTACTAAGCTGACATTTGCAACATTTAACAGCAGTTTTGATAAGTACACAGACAGAGAGCCATGGACCAAATATAGATCCTCCCCCTCATACCAGACGGTGATGCAGAAAGATGAAACATAGTTCATCTTTCACCTGGGTTACAAATATTCCGGAAGGAATATTGTTTACTTTCATGAAAACGCTGAAGCTTTATATGGCAAAATCTTCGATATCTCTTCAAATGTCAGCGTAACAGAGTCTTGTTTCCGTTTAGATTCCATCGCACAGAGGCTCAAGAGTTTGTCGAAGGTAGTTTCGGAGCACGACGAGAAGTTGCAAGTGTCAATCGCTCAGTCTCAAAATGTTCAAGAAGGCTTGGATAATTTACTGAATTGGTTGGAAGGTGTTGAAAAGAGTTTGAAAAATCAGGATAATTTGCTGATGTCATCTGCAGCAGTCCAGGATGCCCTTGCCCAAAACACTGTGAGTTTTTGACCGGACATTTGCTTTTTGAAACAGTTAAATGAACCATACTTAGTTTTATCATGTCTTGTGACAGTCTCATAATCATAACCATGATTTTCTGGCATGTCTGTCTAAACAGATTCTTTGTCTCCTCAGCAAGAATTTTGCACTCAGATGACCCATTGGTGGTTAACTCGCTCACTCACTCTCTACCATCACAGTAAAGATATGAATCTCACTCACAGTAGCCTACTGGAACAATCAACAGCTAATTATAGCAATGAAATGTATGGTGAAATGCAGTCGTGTCACTGAATATAAACGAGTATAATTTGTTTTCTGTATTTCTTTTTCCAGAAATTAAAACAGGATATTGCTAGTCATCAAAGCAGCATTAATACCATCCAGGATATGGTCCGTGGTTTTCTTGAAAACACCGATGGAGCAACGGCTTCCTCGCTGCAAGAGAAGCTTGAACAGTTGAACAGCCAAGTGCGAGCGGTGTGCAGTGAGCAGCAGGAGAAGGAGGAGAGGCTGAGAAAAGTGCTCCCCAAAATAGAGCAGTTTGAGAAGCTGATGCAGGACGTCGGACAGTTCATAGAAATCAAGTCTCAGAGCCTGGCAGCTGGAGGAGATCCCAACAAAGATATTGCTCATTTTTCGCAGAAAATGCTGGTGAGTACATTGTAAACTTCTCCTTCTGGCTTAAGTACATGAATGTTCATTTAAATGGGGCTAAAATATCATTTCAGTTAACCTGAAAGATGTTTGACAAACAGCTTGATATGTCCAGCTCCATTCTCAACTACATAACCTATCCCTGTGGTGCGGTTACCTAGCACATTTGGCTGGCAAGCGGAAGGTTGGTGGTTCGATCCCATCTGGGGATGGGAACTGAGGGGTTCCCCTTGACATTTTAACTTAACTCGCCATGATAAAGTAACAAATCACTGATTTGGGGTGGCACGGTAGCATAGTGGTTAGCACAACGCTGTACAGTACAGGCAACCCAGGTTCAATTCCCGCCACTGCCTGTAAGGCGTCTTTACGTTCTCCCCATGACTGCGTGGGTTTCCTCCCACAGTCTGGTTGATAAGTTAATTGGCGATGTAAATTGTCCTGTAATCAGGTTAGGATTAATCGGGGGGAGTACTGGGTGGAACAGCTTGAAGGGCTGGATGGGCCTATTCTGCGCTAGATCTCAATAAATAAATAAATTCATATATAAGTAATGACACAGTCCATGCCCAGTATGTGTACACCATTCTTTTTTTTGGAAATGTGTACACCAGTCGCTCATCCTTAATCACTGTTGTGAGGGTGGAGATGAATGGCCTTCTAGACAGCTGACAGTACTTTCATTTAGCCAACATGCATGCTGCACTGTTGCTAAATAAGCAAAGATTTTCCATGGTTGTACCACTGCTCAGACTTCCCTCAGCAAGCTCTTCAGACCAAAATGTAAACTGGAACAGACTCATTCTTGTCATGGACCCCCCCAGAGGAGTTCATGTTCATGGCTCAGCTCTTGACCGTCCCAAAGCTCCAACTACAAGGTGCGCAACGAGAATAACAAATGTACTCGCCTCACCTGTATAACATGGCCACCACATTGGCCGACCCTTGACACTGAGGATGACTTGCTTCCACTCTGGCTCTGTGGGTCTGATAATTAATGAGGGCAATGTGGGAACCAAGAGGTTTCCGCAGGAGGTGTAGGAGATGCCACTATAAGCACCGCTGTAGCAATACCAGGGAACTACAATCCCACCCAGAATGGTGCAATTTACTTTATTTGTGCCACGTCACGTGGCCTACCTGCCCAATTCTGTTATCAGTGGCATGACACCATGGTATGTGCGCCACCCACTGGATGCGCTGAAGCAGTTTGCCTCGGTTCTTTAACAGCATTTCCCAAATAAGTGACAGAAATAGCAAAAAGAGAACCCTCAGTCCCAAACATTGACTCTTTATTCCTCTCCATAGAGGCTGCCTGACCTGCTGAGTTCCTCTGGCACTTGGTTTATGTGTGTTGCATCTGCAGAATCTCTTTTGTTTCCAAATAGCTCCTGGTCTCCCTCCTAATCAACACCTCGCCATGGGTAGTGCAGACTTAGAGGCATGTTGCCACTCCTGTATTGCTGGTATGGGCGACTGAAACATCACCCGCATCCCCACCCTCCCAACAACCATACTCTTCAATCTCATGAATTGTGCTGTTCGTTCACCATATGGATGGGAGAGGCGTAGGGAGCGATGGTAGAACAGAGAAACATAGAAAACCTACAGCACAGTACAAACCCTTCAGCCCACAATGCTGTGCCGAACATGTCCTTACTTTAGAAATTATCAAGGGTTACCCATAGCCCTCTATTTTTCTAAGCTCTACGCACCTATCCAGGAGTCTCTTAAAAGATCCTATGGTATCCACCTCCACCACCATCGCCGACAGCCCTTTCCATGCACTCACCACTCTGCATTAAAAAAATATTACCTCTGACATCTCCTCTGTACCTACTTACAAGCACCTTAAAACTGTGCCCCCTCTTGTTAGCCATTTCAGCCATGGGGAAAAGCCTCTGACTATCCACACGATCAATGCCTCTCATCACCTTATACACCTTTATCAGGTCACCTCTCATCCTCCGTCGCTCCAAGGAAAAAAGGCCGAGTTCACTCAACCTGTTCTCATAAGGCATGCTCCCCAATCCAGGCAGCATCCTTGTAAATCTCCTCTGTATCCTTTCTGTGGTTTCCACATCCTTCCTGTAGTGAGGTGACCAGAACTGAGCACAGCACACCAAGTGGGGTCTGACCAGGGTCCATAACTGTAACATTACCTCTCTGCTCTTAACCTCAGTCCCATGGTTGATGAAGGCCAATGCACCATATACCTTCTTTACCACAGAGTCAACCTGCGCAGCAGCTTTGAGCATCCTATGGACTCAGACCCCAAGATCCCTCTGATCCTCCACACTACCAAGAGTCTTACCATTAATTCTATATTCTGCCATTATATTTGACCTACCAAAATGAATCACCTCACACTTATCTGTGTTGAACACCATCTGCCACTTCTCAGCCCAGTTTTGCATCCTATCAATGTCCCGTTGTAACCTCTGACAGCCCTCCACACTATCCACAACACACCCAACCTTTGTGTCATCAGCAAATTTACTAACCCATCCTTCCACTTCCTCATCCAGGTCATTTATAAAAATCACGAAGAGAAAGGGGGTCCCAGAACAGATCCCTGAGGCACTCGACAGGTGCATGGAGTTCTGGTGCATTTCATTGGAACTAGGTAGAATAATAGGTCGGCATGGACTAGATGGACCAAAGGGCCTGTTTCTGTGCTGTAGTGTTCTATGACTTCATGACTCTTAATGTCAGAGGTTGTAGAACCACCACCTTGAAGGTGTACCACGTGTTCTGAACCATCCGAGGGTGATCTTGTGTCAGAAATAAAATAAATGCATCTTTTAAATGAGTTTGAAGTATTCTGAGTATATTTTACAACATTTAATTATATTATTGTAATACTGCTTCCAGACAACACCTTCCTTTGATAAACATGTTAATTTGGCATGTCTCGCACTGTAATATGCTATAATGTTATTTTGGAAAGTACAGAGAACGGGGAAAATTCCCTCTCAAGTGTGATTTATATTATTTTCGTGGAAAGAGCAGCATTGGCATTGGTCAATGAAATTACACATTTAAACGTAAAATAAAGCAGCCAGTCTGTCATTCTTACTTCGAGTATCTATGTGTTTGCTTTACCACAGGATGCTAGCTCTGAAATGGTGAAGCAAAGGGGAGACCTACAGGCTCTACAGCAGCTAGCAGAAGAGCTGACCGCATTTGGCATTTTAACAGAAAAGGATCAGCTCATGGAGACTGTCAAAGACCTGACTAAAGGATACAAAAATCTAGAACTGACCATTAAGAAGAGGTAAGAGACAGAGATTCTTCGTAACTACAAATCTGGGCCATTTCTGAGCTATATTTGTCTTTCTGGAGACATGAGCCCAGAGTTCATTAAAATAAATGTGTTTGCTTTGAGGGGGAAAAAAAGCTGACTAAATCAAAATGGACCTGATTCTTTTGAGTAGCTTGCTTCAGTGTGATTTTTTTTTCCCTTTTTAGTTTTTAACCCACTGTTTTCCTTCCCGTTTTCTTGCTTAGATCCATCAATTTCTGTCAAATGATGAAATGGCTTTTTTTGTTTCAGGGCCTCCAATAGTATTACCCTTCAGCTGGGCAATAGATTGTGTAAAATTTATCAGATCATTTAACTCGCCCTCACTCACCTTGAAGAGCTTGATCAAGTTGTATGTAAATAATAAAGTTCTACTCAGGGAAGCAGTTAAGACATGATGTCTGCAAGTAGCAAAAATGTGAATAGGGTCAATGATGAAAGCAATAAAAAGCTGTTCCTTGTGAAGGCCAGAATGTCAAACTGGAGCAAGGCTGAATATTATAAATCGTGGACTATCCACACTTAAGTGAAAAGCATTATTATCTCAGTATGTTAATTATTTTCAGCAAACGTTTTGAACTCTGGGTTTTTGAAATGCAATAAATGATTCGACACCACCTCGGTTTTACTGCAATAAGTTTGTTAAACTTTACAGGGTGATTGCTTTTGAATTCCTTTTGTAATTGGGTAAATGAGAACCATTAACATTTTGGTCCTCCACTATCTTGCTGCTTGTTGTCCTCTCTGCGCCTTGTGGTGCATCCAGCGGTGGCCTTGCTTTTTCTTTACTACTTTTGTCTGTTTTTTACGAGGCCGAGTTGCTAGCTCGTTGCTCAACCCAGCAAAGATGGAAAGTGTGCAAGGAGCCAGCAGGATTCGAACCTGGGACCACTTGCTCCAAAATCCGGTGCGGATGTCATTACAGCATCGCCTGCCTTCCTCCGCTATCTAATATTCTTTATTTAGAAGACATTGCTTTGCCAGACTTAGGGAAATAAAAGTGGGATCTCCCAGTAGCCACCCATTTTAAATCCCATTCTGATATGTGTTGTCCATGGCCGCCTCCACTATCATGATGAGGCTATACTAAGGTTGGAGGAACAGCATCTAATATTCTGTTTGGGTAGCCTCCAACCTGATAGCATGAACATCGATTTCTCAAACTTCCGCTAATGCTCCCCTTCACCATTCCCCATCCCCTTTTCCCTCTCTCACCTTATCTCCTTGCCCCCCTTATCACCTCCCTCTGATGCTCCTTTCCCCCTTTCTCTAGTGGCCTTCTGCCCTCTTCTATCAGACTCGCCCTTCTCCAGCCCTGTATCACTTTCACCAACTTCCCAGCTCTTTACTTCATCCTCCCCCCCTCAGGTCTCACCTGTCACCTGGTGTTTCTCTCTCCCCACCTTTTAAATCTACTCCTCAGCTTTTTCCCTCCAGTCCTGCAGAAGGTTCTCGGCCTGAAACGTCGACTGTACACTTTTCCTTAGATGCTGCCTGGCCTACTGTGTTCCTCCAGCCTTTTGTATGTGTTGTTAGGGAAATATCTTCTCTCATTAGATTCTTTGCAGTTTTGCACCTCAAGTGAACCACAAATATAAAGACTTCTTGTTGATGTATTTAGCAATATTGATTTGTAGTCACTAGTTGTCCATCAAACTGAAACCACATTTTTCTTTCTGAGTATCACTGGATTTGTCTGAAGTGAGCAGTTTTTTTACCGCTCTACTTGATTACTTTCTCCCTAAATACAAAGCAGCAGTTTAAGAAGTAGTTTTATATATAACAGGCTCAAACTGGCTTTGCATCCTGAAAGAGATCAAACTAATAAATGACGTGCTGTAAAATTGACATTGATTCTCAGCTCGAGCTGATTTGTTAGGTTGTTTTTTTTTGCTGGTGTTATTTTAAAGCCAGTTAATTGGCCGCAGAGTGAACGTGATGATCGGCAGCTCGGAATTGACAGGCAGCAGTGAGCTGTCACTCTGGCTGCTTCATATCTCCTCAGTCTACACTAAGCTGGTGTGAGTCTTCTGGCAACTTCCTGAACAAAGCTGGGTAATTTTTAATTGACGTACAGCGCGGATTAGGCCCTTTGAGCTGCTTCACCCACTTTAATCCTGGCCCAATCACGGGACAATTTACAATGGCCAGTTAACCTATCAACCTATCTTTGCACTGTGGGAGGACACCGGAGTCCCTCCCACAGTCATGGTCAGAGGGAGGACGTGCAAATTCCTCACAGGCAGCGGCGGGAATTGAACCCAGGTCGCTGGTAGTGTGAAGTGTTAACCACTACCATGTAGAGCCTTTGAGCTGTATGTGGCAAATCCTTTGCAGGAGCCTCCATCTGACCTGCCATCAGTACACAGAACCTGCATGTTATTGAATATCTGTGACAGTCACAGGCATTCAGAATTATTATATTTTTATCATTTATTTAGCTATTAAATGTGTTTTATAGGACATAGTGAACACTTGCGTTTCAATTTTTGTTTCAAGTTAATTGTATTTATTTTAAGTAGATTACTTAAAACTCGCCTTCCATTTTCATTGCTTTTTTTTTCCATTTGAATAAATAAAGTCACTGAATAATAGAAGGATTTTTCAGGATAACCACTGGGAAACAGCAGGAAATTAGTACTTCGTCTTGGACCCCAAGCAGAATGCAACATCAGTGTGCAGTTTGGAAGAACAGAAGTTCAGGACCTCCCGACTTTTGAGAATTATGGGGTGAAATCTTGGCAGTTCCATGTGGAAAATTGAGACCTATTGTTGGCTGCTTGAACCTAGCACACAGAGTCCTGACTGAAATCCTTCCTCCTATTGAGAAATAAATAAAGGATGTTATTCAGAATGGTCTTTTCTCGTGGTCACCGTTGCCATGGGAAATGAGAAATGGTAGCTCAAAGTAAATTTAATATCAAAGTACACATGTCACCATATACAACCCTGAGATTCATTGTCTTGTGGGCATGCTCAGTAAATCAGCAAAACAAAATAAGAAAAGTAATGAACTTTGTAATTGTATCCCTATTCTGAAACAGTTCAGTCTACCTAGCAATTTCAACATTAGTGGCATTTTATAACAGCAAATGAGCATGTACAGCTCTGATTGTGTCTCTCTTTTTCAGGGAGGAAGAGGCAATGTCCTGTCAGCAGAATCTGACCGAGTTCACTTCTCTGGTGGAATCAGTTAGAAAATGGTTAAAGGAAACAAAGGCGAGCATTCCAAATTTTGAATCGGCACTTAATACGGACATAATCGAGCAACAGATCCAGGAAGTAACGGTATGTTTATGTACAATAAAACATGTATTATTTGTGCTTTTTGATAGAAGATCGATTTTTTTTTTAGTTTTAGTGTGAAAGTAGATGCTAAAGATTAAATAATCCGTAAATGGGTTTCCTGAATCTTAGTCGGGCAAGTTTGCTCAGCCATGTTATGTGGAAACATTTGCTGTAATTTGGTGGAGAATAGGAAGGAGTATAGCCCATCCAGGATGATGTAATCATCATGTGACCTAATTGTGCATAATATTCTGAGGAAAGAAGCACAAGGAAAATCATGCTTCTGTTTGCAAACGATTGAGTGAACTAGTATGATGAGGCTTCTTTTGATTATCAGGTCCTGTTGGAAGACTGGTCAGCAAAATCTCCACAAATTCAAGAAATAAACCATAAAGGAACTGAGTTAGAAAGTCTCATCATGGAAATAACATCACCTGATACAGCTTCGTTAACTAGCAAGACAGGTAATGTCTTGGATCAAGAAAATGCAGTTGTTTTGTCACTTTTTAAATTTTGTCCTCCACTTTAATGTTCTATATATTATTGAAAGAAGCTACACAAGTTATTTGCTGAAAATCCCTTTCAAGACAATCTTGTGCCACCTTAGAGCATTATCTAAGTTTCCCTTTATCTCTCATGGCATCATAGATCACAGGAATAGGCACTGTAGTCGACTGAGTCTATACTGACCATCGGGCACCCATTTACCCTCATCCCACTTTATCGTCCCACATTCCCATCAACTCTGCCTAGAATCTGCCAGTTACAGGACAACTTATGGAGGGCTCATGTCTTTGGGATGTGGGGAAAAGATCTGAGCACCCAGAAAAAACCCATGCCATCAACAGGGAGAACATGCAAACTCCACAAAGACAGTGCCCAAGATTAGAATCAAACCTGCGTCATTTGAGCCTCTGTGCAGTGCTACCGGATTCTGAAGTTTTCCACAAGCTGATTCACGCCTGTGCTATCATATTGATTTTTACTGAAACACTTTGTAAAACAAAATATGACGCATGCACAGGAGATTGTGTTTCAAGTTGTTTCTTGTAACATTGTCTTATTGTTTCTCATGTTTATTTTACATTATATAGTTAAATGTTGTTTAATTTCTTAACGATCATAGTTTCTAATTAACCCATTCTTCATCAGTGTGCTTACCACATTAACATAGACTAACTTTGTCAATGTTCTTTTCATCTTTAGTTTATTTTTTCTGTTGAGAAAGCAGCAGTGCACTTATTAATTCCCATAATTGATCTGGCTTTATAAATGTTCAAGTACTGGGCATGTATTCAGGGCTATAACTTATTCTCAACTTTCTCTCACTGTTGCATTTTCCCTAACTTACCCTGCTATCAATTGAATTGTTTTAAAGTAAGCATTTGTACTCTGTGAAATAACCTTGGATAACCACGGATAAATTTGGGACACAAGACACTTTGGATGCTCGAATCTGGAGCAACAATACCTCCATGCTTTCCTAATGACATTTCCCCCTGCCATTTCAAAGGTTTCAAAGGTACATTTTATGTCAGAGAAATGTATACAATATACATCCTGAAATGCTTTTTCTTCACGACCATCCACAAAAACAGAGTGCCCCAAAGAATGAATGACAGTTAAATGTCAGAACCCCAAAGTCGCCCCCAGCTCCCCTCCCTCCCCTGAGTAAGTGATAGCAAGCATGATCCCCCTCTTCTCCCACTGGCAGAAAAAAAGCATCGGCACCCATCACCGAGTACTCAAGAGTGCAGCAAAAGCAATGGTAAAGACAAACTTTCAGTTCTCCAAAGACAACGTTGTTCACCCAGCATTCAACATACCACAGGCTCTCTCTCTCTCTCTCTCCCTAATAATAAGGAAGAAAGAGATGTCTCCCCTCTCACTGTGAAACGGAGACATAATAAACAACTCGTTGGTTTACGATGTTAAAGATCTGTTGCGCTGCTTTTTTCGAGCTCTGAGCCTAAAGATCTCAGGTCTCTGGGAACACAGTCAAAGATGTTCCAGCTCCCATAACACACTGGTATGGGACACTAACCTTTGATCCCCCGTCTCCAGAGCCCCGAGATCCTAGGGCTCCAAAGCCGAGCCCTTGGTGTGCCAAACAACGGCCAGTTGTGAAAACCCCAAGAGTGGGTCCCATTCCCACAAAGAACTGTAGTCAGCATGTAACTCCAGGTCAGGGTCTTCAAAAGAACCCTGAAAGGGAAAAATAGAGATATTAAAGATGAAAATAAAGCTGTTTCCAAAGATGCAAGCAAAGGAGTTGCCGTTTAGTGCATCATCACTTCGCTCTGCCCCTCCTTATACATCCCCCTTTTCTTCTCTCACCTCATTTCATCAAGAACTTCCCAGCTCTTTACTTCATCCCTCCCCCTCCAGGTTTCACCTGTCACCTGGTGGTCCTCTCTCCCACCTTTTAAGTCTACTCCCCAGCTTTTTTCCTCCAGTCCTGCCAAAGGGTTTTGTCCCGAAACATCGACTGCACTTTTTTCCATAGATGCTGCCTGGCCTGCTGAGTTCGTCCAGCATTTTGTATGTGTTGCTCAGATTTCCAGCATTTGCAAATTTTCTCTTCTCTATGTTTTAATCCCTAGGTAAATTTATAAGACCATAAGATATAGGATCTTATATATTTACCCAGGGAGTAAAACACGGAGGAATTCTATCTGTAAAGTGATTTTAAATGTCTATAATTTATTATGTAGTAGCTTTTGTGTGTTGGACTTCACCAGCAGAACTTGGTTCCATTTCATTTAGTGAAACCAAATTCTGGAAGAAAGGTACAGCAGGCGTGTGCTCCTAATTTGTACTTTTAGAGCTTGCAGTAGAGGATAAGGTTTTGATGATCCCCAAACGGGATTGCTTATATGATGCAGTTGGTTGCCTTGAGCTAAAGTGGGTTGAGTTCTTCAATCAGTAGAAGTTATTCCTAGCAATGGGAAGGTGATGGAGTCAGTGTATACAGACTAAATATTCTTGAAATAGAAATGAAACGGAAGGAAGTTTACTCCTAGCTAACACTTTTCACAGCCCTTGGGATTTTCTAAATGCCGATATTTATAAAGCAGAGTCACCAACATTAGAGTAGGGAAACATAATAGCTAATTTGAGATTTCCCCAAGCAACAGTGCAAAAATGACCAAGTGACAGGATAAATAATTGGCCTGGAGGCTGGAGAGCTCCCTTGTTGCTCTTCAGATAATACCAAGGAGTCTTCTATACAGCACACACAAAATGCTGGAGGAACTCAGCAGGCCAGGCAGCATCTATGGAAAAAAAGTGCAGTTGACATTTCAGGCTGAGACCCTTCTGGAGGACTGAAGGAAAAAAGGTCAATCAAGAGGACAGATAAGATGTGGTTTGAAGTCTTATCTAAAACGTCGTACCTGCATGAACTCAATTTATTTCACTGCTGCAAAAATGTGTTAATCTGAAGGACACAAGATCTCTAGGGCGGTATACAAGCTCACAGCCATTCTGAAACATAAACATTTATGTCACTATTAAAGCCGAACTCTTATACATTCGGAGAGTTTTCAAAAAAAAGTTTATAAAATGGTGCCCAGTATACAAAATAGATTATGACAAACATAGCTGAAACTATCCATGCTTGCTACGCCCAGTTGTACATTTGAGATTTGTGCACTGCTGCAACACAGTACAAAGGTTTATTTGTACTTTTTAACAAAATGCTCATCTGTAAACTGTGTTTGTTCATGTGCTGTAAAGTTCCACCAAGGGGACCCGTGTCTGTGCTCAGAGTTTGTTCCTAACTTTGGCGTCCCGTGTACTGTTTTGTCTCCCTGTTGTTTGCATAGGTTCTGTGATGATGAATGGTGGGGTGACTGCACCTAGTGTGAATGGGCACCACAGAAACAAAGGTGAGAGTTTTACAAATCTGAGGAGTGTCCATGTTGGGTTTTCTATCCATTTTACTCCTGAGTTAGATTCCCATTGTTGGGAAGTGAATAAAGACATGTCATTGGGAAAAAATGCAAAATTCAGAATTGCATATTTTCATAGTTTTAAACAACACAGTGGGTGACTGGCCTATTGAATCTATGCCAGCTGTCAACATTCTCCCACTCATTGTATCCCCCTGTGACGTACTCTCTCGCATGTGCACAGCAGCTGCCCCAAATCTCCTGATCGCCAGTCAATGGTGTGAACATCAATTTCTCTAACTTCGGATAATTTCTCCCTGCTCCCTCCATATCTTTTTTTCCATTCCCCGTTCAAGTTACCCTTTCAGCCCCTGCTCTTCACCTGCCCACCACCTCCCTCTGGTTCCCAAACACAAGAAGATCTGCAGACCCTGGAAATCCACAGCAACACACACAAAATGCTGGAGGAACTCAGCAGGCCAGGCAGCGTCTGTGGAAAAGAGTAAACGGTCGATGTTTCAGGCCGAGACCCTTCATCAGGACTGGAAAGAAAGAGAAGCAGTCGGAGTAAGAAGGTGGAGAGGGGAAGAGAAGTACGAGGCAGTAGGTGATGGGTGAAACCGGGGGAGGGGTGAAATAAAGAGCTAGGAAGTTGGTGAAAGAGATGAAGGGCTGGAGAAGGGGAATCTGATAGGAGGGGGTAGAAGATCATTCCGCCTTCGCCAGCCCTTTATCTCTTTCACCAATCATCTTCCCACCTCTTAATTTCATCCGCTCCCCCCTCTCCCAGTTTCACCTATCACCTGCCACCTTATACCTCTTCTTCCACTCTCTCCGCCTTCTTAATCTGACTTCTCCTCTTTCTTGCCAGTCGTGATGAAGGGTCTCGGCCAAAACATCAGCTGTATTCCCCTCCATAGGCGCTGCCTGACATACTGACTTCCTCTGCCATTTTGTGTGCTTTGCTCAACTTGTCTTTGAATCTGGCAAGAAACTTGATCTTGGATTGCTAGAACTGAGAGACTGCGATGGTGGTGACCCTGTACCTCCTAGTAGAACTCCACCCACCCGAATAAAGCTATCAGTGAATTACAAGAACTTTGTTGCTAGGTAGTCACAGGAAGAACATTTGCCCATATTGAGCGAAGGTCTGATCAAAAGTCATGTTCTGGAACTTGCAATAATTTATGAATAGCTTGCACCAGCACCGTGATAATGGAGAAATCTCACAGGACTTGATTGCAGAATGGTTACTTTTGGCCCATCACATCCATGCTGGCTCATTGAAGATGGTGATTAGTTCCACACCCTGGACACTTCTCTGTGCCCTCGCCAAAGTCATCCCACCATAGTTGAAAGTTCAAGTTTCAGCCGTACGTGAATACAGCCAAACGAAACGGTGTTGCTCCGGAGCCAAGGTGCAAAACGCAATACCGGTGGTCATACACAGCACAGAGCACATGTACAAGATATCGGTAAAATACATTCCGTGACTCGGAGTCCATGAACATTGCAGAAATCTGCATTCGGTCGCAATACGAGTTGTCTTCTGCCAAGCAAACTCTACTTGGCAGCGCCTATGCCAGCTTTGGTGCCACGCCACACTGCCTCCCGTGGACGCCTCTCACCAGGACGGCTGCAAACAGGCAGCACTGTGACTTGACGCCTAGACCTTGAAGCTCCCCCTCCTTTTACCCCTTCTGTTCTGTATTTTGTTTATTCAGTTCTGCCCTGAGGGTCACAGTGAAGCCTGTCTCCTCATTTAAGACAGCAAGCACACATTGAGTTCAAAACAGGCTCTTTCTCGTATCATTCTTAATGATTTTCTCTTCAATTTTACCCCATGACCTCTAATGCATGACTCCTCCTCCAACAGATGTAACACTGTCAATTTTCCTCATCATTTTGTACAATTTAGAAATTGTAGCTTGCACCTCCATAATATAATGGGACAGCACAGTGGCATAGTGGTTAGCGCAATGCTTTACAGCACTAGTGGTCCAGGTTCAATTCCCACCGCTGCCTGTAAGGAATCTTTATTTTCTCCTCGTTACCTCTTGTGTTTCCTCTGGGTGCTCTGTTTTCCTCCCACAGTCCAAAGACATACCGGTTGGCAGGTTAATTGGTCGTTAAAAATTGTAGTGTGATTAGGCTAGGGTTAAGTTGTGGGTTGCTGGACAGTGTGGTTTGAAGGACCAGAAGGGCCTACTTTGCGCTGTATCTCAATAAAATAAATAAATTTTTTTTCAAGGAAGCAATGAGATTAACACTGAGTATCCCAGTAGAATGCTGCCATTCCTCTTCCTCCAGTCCAGAAAGCAGCTATCTGAAGCAACCTCTGCTACATGCATATATACAGTTAACCAGATACACTGTCTGTGCTTCCTCGCTTTTCCTTGGGGTAGCTGTTTTGTACTCTTCTCCAAATTAAGTGTCAGAAATCCATCCACTCATGAAAATTGCGCATATTTCAGATCTATGTCCGCTGTTCAGATAAAACGCCCTGAAAATGTTTTGCTTTAATGTGGAAGGATTAATGAAATACTATTTCTAATTTCAGCTTAGCCTCTTTAGCCCTAAAGATGAACGTTTCAAAATTTGATGAATTTTAACTTTATTACAGTGTTTGCTATTTCAGTGTTCAGCTCAGTCTTGTTTGTACATCTTTATCTTCAGTTCAGTATTAATTTAAAAATGAAAGTTTAATTGGATCTGCTGTGCAAATCCTTCAACATTATTGGCTGGTTCTGCTGACAGTATCATTGCTGGATGTCTTGACACCCCAGGAGTAATGGCCAGCAAGTGAAATGGGACAGGTGAAATCAATATCACAGATATCATTAGATATTTTTTGAGAAGCAAACACGAGGAAATCTGCAGGTGCTGGAAATTCAAGCAACACACACAAAGTGCTGGTGGAACACAGCAGGCCAGGCAGCATCGATAGGGAGAAGCGCTGTCGACGTTTCAGGCCAAGGCCCTTCGTCAGGACATACCACCAGCATTTTGTGTGTGTTTCAGGTATTTTTTGAGGCGGCTTACTTTGAGGTTTGTTTTGTCTCCGACTCTTTTAAATCACATATGCTCACTGACTCTTTCAACTTTTTGTAGAACTTACAAAGATCCAGCAGAATGTGGCCAATGTGAACGACGACTATAAAACCCTTGGTAACATGCTGAAGGAGACACAGGACCATCTAATGGCCACACTTAACCAAATGCGAGAAGTACAGGAAGAAACTGCCTCTATCATGAACTGGCTGGAATTAAAAGAACAGACTTTAACCTCTTTAAGTTCATCGTCAATCAAAACGCAAGCAATGAAAGAGCAAGTGGAGCAAAACAAGGTGATTTTATTTGTGGATTGGAGTCTGTAGTTCATGTTATGAGGTGTTTCTGGTCTCTCCTTTTTACG
The DNA here is from genome assembly GCF_048418815.1 of Hemitrygon akajei. NCBI lineage: Eukaryota > Metazoa > Chordata > Chondrichthyes > Myliobatiformes > Dasyatidae > Hemitrygon > Hemitrygon akajei. The sequence continues at coordinate 15,241,886 of NC_133155.1, read as the reverse complement.
TTCCTATTTTGTGTGATTTTTGATTGGGGCAGACTGGCTCTGCGGCCTGAAGGTAACGAACGACACAGAGCTAAATTGAACTGAACTGAATATGCCTGGACTGGCTGGATGATATGTAGCTTGGTGGTTTGTACTCTGTGTGTTTCGCTCTTTTGCATGAATTGTTCTATTTTTTGCACATTGGAGGGGTTTGATGTTTTCCTCTGAATGGGTTCCATGGTTTTCCTTGTTTCGTGGCTTTCTGTGGGGAAGACAAATCTCAGAGTTGTATACTGCACACATACTTTGATGATAAATGTACTTTATTATTCCCAGAAGAATAATGCCACAGTTAAAATAAACCAACTGATCTTCAGCTTGTGAGTAGCTGGAGTATTTTTCAAGTAGCTCGTTTGGCAGGTGAAAGGGAAAGTTGGGACTTCATCACGATAAATAATACCGGATGAAGTTTCCTTTGTCATTTGAGTAGAACAAAAGTGAATGAGTGTATAATTTCAGTTAAAGTGAGAGAATGAGTGCTTGTGTCAGGCTGCAGTTTATCAGCTATTATACTGAATACTGCCTCCAGTGTTCCCCAGACCACAAGATAACGTAATGTTGTTCATCTGGAACTGAATCTTCATTGCCATTCAAACAAACAATTACCTTTTAATTGAATAACAGATTAAACTGGGATATGCTCACTTTTCAAATGTTGTCAGAATGATGAAAGAAATGGATAAAAATAAGGTGAATTTCTTAAATCTTATAAGCTCTACAAAAATCCCACTTAAAGTTAAATGTGTAGTTCCTATGAAAGGGGAGTTGCATTTTGAAATAGCAATGAGGCCTTGATTCTTGAAGAACAAACATATCAAAAAGCACGATGCTGACTGAGATCATCCTAGGACATGCTGGGACACCTCATCAGTGATGTAACCTGGGGTCACCAGGTGCTTCAGATCTCCCAACATCAGAACTCTAACCGAGGCGACCTAGCCAGGGTTGATCAGGTCCTGGCTTGTGTCCCAGCCCCGGTCACACCTCTTGATCCACAGCCATCTGGAGGCTCGCTCAGCAACCTCTGTGACGGTCCTGATGGCTCTTTTCTTTATAGCCCCCATGGTGCCAAGGAGAGAGTAGGTTCTGCACAGTGAGCAGCCAGCAAAGCCTCTACACCCCCCTCTATAGGCTCACATCATGCCCTCCACCCGTCACAGGCACTGCTCTATCAGTTCCTGGTATTTGGTTTTCTTCCGCTCAAATGCCTCCTCATCCAGTCTTCCCAAGGAACTGTCAGTTTTATTATGACCACCTGCATCGAGGTTTCTGACAGAGTGATGCAATGAATCGATGGAGAATAGAACGCAATGAGCAAATATTACAAATAATGAACCCAGTGCTGCCTTTTAATGAAAACACATTTGCAAAGTTGTTGTAAATCTTTGAATTTCTCTTTTATTTAGGTTTATCTTGCTGAGCTCGAACAGAATTCTAGTAAGATCGATAAACTTAAAGGGGCATTGAAGGACTTGCTGAAGAAAAATCCAGACTCACCAGATGCTAAGAAGTGGACAGAAATGCTTGAACAAATAGGTAAAACTAATGCTATTCTCATGTAAATATTCCATTTTGTAGAATGGAAAACTTTGTACTCAGCAAAATTAGAAGCAGATAGCAAGAGAGCTGCTAAATAATGTTTGGACTTCTACTTTAGTGCAGGATAAGCACCAAAGGGATCATTTGGGCTGAAAGTCCTGAGGGGAAACTTAATCTTGCTTTGAAATCTAGATCAAAAACCGGAGAAGGGAAATTAAGTGACTCTGGTAATTACATGAAAAACTTTGGCCATCTAACTCCATATGCAAATTGTTATAGATAATTAAAATCTCTTAAATATCAAATAGATACTTGTTTCCTTTAGCTCTCCAAGCATGGATTCTGTTCTCAAAATAGCAAATGAACACATTTTTAAAGCGATTGAATCAAGCGGAAATCCTAATGCTAAGATTTTCCCAGATGGATGTCTGATAAATATTGGATTTTTATAGCCTTTCAAAATCCTGTAATAGATTAATGTGACTCCATTATGATATATTTCATAGATATCCTTAACTCTTGAGAAAGACTACCTCAGTGTAGAAATTCCATCTTTGTTCACTGGTGTTAAATGTAATTTTAATTGATTATTATATTTCCTCTCGGTACTCTGGTCCACACCAGTCATTGTATGGAACTGAATATGAGAAGGTGAATATAATCGTTAACCAATCTAAGATGTCTTTTTGGATCTAGTTTCAAAACTAGTCTGCTACCCTTGTGAGTAGTCTTTCACCTGATGGAATGTATTCGGTAACATTGGCTTCACTTCTTACTTGGATCCTTTTGCCTCGAAGTGGAGTATAGGCCATCGACGAGCTCCCGTCTCCATCGTCCTCTGAAGTTGATGGTACGGTTGGAGTCCATCAACACTTCTGCAATCCATGGCACCCTCTGTACAGGGGATTGGCCGATACAGCTTCACCAGAGCCCTGTAGGCTGGCCTTGCCTGTTTCCACCTCTCACAACAATGATGACGTGGGGTTGGACTTGGAATCAGAATCAGATTTACTGTCACCAGCATATGCCGTGAAATTTGTTCACTTTATGGCAGCAGTACAATGAAATACATGATAAATAAAATAGAGAAATTGAGTTACATTAAGTATAATATATATATATAAAATAGTTAAAATAAGTTGTGCAAAATAACAGAAATAAAAAAAGGAGTGAGGTAGTGTTTGTGGGTTCAGTGTCCATTTAGAAATCATATGGCAGAGGAGAAGGAGCTGCTCCTGAATCGTCAAGTGTGTGTCTTCAGGCTTCTGTACCTCCTTCCCAATGGTAACAGTGTGAAGAGGGCATGTCCTGGGTGGTGGGGATCCTTAATGATGGATGCTGCCTTCCTAAGGCACCGCTCCTTGTAGAAGTCCTTGAGTGTTTTAGCTGACAGACCAAACCTCCTCAAACTCCTAAAGAAATAAAGCTGCTGTCTTGCCCCTTTGTAGCTGCATCAATATGTTGTGTCCAGGTTAGGTCCTCAGAGATATTGACACCCGGGAGCTTGAAATTGCTCATTCTGTCCACTTCTGATCCCTCTATGAGGATTGGTGTGTGTTCCCTCCTCTTGCCCTTCCCAAAGTCCACAATCAGCTCTTTGGTCTTGGTGATGTTGAGTCCAAGATTGTTACTGTGACACCACTCAACTAACTGGTATATCTTGCTCCTGTACATCTTTTCATCGCCAACCAAAATTCTGCCAACAATGGTTATATCATAAGCAAATTTATACTTGCTGTTTGAGCTATGCCTAGTCACACAGTCATGGCTGTGGAGAGAGTAGAGCAGTGGGCTAAACACACATCCTTGTGGAGCGCCGGAGTTAATTGTCAGCGAGGTGGAGATGTTATTTCCAATCTGCACAGATTGTGGTCTTCCGGTTAGGAAGTCGATCTTCCAGTTGCAGAGGGAGGTACAGAGGCCTAGGTTTTGTAGCTTTTCGATCAGGACTGTAGGAATGATGGTGTTAAATGCAATAAACAACATCCTGACATGGGTTATTTGCATTATCTAGGTGATCCATGGCTGCGTGGAGCTGTTGAGATCAAGTCTGCTGTAAACCTATTGTGGTGATAGGCAAATTGCAGTGGGTCCAGGTCCTTTCTGAGACAGATGTTGATTCTAGCCATGACCAACCTCTCAGAGTATTTAATCACTCTAGATGTGAGTGCTACCGGACAATAGTCATTGAGGCAGCTCACACTGCTCTTGGGCAGTAGTATAATTGTTGCCGTTAGGGAGGCTAACACGGGCTTTAGATGTCTTTTATTCTGCAGCTTCCTACAAAAAAAATTATTTTTTCAAATGAAATGGTATGTCTTTTTAAAGTCTTTTCATGAATTTAAAAATAACTTCTGAGCTCTACATAGCATAAATAATTTGTAGATTGTTTACTGCAAAGAAAATAGCTTTTTATTTACTACCTTCCAAGTTATTAATACATACATGGAGAAAAGTATAGTTTTACAATAAGGAATATTTCAAAATTACTATATGAATGACCAAGTTTGTGTATTTAAATAATGCAGGACTGAACTTCCCATGGTGAGAGAGGAAATTAACTTGAGTAGAGTGACTGAAATTTTAATCCTGAATGTATCTGATCTTGAAAGACATTGTGAGATGTTCCAGTCTAAATGCTTCCAATTTCCTTTATAATTTATATTTGCTACTTGGGTTAAGGCATTATTTTACTCTGAATTTAAAATGGTCTTTTTTTAATAAGTTAACATTATGGGATTACAGATTTTAAAAATCATTTTGCATTGCATTGATGGTAAGCACAAAATATCTTCTATGGCAAAGTCAGGAGGCTGAACCAATGTGTATAATATTGCACATTAAGCTTTTCTCAGCATAAATGATCATTGTTATGTGTGTTATTTCTAGAGTCAAAGTGGGCACGTGCCAATCAGGCGATAACTGAGAGGCAACAAAAACTAGAAGAGTCAGCAGATCTTCTTTCAAGTTTCCAGAACACAGAATCACAGCTCAGTCCATGGTTATCAGAAAAGGAATTAATGATGAGTGTGCTTGGTCCTCTGTCAATTGATCCAAATATGCTCCGTGCTCAGAAGCAGCAAGTGCAGGTAATATTTAAGTAAAAACAAAAAACTTCCAAGAACTGGATAAGTTTTTGGGCACTGCTTGGCTTTTATCAGTAGCATTAGTGAAGAACTACTTTTACAAATTATAAATGTAGGTAAATGCCACATTTTCTAATTTTTAAAAATTTTTGCCTGTGCTTCATATGTAAGATGCCTCAATTCAAGGATAACTTACTGCAGCTGACTTTGTGTTCCAGTGCGAGATTCATTCACAAAAGCTGCATTACGCTTGATAGTTGCTGTTCTTCAAATCTGGCCAGCTCCAACTGCAAATGATGTTTATGAGTTTAAGTACGGGATCTAGAGTATGTGTACTTGCTTCGGGGTACTGCTTCATCACTTCATAACACCAGAGTCCTGATGTACAGCACAGCTATCAGCCCAGTCTTAACTATGGATCTGAAACTTAATACCTGCCCTTCCAACAGTGCCCAGTCAAGCAGTGATGATGGTTGCAAATAACTGGACAGGGTCAAGCTTATCCTGTTCTTCCCAATTGGAACAGTGATCGCATTATGCCCACACACATGCTTACACGGGCCAAAAACAAAGCTCCCCAAGTCCAGCTTGAGCCAAACCAGAAAGTTTTTTTTCTCCCCATACTTGTCTCTCATAGGGCATCACGGTAGCATAGCGATTAGTGGGATGCTACTGCTGCTCAGAGTTCAATCCCACCGTCCTCCGTAAGGAGTCTCTGTATGACCTCCCCCATTCCAGTTCCGCCAGTTCCCTCCCACAGTCCAACAATGTACTGCGTAGGCTGATTGATCATTGTAAGTTGTCCTGTGAATAGGTTAGGGTTAATTGGATTTGTCAGGGGGTGGCTCAAAGAGCCAGAAGGGCATATTCCACACTGTATCTCTAAATAAATAAATATGTGTCGTGCTGATACAGCACTCCCTCCTTCCACGAGGCAGTAAAAACCTGAGAGGCTGCTGTGAGCCATTCGTTATCTGAGGCTGCTGAATGTCCTGTTGAATGTGAAGATCTTGCAGAAGGTATTTCCCCTTCCCAAGGAAAACCCAAGCAATGCAACTTTAAAGCTGGTTTGACAGACTGCAAAGTGGACTCAAAGTCTTGCAGTGTCCTCGCTTGAAGATAGCAGTTGCTGTTGTGGTTACGGTCTCCTATATTAATACAAGCTTCAGAAGAGTTGTTAATTATCTTCCATACAACCACTGTAGTTGGTGCTTTGTTCATTATATACCATGTCGTATGACCTTTGTAATCATGGTCTTTCCACGACTATGATTGTTCTTGGCAAGTTTTTCTACTGAAGTGGTTTGCCATTGTCTTCTTCTGGGCAGTGTCTTTACAAGGCGGGTGACTCCAGCCATTATCAATACACTTCAGAGATTTGTCTGCCTGGCGTCAGTGGTCTCATAACTATGACTTTCAGCCATTTACCACCTGCTCCCATGGCTTTACGTGACCCTGATCGGGGGACTAAGCAGGTGCTACACCTTGCCCAAGGGTGACCTGCAGGCTGGCAGAGGGAAGGAGCGCCTTGCGCCTCCTTTGGTAGAGATGTGTCTCCGCCACGCCCCCTCAAGCAGTCGGTGCAGATGGGCTTATTATCAACCGTGTTAAAGTAGCCAGCCCTCAACGCAGCCATGATCCATCACTGTCACGGAATAAAGAAAAAGAAATCCAAACGTTGATGCGGTTCCCGTGCTGGCCTCCCCCTTGTCAGTGCCTCCTGCAACACAGACAATGAAAGCAGGAGGGTCTGAACCAGTCTGGCTGAAATTATACTGCAAAACCAATGAAATGCTCATACTTTGCATTTAGTAATGGTCACTCTAATTAATCATCCCCGGACTTGTGTACCAGTATTCCACGTTCTGTTACTTTCCCTGTAAGTGTGTGCAGCACTTCCCTCGTGGCAGCAGCACGGATAACAAAAGGTGTTCCCTTACTACAGTGGAAGGGACAGCTCGTGGTCACGAAGGAGAATTGTGACCGTGGTCTGACTTGCATCTGACGACTTTGATGCGAGTTGCAGTTGGCTAAGGTGCACTTGCAAGAAGACAGGAGGTGGTTGCTCTGCGGACCCACCAGTACCACTGGAACGGGGCTTCAGGTTGACCCGAGTTTTCTGGAGGGCAGAGAGTACCTTGTTATTACAGACTTTACATAATACCAGGAGTCTTCTGGGTGCTAATAGTAGCAAGCTGTGCCTGGCAAGCATTAAGGTGTGACAGCTGGCAACATCCTCCTTGCATAGTATTTAGAGATGTTACATGGTCTCTGCCTGTGCTGTGATGAAAGCTGATGGATAGTATTGCCATTAGTTTGACTCGCTGTGTTTGGATTTCCTCCCACAGTAGTGTGGGGGTCAGCACAATGCTTTACAGCGCCAGAGTTTGTTCGTTTTCCCTGTGATCACTTTGGTTTTGTTCCACAGTCCAAAGATGTACTGTTTGGTAGGTTAATTGGTCATTGTAAATTGTCACACGATTAGGCTAGGGTTAAATTGGGGAAGCGCTGGGTGGCTTGGCTCAAAGGGCCAGAGGAGCCTGTTCCGCACTGTATCACAATAAAAAAAAATTATGTGCACATCATCCCAACTAGCAAACAGGGGCTTCAGACAAAGCCCCGCAAAAGGCTGTAAAAAGTATCTCTCACAAGTTTTCACGCAGGCCAGACAATATGGCAAGAATCTCCTTAGTAGCCTTCTCAGTTCAGCTGACTGTCTCAGCTCCCACTTGAGGCCTGTGGGGCAGCACCGTGTAATGTCCATCCTTCCCGCCCCCAGAGAGTTAGTACATTAGCTGCCCAAACCTCCTGCCCTGGCTAGTTCACCTGCATTGATCTCTCAACAAGCATTTCCATCCCCATTCTCATTTTGCAGCGCAGGGATTGGAGGTGTGTGGAGCGCACTGCAACAGTGATTCTCCATTGTCATAGGCCGGTCAAAAGCAGAGGAACTTTGGTGGTTCTACAGTAATAAAGGCACAATAGGAGGGGGTGAGGTTAAAGGTAAAAGACATGCTATGAATAGTAGATTGCAGGTGATGGGTTATGAAAGTACCTGTCCTTAGTTATGATAACTTCAGGGTTTCCTCAGGTCGCCGATAGCACAAGAGTGACCTCCAGCACTTTCTTGTCCTAATGTATCAATCACGGACAAGAAAGGGAGCTGTTATGTTTTGAAGCTTCAGAACATAAAACCAATTCAAAGGAAGACACAGGAGTCCAAAATGTGATTCTAACTTCGTGTTTTACTTTAAGCAAGGCGCGGAGGTATCAAATGGTAGTGTGATGACGTACTCAATTCATGTATTTATACATATAGCCATAATGAATTTTATAAGAAACAGAGAATGTTAATCAAACAATATATACATATATACACACACACACACGAGCTTGTACAACAGGAGTCTAGTGTACAGGACCTCTCTTGGTTCTTTGGCTTTTGCCCTGTAGTTGTCAGTGGATGCTAATGTAAATGTAATTCTCAATAGTCGTTGCTCTTTTCAAGAGGAGTTACTTTTAGATAAGCTTTACAGGTCCACAGCATTGTTGGTGATTAAAACTTAATGGGGCTA